>NC_051064.1:18877038-19177038 GCF_004664715.2 Peromyscus leucopus | reverse complement strand
ATATTTATTTTGTCCAGTAGGTCTTATATATGATAGTTGCTGTTTTTATTGCCTGTATTGTCTTGAGAGATATAATTCAATTTCCTTCAGTTCTCTGTTCTTGTAGGAATTTTCCTGGCTCTTGAACATGTATCAGTTACCTATCTTATCAAGTGCCAATATAAATACACCAATATTTATGGCTATAAAATATTTTTTGAGAAATATGTATCAGTAATTTAAATATATGTGTTTACCCATTTATTTTATTACTCTTACTCAAAACATTTCCACTTTAAGTAAACTAAATCTCTTTTAAAACTAGCCATTTGGCCAGGCGGTGGTGACTCACGCCATTAATCCCAGCACTCAGGAGGCAGAGGCAGGCGGATCTCTGTGAGTTCGAGGCCAGCCTGGGCTACCAAGTGAGTTGCAGGAAAGGCGCAAAGCTACACAGAGAAAAACCCTGTCTCGAAAAAACAAAACAAAACAAAACAAAAAACCTAGCCATTTGTTGAGTTGTAAAAGTTATAACGTTGAGGAGCACGTTATAACAGTTGGCTGAAATAGATGAATAAACGTAAAAGCGTCTTTGTAGATTTCTTGTTGTCAAACTTACGTTGTGTGTGACATTTGCAGGGCTGTTGTGGCGATGATAGTGGTCTCATGGAGGTGGAGGGTGCTCACCCGCCCCGGACGATGAGTATTAATGCCGCAGAGTTAAAACAGCTTCTACAGAGCAAAGAAGACAGTCCAGAGAGCTTGTTCCTTGAACTAGAGAAGCTTGTTTTGGTAAAAAGAAAACTAGAAAAAAATATTAATAAACCAGTGTACCTTCTCAGTGTGACTAATACACGCTTTCTCCATGGTGACCTTTTAAAATAATAGAACGGTTAGCTGGGTATTTATACTCACCAGGTAATGCCTTGGATTAATAATTTGGAATACACTTCTCCATCTTGTTATGAATCTAATGAGTAAACAAAGGAAGTGTTGTTTTTATTGTTTGTTTTTGAAAGCAGGATGCCTCTGTTGCCGTTGCTTAGAAAGAAATGACAAGTGTTTTTGATTTTTTTTTTTTTTTTTTTAATTTGAACATACTTGATGTTAAGTTGATGACTTCTGGATGGTGTTCCAAATTTTTAGTGTGGTATAATTCTACCTCTTTTGCTACAATGAGTAGATTGAGGCGTAAGTGCTCAGTTTTTATTTGCTGGCATCTCCTCATTGCTTATATTTGTGTCTAGGAACATTCAAAAGATGATGACAATCTGGATTCTTTGTTGGATAATGTAGTTGGACTGAAGCAGATGCTGGAGTCATCAGGTGATCCTTTGCCTCTCAGTGACCAGGATGTAGAGCCAGTACTGTCCGCTCCAGAATCCCTGCAGAATCTATTCAACAACAGGTAAAGGGAGCAGGGACTTGAGCTTTAGATTATTTAAATAACAACTGCTAGAATCTTGGTCAGCAAACTTTTTTGTACAGTGTTTGTAGGCTTCTTATAGCCTCTTGCATATTTTATAGTTTTTTGTTGTTGTTTGTTTTGCTTTTTAAGAAAAAAAAATACACATACTGTGCCAGGCATACAGACTATAAAAACAGGCTGATAGAATAATATTGATTGATCCTGATCTCCGAGAATGTAGGACTTCTTTTTTGTGGTTGTTTATTTGGAAACAGGATTTCCTGCAGCGTAGGCTGGCTTAGAATTTGTGATTCTCCTGCCTCAGCCTTCTGACTACTGGAATGATAGGTATGACCCACCATACTCAGCTGAGGGTATCAATCTCTTAACTTTTGGAGCACTGTAGCCTTATTGAGCATCCAATGTAACATAGTCTCTATATTTAGAAATTTTAAATATTATCAGTTTCTGTTCAAATTGTACAATGCTACTGTCAACCTGCCCTTTTGGAAATAAAGCCAGGCTCTGTTTGATTTACTGAAAGCCCCAAGCCTGTTATAGTGGGATTTTTTTTTAAAAGTTTTATTTATTCTCTCATATAATACATTCTGGCCACAGCTTCCCCTCCCTCCACTCCTCCCAGTTCCCTCCTTCCAACCTCTTCTCTCCCCCAAATTCATCTCCCTCTCCAACCCCCGTCTCCCCACCCCCCAGCCCTCCAGGAAAGAGCAGGCCTCTTGAGAACATCAGCTGAACACAGTACAAGAAGATACAATAAGACCAGGCATAAACCCTCACGTCAAGGCTGGGCGAGGCAATCTAGTAGGAGAGAAAGGGTCCTAAGAGCAGGTGAAAGAGTCAGAGACACCCCCGCTCCCACTGTCAGAGCCCCCCAAAACACTAAGCTAGCAACCATAACATAAGTGCAGAGGTCCTAGCACAGCCATATGCAGGCTCCTTGGTGATTTCCGCTTCAGTCTCTGTGAGACCCCATGAACCCAGCTTAATTGATTCCCTGGACTGTGTTCTCATGGTCTTCTCAAACCTCTCTGGCTCCCACAGTTCCTGTGCCTCCTCTTCAGTGGGGTTCTCCAAACTCCCAGGGGAGGGACTTAATGGAGACCTCTAACTTGGACTCTCTCTTTCTGCCTAATGGTTGTTTGTGGTTCTCTGCATTTGCTATCAGCTGCTGGAGGAAGCTACTCTGATGAGGATTGAACTAGGCACTGATATATGAGTATAACAGAACAGCATTAGAAATCATTTCATTGCCGTCCCTACCCCCAGTGGATTATTTTGAAACTTTGGTTTTTAAGGATACCTGATTCTTGAATAGGTTTTGGATGGATTAAAGGCTAATCTTATTAGTCCTCTGGAGAATAATAGTTTTAATTATGTCTTCTATGGCTTTTACTCTTTTAATCAAATGCTTTTCTCATATTCTAGGACTGCATATGTGCTAGCTGATGTCATGGATGATCAGTTGAAATCTATGTGGTTTACTCCATTTCAGGCTGAAGAGATTGACACAGACCTAGATTTGGTATGAAGGATTTTATTTCTAACTGCTAGTAAAAGATGTTTCTGTTCGTTTCTTGGTGTATTGGTAGTATTCTAACAGTTTATATAATACACTCTTAAGGTCCATTTCAGGGCAGATTTGTGTTATCTCTGACACTCATGCACTTATGAGATCTAGAACTCATTATTTTTATATTGCCTGTTTTGTTTTCTTCAGTCTAGTTAGTAGTTTGTATTTTGGGATTGTGATGAGGGAAAAACATCACATTCTTACACATGTCCTCTGAAGCACATGGTCTGTTTATGCTTCTGGGACACAGAGTGATGGATCTGACACAGAGCTGTTTGCTCCTCACTGGGTTCAAGAATGGAGTGGTGTGGCCTCTCCCCTGGGAGCTCGTAGAGTGTATTATAGTGTTAATGTAATTGATGTTCGTAAGCATAGTGCTGAAGATTCCAGAGTGTAAAGACCAGCTGTTTGATGCTTCTCAGAGGGGCGTTTCTATAGAATTTTACCCACATCTTACTGCACTCGTATATTAGTTACTTTCTTTATCAGTGAAATCTACTAGTGATCATCATGAACTGAAAGAACGAAATCATTTGTATTTAAGATATGTTTAGTGTATTGAGAGCTGCTTTTCCTTTAAGGAAAAAAATACAGATAGCTAAAATTGCATTAAATGGTTTATTTTTAGTCTAAATTTTTTAGTGATTCATTAGACCTGTGCTGTCCAGCCAGGCAGTGGTGGCGCACGCCTTTAATCCCAGCACTCGGGAAGCAGAGGTAGGCGGATCTCTGTGAGTTCGAGGCCAGCCTGGTCTACAGCGTGAGTTCCAGGAAAGGTGCAAAGCTACAGAGAGAAACCCTGTCTCGAAAAACCAAAAAAAAAAAAAAAAAAAAAAAGAACTGTGCTGTCCAGTAAACTCTGTATAGGGGTAGAAATGCTCTGTGCTTTTTTGCCTTTGGTATAGTAGCCAGTAGCTTTGTGTTAGAAAATTAAAATTTAGGTAGTGTGACTGAAACACTGAATTTTGGTCAGGCATGGTGGCTTACACCTGTAATCTCATCCTGAGAAGGCAGAGGCAGAACATCTGTGAGCTCAAGGCCAGTCTGGTC
The DNA here is from genome assembly GCF_004664715.2 of Peromyscus leucopus. NCBI lineage: Eukaryota > Metazoa > Chordata > Mammalia > Rodentia > Cricetidae > Peromyscus > Peromyscus leucopus. The sequence goes on along the minus strand of NC_051064.1, from coordinate 19,173,010 downwards.
TATACAATGAGTTCCAAGCATGCCATGGTAAAAACCTGTCTCTTAACAAAAAGCACTGAATCTTATTATAGTTGAGTTTTAATTAATTCAAATTTAAATACTCACACATGGGAGCTGGAGAGATGGCTCAAGAATTAAGAGTACTTGTTGCTCTTGTAGAGGACTCACCTCTAGTACCTAACACCCTATACAGTCCCTCACAACTCCTGTAACTCCAGTTCTAAGGGATAATGCCCCCTGCTGACCTCTGTGGGCACCAGGCATTCACATATGGGCAGACAAAACACTCATACACGTATAATGTAAGTAAATAAACCTTAAAAAGAAAACCAAACCTCACATGTAGTTGAGGGCTAAGTTACTATATTGTGTAGTTGGAAGGTTCTGTCCTGTCCACCAGTTCCTGAATACCCAGCAGCTGCTTTGCAAATAATTGACTCGGAGGCTTAATATTTACTCATAAATGCTCAGCTGGTAGTTCAGGCTTATTCCTGACTAGCTCTTACACTTTAAGTTAACCCATAATTCTATTTATGTTTAGCCACGTGGCTTGGTACCTTTTCTCAGTAAGGCATTCTCATCTGGCTTCCTCTACGTTTGGCTGGTGACTCCTGACTCTATCCTTCCTTTCCCAGAATTCTCCTATTCGGGTCACCCCACCTGTACTTCCTGCCTGGCTATTGGCCAGTCAGCGTTAAACCAATATGACTGACAAATCTTTACAATGTACAAGAGCATTATCCCACAGCAATATTAGGCAGTATAATTTAAAAATATTTGTGTGAGAAGTTGTTCTTTTTCAGCTCACACTTGAAATTCCAGCACTAAGGAGACAGAGGCAGGATAAATGCTCCAAACCTGAAGCCATCCTGGACCACATAGTCCTTGCCAGGCCAGACTGAGCTACAGACAAAGACCTTGACAAACAAAACAAGCCAGGCTAGAGAGATGACTCAGAGGTTAAAAACACTAGCTGTTCTCCTAGAGGTCCTGAGTTCAATTCCCAGCAACAACATGGTAGCTCCCAACCAACTGTAATGAGATCTGGTGCCCTCTTCTGGCCTGCAGGGATGCGTGCAAGCAGAACACTGTATATACATAATAAATAAATAAATCTTAAGAAAAAAAAAACAAAACAAAAACAGGATAAAACCTAAGCTTCCCCTTTCGTATATGTATGTGTATAGTGGGAGTGTGTGCGGGGGGTGTGTGTGTGTGGCTTTTTCAAGACAGGGTTTCTCTGTATAACCCTGACTATCTTGGAACTCAGTCTGTAGACCAGGCTGGCCTTGAGATCCGCTTGCTTGAGTGCTGAGATTAAAGGTAAATGCAACTTTGAGGAGGAATGCCGTAAACAGTTGAATTCCTAAGGCTTTCTGTTGTTAATACCAATGATGTTGTTTTCTGAAATGATAGAGGTAGATTTATAATCAATTTACAGTGAGAGTGAAATAGAATTTGTAGGTAATGGCAGTTTCTGTTACACAAACTTAAATGGAATGTATTTTATTTTACATCTATGACTGCAGGTAAAGGTTGACTTGATTGAGCTCTCTGAAAAGTGCTGTAGTGACTTTGATTTGCACTCAGAATTAGAGCGCTCCTTTTTGTCAGAACCGTCATCTCCAGGAAGAACCAAGACGACCAAGGGATTTAAACTTGGGAAGCATAAGCATGAGACTTTCATAACTTCAAGGTAAAGTTCATTCCACGGAAGATCTTATTTTAAGATAGACACATATCTGTAGCCCCCCCCCCCCCCCCCCCCCCCCCCCCCCCCCCCCCCCGAGAGAGGGTTTCTCTGTGTAACAACCCTGGCTGTCCTGGAACTCTATTAACCATACTGGTCTCAAACTCAAACAGATGCTGCCTGCCTCTGCCTCTGCCTCCTGAGTGCTGGATTAAAGGCATGAGCACCTTGGCTGGCATAATTGTCGTAGAAGTTTTTAAAGTGAGTCGTTTGTCGGGGTATGCCTGGTGCGTTATGTTCTTTTGTTGCTGTTGGTGCTGGGGTTTGAACCCAGGGCGTTGTACTTCCTGATTGCCCCAAGCTATCTTGCGCCCTCCTTGTCCTGTTCTTCCTTTGAGACAGAAGCAGATGGACTGGATTGTTTAAAAATGTTGTTAGTCAGCCGGGCGTGGTGGCGCATGCCTTTAATCCCAGCACTCGGGAGGCAGAGGCAGGCGGATCTTTGTGAGTTCGAGGCCAGCCTGGGCTACCAAGTGAGCTCCAGGAAAGGCGCAAAGCTACACAGAGAAACCCTGTCTCGAAAAAACCAAAAAAAAAAAAAAAAAAAAAAAAAAAATGTTGTTAGTCCTATCAACAAACAAGCATACTTAGTTTGTTATATCATCACAGAAAATAATATTCCTGGAACAGTTCCTGTAACTGGAAGCAGCAAACAATGAAACTCCATTTTTAGGATTGTAAAGATGGATTGTAACATAACATTTTCACTGGAAATCTGAAAAAGAAAATTCTCCCATAGAGTGCTTTTGTCTTAACAGTGGAAAATCTGAATACATTGAACCTGCCAAGCGAGCTCATGTTGTGCCACCACCAAGAGGCCGGGGCCGGGGCGGATTTGGACAGGGCATACGGCCCCATGACATTTTCCGCCAGAGGAAACAGAACACGAGCAGGCCACCGTCTATGCATGTGGATGACTTTGTAGCAGCTGAAAGTAAAGAAGTGGTCCCTCAAGATGGAATACCCCAGCCGAAACGGCCACTCAAAGTGTCCCAGAAGATCTCCTCTCGGGGTGGATTTTCAGGCAATCGAGGAGGGCGGGGCGCTTTCCACAGTCAGAACAGGTTTTTCACACCGCCTGCTTCAAAAGGTAACTGTCTGTTATGTCTCCTAGTGGTCTGAGGGATGGAGGGTAACTATGTGACCAGATAGAAGAGGTTCAGAGAACACTGCTCTCTTCAGTTATGCAGTTAGGCCCTCTGTTACTGTTTGCAGAGAGCTACTGAATAGGGGTAAAAATGAAACAAATCTCTCTTGTTTACTTCCCTTTGATAGGTTGTACTTTAGTTTTTGGTTCCTTCCTTCCTTCCTTCCTTCCTTCCTTCCTTCCTTCCTTCCTTCCTTCCTTCCTTCCTTCCTTTCTTTTCTTTTCTTTTTACTATTTTTTTTTTTTTTTTACATTAGAAAAAAAATTTTTTTTTTGAGGCAGCGTCTCACAGTGTACCTTTGACTGGTCTGAAACTCATTATGTAGACCAGGTTGGTCTTGAACTCAGAGATCTCCTGAGTCCTGAGATTAAAGGAATGCATCACCACACCAACTTGAAAACATTTTAATATATTTTATTTCTGTGGGTGTTTTGCTTGCATATGTGTCTGTGCACCACATGTGTGTCTGTTGCTCAACGAGGCCAGAAGAGGACATTGGATCCCCTGAAATTGGAGTTCCATGGGTGTGAACCACCATATAGGTTCTGGGAATGGAACCCTGTCCTCTAGAAGAGCAGCCAGTGCATTTAACCCTGAGCTATCTCTCTAGCCCTTATGTAGAAGTAACCGTCTTATTAAATAAGAAACACAGAGCCAATGTAAAGATAAAAGCCCAAGAGGTCAGAGCTAAGAGCCTTACCCTTCCTGCTTCAGCGATTCTCTTCAGCCAAGAGAGACCTACTTCCTGTGTGTTTGTCTTTATATAGACTTTCTGTTCTACCTTCTCATTGGTTGTAAACCCAACCACATGACCACCTCGTCACGGCCTGTCTGTATAGACCTCCAGGTCTTCTGTGGTTGGTACTGAGATTAAAGGCATGTGTCTCCAATGCTGGCTGTATCTTTGAATACACAGAGATCTACCTAGCTCTACCTACCAAGTGCTGGGATTAAAGGTGTGCACCACGAACACCCAGCTCTGCTGTGGCTTACTATTAGCTCTGACCCCCAGGCAACTTTATTTATTAACATACAAATAAAATCACATTTCAGTACAAATAAAATATCACCATACCCTTACAATGAAAATTTTATGTATTCTCCTGAGTAATACACAGATACCATTTTCACAATTATACCTCTTAACATTTTGGTAAGATTGCTCTGTATAGTTCATCTCCTGCTTTTCTTACTTAGTTTCTTGTCTTTTTTGTTTTGCATGCATCTGTGGTATGTATGGGTACATGTATGTGGGTAAGGGTAAGGTTGATACTGGTTGTCTTCCTCAAATATTCCCCACCTTATATATTGACACAGAACCTTTCACTTGACTCCGGGACTTGCTGATTCAGCTAGTCTAGCTAGCCAGCATGGCCTAGGGATCCCCTATCACTGCCTCTCAAGTGCTGGCATTACAAGTGGCTATCTATGCTTGCCCACCATTTATGTGTGTGTTAGGGATCCATACTCAGTTCCTCATGCTTTTGTAGCCTGCTCTTTTCCCCTCTGAGCCTTCTCCCTGACTCTCTACATTCTTCTGAGACAGATTGTTGCTATGTAGTTCAAGCTAGCCTGGAACTCATAGTCCTGCCAGCCTTCCTCTTCCCAATGCTAACCTTGCACAGTGCTGGGCATACACTACCATACATGGTTTATGTGTTTTTCTCCTTTTTTAAAACCAGTTTTATTTGTGTGTATGTGTCGTGTGTGTGTGTGTGTGTGTGTGTGTGTGTGTGTGTGTGTGTGTGTGTGTATGTGTCGTGTGTGTGTGTGTTTTGTACACATGCACATATGTGTATACGCATGCTTACAGAGTCCAGAGTAGGCCAGCATTGCATCTCTTGGAACCAAGGCATTTATGAGCTGCCCAGCATGGGTGCTGGTATTTGAAGTCTGGTCCTCATGATTGAACCACAAGCGTTTTTACCTGCTGAGCTGTTTCTCCGGCCCCTATATTTTCTTTTAATGTTGTATTTGGTTTATTTTAAATTGTCTTGAATTTAGAAACTGATTATACTTACAGATATTACTCCTTTGTTGTTATTGTTTTATTTTTATACAAAGTTTTGCTGTTTAGCAAGATTCATCCCAAACTTGTGATCCTCTTGCTTCAGCAAGTACTGGAATTACAGGCATATACCATGACATTGGCTTCAGAGATTAGTCTCTTATCCCTCCCTCCCTCCCTCCCTCCCTCCCTCCCTCCCCCCCCTTCTGCTTTCCTTCTCTCTTGCTGTCTCAGTCTCCCTCCGTTTCACTTCCCTCTCTCCTCTCTTTCACACTCTATTTTATTTGAGACAGGGTCTTAGGTATCCTTTATGTATTATATGTATGGAAGCTGGCTTCAAATTCAGTATGTAGTCAAGGAAATCTTGTCGTCTTTACCTCATGAGTGTTGGCATGACAAGCTACCACAACCCAGCCATATTCTTTACTGGTGAACTGATAGCATGTTTTCATATCTGCTGAGTTAGGAGGGTATGAATGAAGAATTTGTATTGATAGCAATCATGTATACACAGGACATCAGGAACTGTTCTCTGTAGTTGGAAGTTTCCTGTGTCCCATTTGGTCCTGCAGCTGCTCAGACCCAAGTAAACACACAGAGGCTTATATTACTTACAAACTGTATGGTCTATGGCAGGCCTCTTGCTAGCTAGCTCTTATATCTTAAATTAGCCCATAACTATTAATCTGTGTATCGCCACATGTTCCATAGCTTTACCTGCGTCCCATTACATGAGGCTCCTTTGGTGGTACTGGGCGGGATGGTGTCTCTTCCCTTTTGCCTTTCTTCTTTCTGTCTATCTGCTTGTATTTCCTGCCTGCCTCTAAGATGCCTTGCCATAGGCCGATACAGCTTTATTTATCAACCAACACATATTCACAGCATACAGAAAGACATCCCACAGCAGTTCTCAGAACTTCATCTAGTACTCTTGCATCAACCCCAAGGTATAGTTTTATTAAACCCACTTTAAAGAAGACAATGTAAGGGACAGAACTGCTGTTTGAACATGACAGTCTGGCACTTGTAGCTACCTGCTTTTAACCATGTGAGATGCTGTTCAGCATACAGACTTTCAGCTTCTGTTCCACCACTGGTGTGATGCTGAGTACCCTGTAACCTCCACACTCAGAAGATGAAGGCAGGAAGACTGTAAGTTTGAAGCTGGTTTGGGCTATGACATGGCAAGACCCTTTCTCAGAAATCCCCCAGCAACAGAAACAATCCAAGTATGAAATCAGTTTTGATTGTGTGTTTGTGTTTAGGGAACTACAGCCGTCGGGAAGGAACCAGAGGCTCTAGTTGGAGTGCTCAGAACACTCCTCGAGGAAATTACAATGAAAGTCGTGGAGGCCAGAGCAATTTTAACCGGGGTCCTCTGCCACCGTTACGGCCACTCAGTTCTACAGGTACGTGCTCCTGCCCACCTGTTCCTGCTGAGCGTCCGTCTCTTCAGCTTGTGAGGGCCATTTACTTCTGTTATGGGGAGAGACTGTCTTAGAGTTAGGTTTCTATCAGGGAATGAAAGTTAACTGTTAGCATAAGTAATGTCTCATGATGATAGGGTATATTTAAAAATAAACCAGTTGTTATGGTGCCTTTTTAATTGCAAACTGTTTTGATAGCATCGTATGGTAGATACTGTTCAGTGTACAGTATTATAAGCATAGAATCTTTTCTACATTACTACTCAGGTTTGGGATTCTTGTCAAAAGTAGCTTTGGTTTTAAATGAGCATTCTAAAAATGAGTTCTTTAAAAAGGTTGTGTGTGTAGGTGTGGGTATAGGGGTGTATGTGTATAGGGATGTGTGTGTAGAGGGGTGTGTCTGTGTTTGTGTAAGCACCTGAGGAGGCCGAGGAAGGCACTGGATCCCTGGAGCTGGAGTCACCTGACAGTGCTGAGCAGGCATGGAGGGCAGTCCTCTGAAAGAACAGCAATGCTCTTACCCACTGGGTTATCTCGCCAGCTCTAAAATTAGTTTATTTGGGATCTAATTCTCAAAAACTACAGCCCGCCTGTTTAAAAGTATAAGCACTGATACAACAGGAAAAGAAAGGATGGTTGAACTAAGTGGTCTTTTTTCTTTCCTAGGTTACCGCCCGAGTCCTCGGGACCGTGCTTCTAGAGGCCGTGGGGGGCTCGGGCCTTCCTGGGCTGGCACCAATAGCGGCAGCGGAGGCTCAAGAGGGAAGTTTGTTAGCGGAGGCAGTGGGAGAGGTCGTCATGTGCGCTCCTTTACTCGGTAGACTTGGGAGCACCCCAAGTGAGTGGACATTTCATGAGGACAAAAAAAGACATTGAAGGACCAATTTAGACTTAGCAGTTATGTCTGGAGACATCTGAGAGAATATTTTTATCTGAAGAAAGCAGATTTTGTTTGATACTTAACGAGATTTCAATAAAAATCCAAACTTTGTATGTATGTTTGTATATATTTTTCCCATTTTTATATGGTATTTATTTAGAAAATTTCTAGGTAGGAAGAGAAAAAAAACTAAATGACTTGTTTTGTATTTTTCTTGCTTGTACAACGGATATTCCCAAGCTTTCTTAGCCTGTGACACCCTGTAGTGATTCAGTCACTTCTCAGTGTCCCCAGCCAGAAGCACCCGTCAGGTCCAAACAGCCGAGGACTTGGCTCTGCCACCACTGGTTCTGGATGCTGCTCGATGCCTCACCCTGGACCAGCAGCCGTTCCTGGCCAGCTTTCTCGAGCAGTACTGCTTACCAAACTGCTGACCGTTGTTGCAAAGGTGTGCTGTCGTGGGAGTCACGCAATGTTCTCCAGTGCTGAAAATGTGAACTACCTCAGATCAGGAGTTTGTGTGGTGTCCGGCAGAGGAGCTGTCGTCACCTGAGAAGTGGAAACACTGTGGCGCTCGTGCTTTAACAAGGTGCCCACCACGCAGTTGAGGAATCACAGCTGTCCAGAAGAAGGAAAACACTTCTTCAACTTTGGACCCACTGTTGCTGTGTTAGTATATAGCTGTTTAAAGCCTAAGATTGGGCGTATCCTAATATGGTTATTTTGGGAATCAGAAGCATCTACTTTATATTCAGAAATAAAACTTTTAACTTTGACAAAGGAGCCATATTTCCCCCAAGGTATGTCTTAATTCGTTGAGCCTATCCAAATGGCATAAAATATAGAGTTCTCTTAAACAAAAATAAGTGTATGAGTCTCATTCCTTCCTAACAGTCTCTGTTTGGGGAATTACTTGTGAGTAAATTTAATATCTGTTTATTAGGAATAAAGGGCCTTGAAAAGCTCAGCTTTAGAGTTTGAGGGTTTAGCTTATTGGTAAAAGTGCTTGCCTAGCATGTGTGATTAATCACTAGGAGAGTGTGTGTCTGTGTGTACCCATGCACGTGCATGAAAAGTTCAGATGTGAAGATTTTGACACTTAAGTGCAAGTTGATGAAAATCTTAATGAATGCCTGGAACAATGCAAGCTCTTAGTCTGCCCACACTGCTATAATAAAATACAATGGTCCAGATGGCTTAAATAATGAAAATCTCGCAGTTCTTAGAAGACCGAGGTTAGGCCTTTGGTGTAACCATGTTCTGGTGAGGCTCTCCTTGCAGATTTTCACATGATCTTTCTACAGCACATAGGTGAGGACCTCTTCTGTCATAGAAGGTATTAAGAATTAGCCAGCCTGTTTTTTTGTTTGTTTGTTGTTTTCGAGACAGGGTTTCTCTGTGTAGCTTTGCGCCTTTTCCTGGAACTCACTCTGTAGACCAGCGAGCCTGGTTTTAAATTCTGTTTCTACCCATCTGAGTCAAATACTGTAGCTTTCTGCACCTGTGGCATCAGGCTGTTACCTCTTTTGCTGGGTTGTAGAATGAGTGATAAATCCATAAAGGGTCTTGAATTCTTTTCTCATTTATCTAAGCCTTGCACTTATGATGTTTTCACTTCACATCAGTTTGCGTCTACACTGTGATGGTTAGAGTTGTAGACTTTAGAATCAAATGGGAGATGGGTCTCTGGACAAGCCGTTGGGGGATCATCGTAATTAATTACACTGCAGTGGGAACACCTGTCTAGTGTGGACGGTACCTTTCCCAGGATGGGATCCTGGACTACCTAAGGGGAGAAAGGGAGCCAAGTAATAGCAGGCTACTTAGAACTTAACTAGTATAGAGCAGGATTAATTCACCATATGGAAATGGGATTCTAAAAACCTAGCATTGTGATTTGTAATTTCAAAAATGAATCAGAGGAAGGTGGGGAGGCAGGGAGGGACTTGTCTTGTACATTTAGGTCTATGTATAATCACATTTCTTAAAAAATGAGTAATCGTGAGTGTATTTTGGTACAGTGGATGTATATGTTTGTATATACTTTGTACATTAGACATTTCAGGGGTGTTATTTGGTATTTAGAATTAGTGAGAACTACAGAGTATCTCTGAAGACAAAGTTTATTTCATTTGTAGCACAAGTAGAGGATAGGATCGTTTATATTTATTCCATAAAAATAGAAAAGACAAATGTTGATGGGCTTTATTTTAATACTTGCTGCAGGACGGTGGTGGCACACACCTTTAATCCCAGCACTCAGGAGGCAGAGGCAGGTGGATCTCTTGAGTTTGAGGCCAGCCTGGTCTACAGAGTGAGTTCCAGGACCAGGGTTACACAGAGAAACCCAGTCTCCAAAACACAAACAAAAAAAGTTACTGGTAATAATCAGTGAGTTTCAAACAATAGGAAGTTTAGTTAGGTTAGTTTTATTGCTTTTTGCAAAAGCTTAGGAAAACCTACAGACTAAGATCAAGACCTAGAACACATCATCTGAGCATGGCCTGTAGTCCATGTGTCTCAGTTCAGCTCTTAAGATTTAAGCAAGATACCATCTTTTTTATGCTTTATGTATTTGTTATTATTGTGTGTCTGTGTGCTATATGGGGAGAGGGGGCATGTATGGCATGGCATCTGTTTATGTGGGCTCTGGGGTCAGACCCCGGTGTGGAGAGCTCTTTGCCCACTGAGCCGTCTCACTGGCCCCAATGCAGAGTTGTTTTCTGCCCTCAGGAAATGTACAGTAGAGTAAAGACAATGACTGTGTGAACAGTGTCCTTAAAGAGAGTAGTAATGAAGTTGTAAGTGTATGAGTATGAAATGACCCACAATTCTTAAATTACCCAGCAGTATATTCCAATCTAATTTTATTATGGGTGTTTTACAGTAGCTACTTTCACACTATCTAAATAGATAAAATGGGAGGGATTCTTGATGTCACACTTTTATAATGTTAGACTAAGTAACAACTTTTTTTGGAACTACTTTAAATTAAGGCTAAGGTGAAAATAAATGAAGTTTTTAGTTTCATGAATTTAGAAGTAGGTATGGTGATATACATTTTTTTTTTTTTTTTTTTTTTTTTTTTTGGTTTTTCAAGACAGGGTTTCTCTGTGTAGCTTTGCGCCTCTCCTGGAACTCACTTGGTAGCCCAGGCTGGCCTCGAACTCACAGAGATCCACCTGGCTCTGCCTCCCAAGTGCTGGGATTAAAGGCGTGCGCCACCACCGCCCGGCGGTGATACACATTTTTAATCTCAGCATTTGGGAAGCAGAGGCAAGCAGATCTCTGTGAGTTCCAGACTAGCTAGAGGTATAGTGAGATCCTGTCTCAAACAAAAAGCAAAAAAGTTAAAAGAACAAACAACTTTACATGGTGGGCGTGGTGGCAAACAGTTAATTCTCGTGCATTCAAAAGGCAGAGACAGATAAGTGAGTTCGAGGCCAGCCTGATCTACATAGTTAGTTTCAGGCCAGTTAGGGTAACATAGTGGGACCCTGTATCAAATTAAAAAATTTTTAAAAAGCCAGGTGTTGGTGGCACACGCCTTTAATCCCAGCACTTGTGAGGTAGAGGAGGTGGATCTCTGTGAGTTCGAGGCCAGCCTGGTCTACAGAGTGAGTTCCAAGACAGACAGGGCTACACAGAGAAACAACCCTGTCTTGAAAAGCAAAAAAAAAAAAAAAAAAAAAAAAAAAAAAGAATTAAAAAATTTTATGGTAAAAAGGAATTATAGTTGTAATAATTTTCTTAATAAAAAGTGTATGTGTGAGTATTGTGCACTCAAGTACAGGTGTCTAAGAAGGTCAGAGGTCGGGGATCCTCCAGGAGTTGGAGATACAGGCAGTTGTGATCTACTCTGTGTTGGTTCTGAGAACCAAACTCGTGTCCTTTAAAGTTTAGAGCAGCAAGCACTTTTAACCACAGAGCAATCCCTCCAGCCCTCTCCTTATTAGAAAACTACATTAAACTTGTTTTGTGTGTGTGTGTGTGTGTGTGTGTGTGTGTGTGTGTGTGTGTGTGTGTGTGTGTTGGTCAAAGAACAGCGTTTGGGAGGCAGTTCTCTCTACCATATATGGGTCTCAGGGATTGAACTCAACTCGGGTTGTCTGTCTTGGTGGTAGCACCTTTACCTCCTGAGCTGCCTGTCTGGCCCTCTCCTTATTTTTTGACATAGGGTCTCTTGCTGAACTTGGGGCTCACTGATTTGGCAAGACTTGATGGCCAGTGAGCTCCAGGGATCTTAGTGTCTCTAGCACTAGGATTCCATGTGTGTATCCCTATGGCTACCTGAATTTATGTGGGTGCTAGGGATCTAAACTCAGGTCCTCATGGTTATGTGGCAAGCACTTTGCCAACTATGTGAGCCATCTTCCAAGTCTGTGAAATGTAAGTTTTGACAAATTGATTATTGTTGGTGTGTCATACATTTGGGATTTTTTTTTAAATAATTTATTTAATTTTATTTTATGTGCATTTGTGTGAAGGTGTCAGATCTCCTGGAATGGGAGTTACAGACAGTTGTGAGCTGCCATGTGGGTGCTGGGAATTGAACCTGAGTCCTCTGGAAGAGCAGCCAATGCTCCTAACCCCTGAGTCATCTTTCCAGCTCCACATTTGGGGTTTTTAAAATAAATTTTTGCATAGTTTTCATTTTAAAGCAAAATAAAATATTAAAATGCAGGTATTTTGTTTTGCATTGCTTCCCCTGCCCCACCCCCACCCCGCACCCCAACAGGGTCTTTCTTGCTTTGCAGGCTGGCCTGCCCTCTAACTTGGAATCCTGCCTTCCAAGTGCTGGGATTACCACTGTGTTTAACAAGCACCACACACACACACCAGAACAACTACAAAACCAAATCAGAACAACAACCCAGCTTTTACAAAATGTTCCCAACGTAGTAAATCATGATAAGGAACCAGAGTTGGTGAACTGCTTGTTCTGTGGTGGCTCTAGCTAAGAAAAGCTTTGGGAGTACTGTGGGATTGCTTTGAACTAAAGAAACCTGATAGCGCCCTTAAGTCTGCAGCTGCTTGAAGTTGCCTTCTCTAGGGATGCTGCTGCTAGATGACTGAAAGTTCTGGAATGATACAGTTGCTATTTACTCTGGCTAAATATGTCATCTGAATAATTCCAGAAGCACGTGAAATTATAAAAAGGTATTAGTAACCTTTTTTCCCCCTGAAACTGATTTTGGTGAAAATCTGACGAAATTAGTAGCTGAGAAGAGCTCTGTGCCAGTCCTGGTTTTGTGATTCATTAACGTACTGTGTGATATAAACAAACAATCATCTGAAGCTTTCTAGAAATACACATTCTGTAATATAAAACTGCTAATAATGTATTTACTGAGAGGAAGTGTGACTCAGAAGAGACACATTACAGGTATTTATTGTGATGTAAAACTTAGCAGCTAGGAACCGAATGTGGTGGCTAAGAGACAAATGGGTGGCACGAGGACACAGAAAGGAGATGTCCAGCTCCCCAGCCAGTAGACGTGTGGAGCTGTGACACTGGGGTTGGTTAACCCGCTGACAAACATTGCCAGTAACTAAGGAGGAGGTACAGGGAGCACAGGAATTAGTTTGGGTTTTCTATAGCACAATAGTCAGTGGATATGTATGATGTATTTTGAAATAACTAGAGCCAGGCATAGTGGCTGAGGCAGGAGGATTGCAAGTTCAAGGCTTGCCTGGGTAACCTAGTACAGCTCTGTTGAAAATGGGTATTAAATCACTCTTGTTGCCCGGTTAGGAAGCTGGTCGTTCTAGGCCAGCCACAGCCTGAAAGAGGCACACGCCCCGCATCTCACCCCAGCTCTCTTCCCAGAACAGAAGTAAGCAGTGTGCTGTGCTTTTACAGCCTCTGGTTTTTGTTCTTACCCGGTACCTGGCTCCTCCACTCCTCTTGTCAACATAGGCTGTCCTAAACTAATCAGGTGGTGTCAGACACACACACACACACACACATACACACACACACACACACACACACACACACACACACACACACACACACACACACGCACACACTCCCTAATTTTAAGGGCCAGATACTTTTTGTGTGGAGGATGTTCTCTGAAGGAGGCTTCCCTCACTACATCATCCTGTCCATGATGGCTTTCTCTTACCTAAGCTGTCCTTTTAAAAGAGATCCCCAGGTTTCAAGGGAAAGCTCTTTTCCTTCATGGCCCTGTTTTGTTGTTTCTGGTACTTTGTACTGCACCCCTTGCCATGCTTCTCCACTAAGATGCCCTCATGGTGAGGCCATTTCTCTAATAAGCATCCTTCCTGAAGGGCAATTATGTGTCAGGTCCTTTCACAAGCCAGCCAGCCTGTTCTGCCTTTCTCTTAACAGTCCTGGGCCACATTTTCTTAAAAAGAAAAAAAAAGAAAAAAGAAAATTATGAAATAGAAAAGGGATAGAGAACTTACTACATTGTTTGCCTTGTACTTGAAACTGTAGACCGACACAACTTTAAAACATGTATATAATGCTGGGTGGTGGTGGTGGTGGTGGTGGTGCACGCCTTTAATCCCAGCACTCAGAAGGCAGAAGCAAGCAGATCTCTGAGTTTGAGGCTAGCTTGGTCTACAGAGTGAGTTCTAGGACAGCCAGAGCTACACAGATAAATAAACAGTCTCAAAAAAGCAAAAAACAAAAACTTATCTTTAATTTTTGCACTTGCAGCTTTTTAGATGAACTGGATCCTAATAAAATGAAGGTAAAATGTAACTATAAAGAGGAAACTGTTTTTAGAAGCTCTAGTTTCCACTCAAGAATCTAAAAGAAGTTTTAGCATGAGGTTGCATAATAGGGTGACTTCAGAGAGAGTTCTGCACAGAACATCTCAAAAAGCCAGAAGGGTTTTGAAGGTTTTCACTCTAAAAAATGATAATTATTTAAAGAGGTAGATATGTTTAACCTGATTATGCAGTATATATACAAATAAAAGCATCTCATAGTACCTGTTAATATGTACAATTTTTGTGTCTATATACCATTTTGACAAGAATACTTCTTATTCATATTATTTATTTATCTGCTTTTTGAGACAGCGCCTTGCTATGTAGCCCAGGCTGTCCTCTCTCATTCATGTTAATTCTCCTGCCTTAGCCTCCTGAGTGTTGGGATTATACGTGTGTGCCACCACACCTGGCTTAAATTTACTTTTCTAAAAGCCAAATAGTATGTCTCTTCAAAATGTAAAGCTTGACACAGGATACACAGACTTAGAGTTTGAACAAGGCAAAAAAGAGAAAGCAGGAAGTGGAGGTGGAAGAGCCAGAGACTCAAGGTCATCCTTTCCCTGCACTAGGACTTCAAAATGAGCCTGGGCTACGTGAGACTCCAAAGAAAACAAAAGAGAACATGAGAAGTGGGGAGCTTCGCCATGTAACTTGTTCACACATGCTTGTGACTCTTTACAGACCTGTGATGTGCACATGAGTAAGTGTGTACCAGAGAAAGGGAATACACACAAAGGTATTCGCCCCTGAAGTTGTTAGATAACTAGATGTTTTGGTGCCTTTAGGGGAAGACTGAAATAACTTCAGCGAGTCTATCATCAACTTGGATTTCCTTTTTCCCCCATCCTTCAATCTGAATGACAGCATTGTGAGGTAAGCTCAACTAGTGACTGAAAAAATAGATTTCCCATAAGCTAGTTTCCCCTGCAGGCAGTTGGGTTTCGTCTGTCCCCAGCTGAATTCTTGTTGATACCCTGGGTCAGATCCTGGGCCATCGTCAAGAGAGGACAGTCTGGAAGGATTGACATGATTTTCTGACAGCCTCTAGAAAGGGAGGCACCATAACAGCAGCTGAGTGGGGACAGAGACAACTTCATACTTCCATCTGCAGCAGCCAGAGCTCTCATCAGAGATCTCTACTCAGGTGAGGCTGGCATTCTTCACTTTGCCATAGAAAATAATTTCAGAAGTCAGTGTAAAGCAAAGTTTGAGTTTATTAAGAGATGTCAGTATAGATTTCAGCAAGGCTTTAATAGAAATGGCTCCTCTTAGGTTCATAAGTGAGTGTGGGTGTGGGCTTCTCAAGAAAGAGTCACACTAAATATCTTAACGATAGTCATTATATAATGCAGGTGGCTTCTGCAGTTACATTGTTCAAAAGGTTTCTTTCTTCTTGGATGTCCTGAAACTCAGATCTGGATCACAGGTGTGCCCCTCCATTTCCGGATTGTAGTTCATTCCAGATATAGTCAGGTTGACAACCAAGAATAGCCATCACAGGGCTAGTTACTGAGGTGTACTGGGTAGGATTACAGATCACAAGGGAGGGAAAACATGTTTGCACTGTAAAGAAGTTTGTAGTTGTGGTAAGATTTCCCCCGATTGTAGGTTTGCAGAGGGAAAGGAGTAAGACCTTACTCCAAGGTCATTCCCACTTTGGCTTTAAGCCTATGCACACAGGGACCGACACAAATACACAAGAACAAAGACAATTGGCGAAAAGATACACGTGTTTTAACACAGAATAAAGCTTGCTTGTAACACCAGTGTTCCTCCTTTTTTTTTTTTTTTTTTTTTTTTTTTTAAATAAGCACACCAACGAATTTTGTTGCACTTGGAGGAAGCATCAGATAAACACTATTTATTGAGAACTCTGGGTACTTGGTACTCTGAAGCGTGATCATAGCATGGTAAATCTAAAGGATTGAGGTTTTTGATTCATTCTAAAAAGTTTGTGTTTGTCACTGTGTCAAGATATTATGATGTGTTAGACATCAATGTAAGAGTGTCATTTTTTTTTTCTATGTAGGGGATTGAACCAAGGGCCTTACACATTCTAGATGAGTACTCTATCACTGAGAATTATTAAAAACATGGTAAGATCAATTTTATATAAGACTCTATTGTGTCCTTAAATCCTTATTTAGTCCCAAAAGATCAGACATCAAAAATAAAAATATAATGTGGAGGAATCCAAAATGCAGAGACCAAAGAAACATGTTGAACAGTCAAGAGAGACAGGTCAGAGAACAGGGCAGGCTCGCAGGCCCCTGCTGCACCTGCACCAACAAGAAACAGGAACCTTTTTACCTGTCCAATCTGCAAGACCCTTCTGTAACATGGTGCCACCTTTGCCTAGTAAGCTCCACCTGCCATGCCAGTGTGCAGCTGCCTCGGGGCCACCTTCGGTGTTCTTCAACTTCCTTCTCTGAATGGCCACCGGTTGTCACTGTCCTGAAGTTCATCCAGACTCCTAGGTGTTAAAGCACACGTCCATTTTCCCTGGCCAGCCCCTATCCCCGCCAGAGGTGCCTGAGAATAGCCTCATCTCGTGGTTTCAATGTGTGGTCTGGATCAGCAGTATCAGTGTTTCTTGGAACTTGTTAGAAATGGTTCAGATCTGCAGAATTTAAATCCGTGTTTGAGTGATTCCTTAGAGATTCTGATGCTGGTTCTGATGTGTGAAAAACAACTGTCACTCTTCTTCCTCTGTGGTGTGCTGTCTGCACAGCATGCTTAGCTACCACAAAACACTCTATCAGGGAACAAAGCAAAAGCCTGCTCAAAATACCTCTCACATTGAGAGGCACACAAAGACAATTAAGAAGCAAGTGTGCTAGGGAAAAGGGTGTAAATTGTGCAACAGAGTTGGGGTGAAGTAGGAGGTGAGTAGAGGCTGGCTAGGGACAGAGGACATTAAAGATAGGTTGCAGACACTAATTGGACTGTTCCCCGTCCCACTGCTTTTCTTTTGTGTTCCTTAGAGAAAGGAGGGGTGGTGTGGTTTAGGAGGGCATTTTACTGTAGCAGGTCCCACTTTCCAACTTTTATAACCCTGATCTCCGGAGTTGCCAGAAGCTAGATTCAATTTATGAAGTGTCTCCTTAGGACTGGAAATGACTCTAGGAAAAAAGCCAAATTTAAGGCATACCTTTCCTTTTAATTAGCTGCTGTCAAACTACTACTTAAATGAACATACCTGTTTATATTATTAACAGCACCACGAATTCTCATTGTTTCACATATTCATTAAATCTTTCATTTTTTTTAAAGCTTTTTAATTTTTGTTAAACTGTTGGATACAATTCAGTGAATGACCTTTAGCCACTTTCTCTTTTCAGACTATCTAATTCCAGATTTTTTCTTTCTCTTCTCTTCCTTTTTTCTTTCTCTTTCTCTCTCTCTCCCTCCTTTTCCTGTTTTTCTTTTCTTTTTGAGACAGGGTTTCTCTGTGTAGCCCTCGCTGGCCTGGAACTTACTCTGTAGACCAGACTAGCCTCCAACTCAGAGACCTGTCTGTTTCTGCCTCCCGAGTGCTGGTGTTAAAGGTGCGCTACCACCGCCCAGCTAATTCTAATTCCAGATTTCTTAGGGCTGACAGATGATATATCACTGTAGCATTTGGAACTTCACTTGGAAAACCCTCTGAATGATACCGCGTCCTTACTTACAATAATACTTCACGGCTTTTTCAAGTCCAAAGGAGCCCTTCTACCTTTTTACGAGAGTCCAATAACCACGCATTTATTTTTATACTCCTAGAACTTAAAAGGGCTTGTAAAAATCGTAGGGACTGCATCTAATCAATGACATTTGAATGAATGAATAACAGGATTCCGTGTACCTTAGTGGTGCACACATTTCTATGATCCAAATAATAATTTACTGATTTATGTCCACATAAGTCGTCAAGTTTGTCGCCTCAGCTAGACTCTGAAGACTGGAGACTGGAACCAAACCAGTATGCTTTAGATCTAGAGGCCAACCGGAATCAAACCCGGACGCAAGTAAAAGGAAGTGCAAAGTTGACGCGCCGGAAAAGGTCGCCCAATCAGAGTCGGGGAACGCCGCGACGCTGCGCGGTGGTGCGCATGCTCAGGGCCCGGCCGGCGATTGGCTGGGTGGAGGCGGGAGACTTAAGCGGGTCGGCGGAGGGCGTCGTTGCCTACTGCGGGTGCTCGCGGCGTCCGTCAGCGTGCCGGGTAGGTAGGCCTCTGTCGCGGAGGCCCGGGGAGGCGCGTGCGGGGCCGGGGCAGGGTGCCGCCGGTCCCGGGGAGGGAGGCGGGAGCCTCCGCGCTGGCTGGCCTGGGGCGAGGGCGGGCCCCGCGGGTCCCCGGTGCCGCTGCCCCCCGAGGCCGGTCCCCGGTGCCGCTGTCCCCCCCCCCCCAGGCCGGTCCCCGGTGCCGCTGCGCCCCGAGGGCGGGCCCCCCCCCCGAGGCCGGTCCCCGGTGCCGCTGCCCCCCGAGGCCGGTCCCCGGTGCCGCTGCCCCCGAGGCCGGTCCCCGGTGCCGCTGCGCCCCGAGGGCGGGCCCCCCCCCCCCCCGAGGCCGGTCCCCGGTGCCGCTGCCTCCGAGGCCGGTCCCCGGTGCCGCTGCGCCCCCCCCCCTCCCAGGCCGGTCCCCGGTGTCCCTGGAGGCTGCACTGGGCCTGAGAAAGGCTCTGGCCCCATCACGTCCAGGCAGGTGACAAGTCGATACAGAACCACCCAGCGCCTTCCTTAGGCGATTTTACTCACCCACTGGTTCTTCCTCCCACCCCCCAAAACAAAATTTAAATTAATTAGGGATGATTTTGTAGGCAGGTGGACCTGAGTCCCAAAAGTTACAGTATAAATTCCAGCTATGTAATGTAGCTGGAAGCCAAAAAGCTGAAACAGCAAGGGAGGTCTGTTGCTGGCTGGTGGAGTTTTCTTTATTTCCCGGCATCCTGGAGTTTGCACACACCCTCTCCTCAGTGAAGTCCAGAGGAAGGCATAGATTCTGGATCAGGCAGAGCTACATCCTTCTGTCTCTCCTCCAATGGGACTTTTGTCGTCTCTCCTCTCATAGAATTTTGTGGATTAAAAAGACAGCCATGATTATAGGTAGTAATATTTCAGAAACTATTGAGTACTTACTGTGCATCAAGTTTTGTTCTAAATTCTTGAAATATTTAATCTCGTAGTTGTGTGATTAAGGTACTTATACATAATCATTTAAGCATAGTTTTGACACTTCCATATACCAACAGTTGAATTTCTGGGTTTATTAAATGATTTTGATAACTATGTATATGCTTGGTAATGGCTGTCCAGTGTTTTGTAAAATTGCAGTGAAGTACTGGCTGTTATCCATTATAGATACATTATCTATCTATCTATCTATCTATCTATCTATCTATCTATCTATCTATCTATCCATCCATCTATCTATCTTGCAGTGTTTCTGATATCTATCTCCCCTACCCTTGCTAGTGGAAATAATGTTGAGAAAAATTAGAAAAGCTTGTTCCAATCCCTTGATTTACCTTAGAAAAACTCTGCTGTTTTAAAAGGAAATAGAATAATAAAATCAAATTGCATTATAAACATGCCTTAAATTATCAGTATTTTGCTTATTAACTTATTCAAAACATTTGCTGGTGAATATAATGTGTCTGGAGTTGTGTTTGTCTTATTTTTAGAATTGCTATAATGAAACATCATTAGTGTATTAGTTAGGGTTCTCTAGAGGAACAGAACTGAAAAAAGAAAAAAAAAAAAAGAACATTTGATTCAGGCCTCACAGTTCCAGAGGGTTAGAGCCTGTGACCATCATGGCAGGGAGCATGGCGGCAGGCAGGCAGGCAGGCAGGCAGGCCTTGGAGGAGTGCTAGCTGAGAACTTTTTTTAATTTTTGGTTTTTTGGGACAGGGTTTCTCTGTATAGCTTTGACTACCCTGAACTCTCTTTGTAGACCAGACTGGCCTTGAACTCACAGAGATCCACCTGCCTCTGCCTCCCAAGTGCTGGGATCACTGGGATTAAAGACATGCACCATGAGAATTTACTTCTTGATCCACAACCACAGGCAGAGAGACAAGGCAATGGTGCTGGCTTTTGAAACCTTAAAGCCCATCCCCAGTGACACACCTCCTCCAACAAGACCACACCTACTAATCTTTCCCGAATAGTCCCACCAGCTGGGGACCAGGTATTCAAATATATGAGCCTACGGGGCCATTCTTATTCAAACCACCACAAGAATGGTGAAGAAAAGAAACATGATTGTTGTTACCATGTGTTTTATGGATTAATGGAATTTTAAAGTACAACATGCTTGATATGTCTATGTGGATAATTTTTTCTTTAGATTTTTGTGTTTAAATTAGTTAGAGAAAACATGCTAGCATTATAAAAATTGACATATGCTCAAGTTGGCACAGTTCAGTATAAACCTTGAAATTTTTTTCAGTTTCTAGCTGTTTCCTTTTCTTTTTTGAGGACTGAGAACTGTGCACAGGCGTGTGTGTGTGTGTGTGTGTGTGTGTGTGTGTGTGTGTGTGTGTTACTCTTGCCTGCGTAGGTGTTTGTGGAGGCCACAAGTTGATGTTGAGATGTCTTTCTCAGTCACTTATCCGCCTTATTTTTTTAAGATGGTCTCTCATTAGACTTGGAGTTTTGGCTAGAACAGCTGGATTAATGGAGATGCACCTCTCTCTGCCTTCTATCTAGAGTTACTGCTTCATGCTGCCTCTGCAGTGGCTTTTACATGGGTTCTGGGGTTCCCAGCTTAGGTCCTCATGCTTGTACACACCCACTTTATTCAATGAACCATCTCCCCAACTCCAAGTTCTCTATATTATTTTTAGTTTATATGTATGATTGTTTGCCACCATGTATGTATGTGTACCATGTGTATACTTGGTACCTTTAGAGGCCAGAAGAGGGTGTCAGATCCTTTGGGACTGGAGTTATGGACAGTTCTAATCACATTCATGGATGGTTTCTATTTTGGTATTTTTCAGGTTAGTATTGCTGAAGATGAGGCGATCTGCAGCACCAAGTCAGGTGCAGGGAAATTCTTTTAAAAAACCAAAATTCATACCTCCAGGAAGAAGTAATACAAGTCTGAATAAAGAGATGATAAAGAAGGGTCCAGATATAAAACTATTTCAGGTAAATAAAAGAAGGGAATCATAATATGAAATGTATATATTATTGCCTAAAACTAGGTATGGTGCTTCATATTTGTAATGCAAGCACTTGGAAGGCTCAGGCAGGAGGATTGCCTTACGTTCAAAACTAGCTTAGGCTTCATAATGAGTTCAGGCCAGCCTAGTCTGTGTAGTGAAACTGTCTCAAAAGCAATTGAATAAATAAAACAAAAAACCAAAAACAACAAAAACCTACAACAAAAAAGTAAAACCTTGTTGCCTATTAGAACTTTCAGTGTCTTCTGACAAAATTCCTAGAAATAATAATGTGGCCTTTTTTAGTAGTGCTGGTGGACATGTCAGAGGAGCAGCACATGGCAACTGAGCTTTAGGAAGCTAAACGCTGATGGGTGACTCTCCCCCACCCTCAGATAAGCAAGCCCCCCACCCCTGAGGGCCTCAGCTCCAGAATGTCTCATGCACTGCTGTGCCTTTCCATGTTTGCCGCTGCCAGTTTTCTCTGGTGACTGGCATGGTGTGAAGGGTGTGGGGAGATCCCCACTGCCTTTAATGTAGTGTGATTATCTCTTGGAAATATCCCATTCTAATGGACATTTTTACCTGTGGATTATTATGGAGCCGATTTCCTCCTAAGCTGTACTGTTTAACTGAAGCAATAATTTTATACCATAATAGTGTTATTTTAAATAGAATTTTAATGATTAAGGATTTCTAACAAATATAATAAGGGATTATGGTAGAGGTTAGTTAAGTGGGAAAATCAATACAGGTAAAGGTAAAGTATAGTGTTGCCCCCAGCCCTGTAGCAGGGGTTGCAGAGGATAGAAAATAGGAACAAGGAAGTGTCACGTAGCTAGGACTTAGGAGTTTCTCTTGAGGAGCCGTATAGACTGTAGTGTAGGTTAGTGACTAAGAAAAACAATAGAGTCCTAGAGTCAGGAGAGCTCAAGTTCTTTTAATCTTGTTTGATGCTGGGAAATGTGTTCACAGGTTTAGGTGTGCATCATCGCTAAAACAAAGCTTTCAATAATGACTTCATGTAACTAAAAAACAAAGAATTAGGTGGTTAAGATAATTGGGCAGGAGTTTAAATTATGAAAAGTGAAACTAGTAACCTGTTTTTCTGGCAATTATAAAAACTGTTGCCTATGTAAACAGTTATGGCCGAAAGATTCCTGATTTTGTGAGAAGTGTAGAAGATGAACGTTTAACTGAATGTGGGTTTCTCAGAAAGTCCGTAAAGATGTCGTTAAGAAATGTATTGGGGTTGACTTGTTCCAGAAAAATGTTTTTACAGTGACTATGTAGTAACTGTAACTTTTGGCTAAGGGAAAATCATCCTCTCTGTAATCATCTTGGTGTGGGAAATATAAAAAGGGTGTCTGAAAAATAAGAAGTACAAGAGAAGCTTTTATCCCTCAAGAAAGAAGTTTGTGTGTGTTTTCTTACTGACTCTGCATATCGTTCCCAGGCTCTGACCTGTAGAAGGCTGGACCCTCTCTAAGGTAGTAAATAAAAATCTTTTCAAAGAGGTGGACTCTTAGACAGCCATTCTATGGATTGGTGGGGAGGCTCCGTGGGTAGAGGCACTTGCCACCAAGCCTGACAACCTGAGTTTAATCCCCAGGACCCACAGGGTGGAAGGAGAGACTCCCTAAGTTATCCTCTGACTTCACATCTGTTCTGTGGCATGAGTGTGCACACACGCATACCTGCAGAGTACACAATAAATAAATGTAATAAAATGTCTAATCAGTGTTCTTTCAAGTTATTGATTTGATGAGTTGAAACTTGGGATAAAGTGGTTTTAAAGAGAAAAATACATAAATAATTTATATAATTATTTCAGACTTTTACATCATCATCATGATTATTATTTTTCTTTGCTGGGTTGAACCCAGGACCTTGTACATGGTAGGTAAGTGATCTTTGATGGAGCTACAAACTCGGCCTCTAGGTGCCCACAGAGGGCAAAAATGGTGTTGGATTCCCTGGAACAGGACCTATAGATGATTGTTATCAGCCATGTAGGTTTTGGGCATTGAACCCAGCTCCTCTGCAGGAGCAGTTAATATTTTTGATTGCCTTCACATCCCTCTAGTTCCCAAAGGATTGTTTTTGTTTTGGGTCTAAGAAGAAAGTTCTTATGTGCACAGGAGGTATGTAAAACATAGAAAGTATATAAATTCTTTCTACTCTATAATTTTTTCTATTTTATGTTTTAGATTTTTAAGTCTTAATTTTTTACTTTAAATGTTATGTATTTTATGTGTATGAGTGTTTTATCTGCATGTACATCTGTGTACCACTTGCATGTGTGGTGCCCATGGAGGCCAGAAGAAGGCATCACATCCTCTCAGACTGAAGTTATAGACAGTAGTGAGTTGCCATGTGGTTCTGGGAATTTAACCCAGGTCCTCTGGAAGAGTAGCCAGTGCTCTTAACTGCTGAGCCATCTCTCCAGCCCAAGTCTTACTTTTTTAAAATGTTATTTGGTGGTAAAGCATATAGCATAAGCTTTATTATCATTCATTCGTTTATTTAGTCATTTATTTATTTATTGATTGATTGATTTTTTGATTTTTCGAGACAGGGTTTCTCTGTGTAGGTGTGCGCCTTTCCTGGGACTCACTTGGTAGCCCAGGCTGGCCTCGAACTCACAGAGATCCGCCTGCCTCTGCCTCCCGAGTGCTGGGATTAAAGGCGTGCGCCACCACCGCCCGGCCATTTATTTATTTTTTTTATTCATTTGTTTGTTTGTTTTTTTAGTCAAGGTCTCTGTAGCCCAGATTGGCCTGTAACTCTGTGTATCCCACGTTGACTTCCAAATTGCTTTGAGCCTCCTGTCTCTATTTCTTGAGAACTGAGATTATGGATACCTGGTTTTTGAGATTTTAAATGTACAATTAAGTGACATTGATAGCTTTCAATTGTACAGCCATCCTCATTGTTGCCAAAGATTTCTGAGCAGCCCAAACAGAAATTTGTACCCATTAAACAGTAACTCTGTACCTAAAACTACTAAGTAGGCATACTACCCTATTCTTACTTTGACTCAGCCTTTGGTTAACGACTTTTATTTTCCATGGATTTCCACTCCTTCATATTCTGCAAAGAAGTGGAATTGTGTGCTTTTTGCGACCTGGGGGCCTGGCTTATTTCACTTATATTTTCAAGGTTCATCTATGTTGTACCATATACTCAAAATTACTTTATTTATTTATTTACCTATCTATCTATTTATTTATTTACTCATTCATTCATTCATTTATTTTCCAAGATAGGGTTTCTCTGTGTAGCCTTGACTGTCCTGGAACTTGCTCTGTAGACCATGCTGTCCTGGAACTCAGAGTTCCGCCTGTCCCTACATCCGAGTGCTGGGATTAAATGTGTGCAGCACCACCGCCTGGCATTGGAATTTAATTCTTTTAGAACTTTCTTATTACATTATTTTGTATATTGTATGCGTGGGTGTGAGTGGTCTGTGTTCCAGTGCACATGTGTAGGTCAAAGATAGTTGGTTCTCTTCTTCCATTATGTGGGTTGGGAACCAAACTCAGGGTATAAGTCTTGATAGTAAGTGCATTTATCCACTGAGCCATCTTATTAGCCGCCCTCCTTTTTTTTTGAGGCAGAGTCTCTTGTAGCTCACACTGGCCTTGAACTTGCTATGTAGCTGAGGATGACTTTGAACTTCTGGTCCTCCTCCCTGAGTGCTGGGATTACAGGTGTGTGCCGTCGTGCCTGTTTTATATGGTTCTGGGGCTCAAACCCAGAGTTTCCTTCATGCTGGGTAAGCACTCCAACTAGTTAAACTCCAGCTCAGAACTTTAAGTCCTTTTCTTGGTTTTTAATAGATTTTTGAATTCTTGATTCTACTTTTTTTTTGTCTGAATATTGTAGGTGTAACCATCTTATTAAATAAGAAACACAGAGCCAATGCAAAGATGAAAGCCCAAGAGGTCAGAGCAATAGCTAAGAGCTAAAAACCTTACCCTTCACTACCCCTCTGTCCTCAGCAAGAGAGCTACTTCCTGTCTGTTTGTCTTTTTTATAGACTTTCTATTCTGACTTTTCATTGGTTGTAAACCCAACCACATGACTTCCTCGTCTCTGTCTGTCTGTACAGACCTCCAGGTCTTCTATGGTTGGTATTGAGATTAAAGGTGTGTGTCTCCATGCTGGCTGTATCCTTGAACACACAGATTTGCCTAGCTCTGCCTCCCAAGAGCTGGCATTAAAGGCGTGCACCACCACTGCCCAGCTTCTGCTATGGCTTGCTATTAGCTGTGACCCCCAGGTAACTTTATTTATTAACATACAAATAAAATCACATTTCAGTACAATTAAAATATCACCATATTATATGAGTGGTTTTCTTTTTTAAAATTTTTATTTTAATTTTATATACATTGGTGTTTTGCCATGGGTGTCTAGTTCCCTGGAACTGGAGTCACAGACAGCTGTGAGCTGCTGTGTGGGTGCTGGGAAAGTGAACTCAGGTCCTCTGGAACAGCAGTCAGTGCTCTTCACCACTGAGCCATCTCTCCAGCCCCCTTCTTTCTTTTTTAATTTTTATTTGTTCGTTTATTTATTTATTTTCGAGACAGGGTTTCTCTTTGTAGCTCTGGCTGTCCTGGAACTCACTGTGTAGACTTAACTGGCCTTGAACTCAGATTTGCTTGCCTCTGCCTCCTGAGTGCTGAGATTAGATCCCATGGGTCACCATATTGGCTAGAGTGGTTTTCTTAAAAAAAAGGAAAAGAAAACCCTGCATTTCTATAATTGGCCAAATCCAAATATATTATTAGTACTAACCAAACTGAAAATTCTGGAACACTTTAAGGAACAAACAGGCTTTATGTTTACTAAGGTTTTTGTTTTGTTTCTCCACACTCAATACTGGGGGTTGAACTCAGGGCCTCCCAACTGAGTGATATCCTCAGTAATGAGCTGTAATTTTTGTGTGGTGGAGCATGCTGGGATTGAATGTAGAGCTTCACGAATGCTAAGCAAAAGCTCTACCATGGAGGTATGTCCCTAGTTCTTTCTTTTTTTTTTTTTTTAAAGATTTATTTATTTATTATGTATACAACATGTATGACTGCAGGCCAGAAGAGGGCACCAGATCTCATTACAGATGGTTGTGAGCCACCATGTGGTTGCTGGGAATTGAACTCAGGACCTCTGGAAGAACAGTCAGTGCTCTTAACCTCTGAGCCATCTCTCCAGCCCCCCTAGTTCTTTCTTTTAGCAGCTTTATTTTGGATATAATTTACATATTTTACAATCCATGTCTACAATCTCTACAATGCAGTGTTTTTTTTTTTTTTTTAGTTTTTATTATATATTTATTTTTGTTTTTCAAGATAGTTTCTCTGTGTAAGAGCCTTGGCTATCCTGGAACTTGCTTTGTAGACCAGGTTTGTGGTATTGTATTCCCCCAAATATTGTGCATGCTAATAAACTTATTTGTGGTCAGAGACAGAACAGCCACAGTATTAAACATAAAGGATAGGCAGTGGTAGCACACTTTAATCCTAGCATTCCTGAGGCAGAAATCCATGTGTTCAAGGATACAGACAGGCATGGTGACTCATCATGCTTTTAATCCCAGAAAGCAAACCTTTAATCCCAGGGAGTGGTGGTAGAAAGCAGAAAGGTATATAAGGCGTGAGGACCAGAAAGTAGAAGCATTTGGCCTCGTTAAGCATTTGGCTGGTTAAGCTTTCAGGCTTTGGAGCAACACAGTTCAGCTGAGATTCATTCTGGATGAGGACACAGGCTTCCAGTCTGAGGAAACAGGACCAGCTGAGAAGTTGGCCAGGTGAGGTTAGCTGTGGCTTGTTCTGTCTCTCTGATCTTCCAGTTCACCCCAATACCTGGCTCCGGGTTTGATTTTATTAATAAGAACTTTTAAGATTCATGCTACACAGGTTGACCTTGAAATCACATCTGCCTGCCTCTGCATCTTGAGTGCTGGAATTAAAGGCATGAGCCACCACACCTGGCTCAGTGTTTAATAAATTTATAGAGTTGTGCAGCTATCAGTAGCCATATTCATGACCTCAGAAGGAAACCTTACATGTTAACCTCCACTCCCTTTCTGTCCAAGTTCTCCAGATTCGACACGGCTAATGTATTTTGTCTCTATCCTTGCCTGTTATTGACATCTCATATAAATCAACTCAAGTAATACATGTCCTTTTGCAACTTGCTTAGCTTTTCCCTTTAGCCTAATGTTTTCAAATCTTATCCATGTTGTAGTAGATGTCAGTAGTTAATTTATTTTTATTGCTGAAATACTAGTTTTCTCTTGCTCTCATGACATATTGCCATGGATTTATAGACAACAGAAATATATCATCTAATTTTGATAGCAAAAGGTAGAGACAACCAAGAATCCATCAATAGGTAGATGCATGAGGAGCAAATGTGGTATATACACAAACCTGAATGCTATTCAGCTATGCAGGGGTACATGTGTTAGTTATTTTTCTGTTGCTATGCTAGAACAGCATGAACTTGTGAAAGGAAGAGCTTGTTTGGGTTTAAGTTCCAGAGCAGAAGAGTCTATAGCGGTGGGAAGTAACAGGGCAAGCAGCTGGCATGGCAGCAGGATTAGGAGGCAGGGGGTGAGCTGAAAGTAGGGTGAGCCTATGAATTCTCAAAGACCGTCTCTGCTGATGTACTTTGTCCAGCAAGGCAGCACCTCCTAAACGTCCCCAAACAGCACCACTAACTGGACCAAGTGTTCAAATGCCTGAGCCTAGGGGGCCATTTCTCATTTACCTCTCCACACTGTAGTACCTTGCACAGGGCTAAGACCAAGATGTTGATAAGGCCTGTGTTGACGTTTGGAGGATTTAGGGAAGACTCCATTTACTTACCTGATTTCTTGGTCCTTCTACCTCTGCTTGTTCAGCATATCCTACTAGGACGCAGAAGCTGCACATCCAGCCTCTGTAGGTCACTGTGGTCTCCTTTTCCATTTTCAAGCCAGCACTGGAAACTGCTGTTTCTCTGGTTTTCTGCAATTGGAACTCATTTGGTTAGATTGGTTTCATTTGGATAATGTAAGATAATCTCTCTTAAAATCTCTAGCTCTTAACACAGCTTCTGAGCCGTCTTTGCTGCATAAGATAAGATGGTGACATATCTGTAGATTCTGGGCACTAAATCATCTTTGAGAGTTTCTTTCTCTTTTTTTTTCTTTTCTTTTTTCTGGAGCTGAGGATTGAATCCAGGGCCTTGTGCTTGCTAGGCAAGCGCTCCACCACTGAGCTAAATCCCCAACCACTGAGAATGTTTATTTCACCCACAACACTTAATAATATTTTGTTGTATTCATTTGCCATGTTTTATACATTTCATTTATTAGTTAAGGAGTATTTGGTTTGTTTCAACTTTCCTTCGAAGGTACTGGAACCTAAACTCAAGGCTGTGTTTGGTAGGCAAGTGCTCTGTTATGGAGTACTTGATTTTTTTCAGACAGCATGTTGCATAACTCAGGCAGGGGTTGAATTGCTGTGTAGCTTAGGTTGGCCTTGAACTTGTTATGTATCCTAGGCTGGCTTTCAACTTGAGAACCTAGGATCTGGAAGAGCAGCCTCCTCTCCCTACCCAGTACCTATTATAATACAGATATATAGAAACTGGCAGGTTGCTTTAAATTTAGAGTCTATTATGTAAAAATGTGGGAACTTAGATTTAATTCATGATATATATATATGTATATATATATATTTTATATATATAATTTTTTTTAAGGGCACTGAACAGTCACAGAATGATCCAGGTGTATGCAGTTCAAATCTTGGGCCTATGGAGGGAAGCACTAGGGAAATGGATCGTGGGAGTAGAGCAGATCCACTTCATACAGGTAAGACAGTGATTTTACTATGTTTATACTTTCATGTCATCATAGTGCTCTAGAAATGATTATTCAAGAATGGATGTTAATTTGATAATTGTTGATGTAACACCACGAGATTTTTTGCTTCAGATTATCTGTTGACAAAATTTATCTTTAGAAGTTGAATGTATAACCATTTAACTAAAGGACTGTAGCTTGGTGGTTAGAGTGTTTGCCTTGCATGGCAAGGCCCTGGGTTTGAGCCCCAACACTGGCTAAGTAAGAAATCAGACAACTTCCAACACCATGTAATTGAAATCTTGTATTTTGTAATAGGTGTATGTTTAAGACTTTATAGGAAAACTGTTGATGGTACAGTCATTAAGTACTAATTAATTGTGTTTAAAATTCTGTAGTGAACATGTTGATACTACTAAAGTTGATGAGATAAGCTTGAAAAAAGTAAAGCACAACTGTGGTAAGGTCTGCAGATGGTCAGAGAGACTGGGAGCGAGATGCAGAGTCAGTGAGCAAAATACACATTTTTTTCCCCCCCTGAGGGATAAAAGCTTTTTCTTTTTATTATTTTTCTTTTCTGTTGCTTGTTCTACTCTATTCTTTTTCTGTTCTGTTCTTCTACCCTGATGTTTCCCTTCTTCTTCTTTCCTGATGACTTCCTTCTCACTTATTTTTTTCTCTTACAGCATATATATATATATATATATATATATATATATATATTCCAGCAAAATCTTTCAAGCAATAAAATAAATTACAATGTGGTTGCATTTATTTTTTAAGTGAACAATCATGGTGACTACAAATAAAAAATAACATGTTTCCCATTTCCCTTACATGATTAAACATTTTACATATTACAGGTGAAAAACAGATTATCTCCAAGAACCTGTATACATTCATATTCAAGCAACTTGTTATAGATTAACAGAGTATAAGCAAGCAAGACATTTTTCTCAGCCAGTTTTTTACTGGCAGGCTGCCTTTTGCATTGATCCTTAAGAAAGGATCAATGACTTTATTATTTATCTCAAAAGGTAATCTTAAAAGAATCACAAATTTAAACTTCTGTATATGAAAAACAGTGTCAGCTCTACTTTAAATCCTCAGGGTTCATACCCACTTATCAACAGATTTTTATATCAGGAAGCTGAGGGCAGAAATGGGTACAAGGAATTAATTATCATCCTTGATCACCAACTCATCCTAGCAAGAATTGTACCTCAGCCAGCAATAGCCAGGCTGCCATTGTTTTTGTTCCCTGACCTCAATGAGTCCCTCATTCAACTATCATAATTGTGTCTTTCTAAACTTTAAATTGTTCAAGATTTTCTACCTTAAAGCCATTAATAAAAATATCTTAACCTAACCTTAAGTCATATTTAAAGCTTTGTTTTAGCTATGGTGCACACAGAAACCTGTGAACTCATCCATCTCCCAACATTAAGATTAAAAGTACTTGAGCTAGCCTAGCTTCTGGGACTCAGTTGTTTTCCTTCATCATTAACCTAAGCCACAGTCTATGTGGCTCCTCAATAGAAACTCATAAGTCCTAGCTATGTGACACTTCCTAGTTCTTATTTTTCTATCCTCTGCAATTCCTGCTTTATCAGGGGAGGCAATACTATATCCTACCTTTACCTATGTTAATTTTCCCACTAAGCTAACCTCTATCATAATCCCTTACTACATTTGTTAGAAACCCTTAATCATCAAAATTCTATTTACACTAACACTATTATTGTATAAAATCATTGCTTCAGTTAAACAGTACAGCTTAGGAAGAAATCATCTTCATAATAATCCACAGGTAAAAATGCCCATTAGAATGGGATATTTCCAAGAGATAATCACACTACATTAGAGGCAGTGGGGATCTCCCCACACCCTTCACACCATGCCAGATACCAGAGAAAAATGGCAGCAGTGAGAGGGAGAGGGAGAGGGAGGGAGGAAAAGAGAGATAGATTCACCCATCAGTGTTTAGCTTCCTAGTGGGCTGAATTCCTGAAGCTCAGTTGCCACCTGCTGCTCTTCTGAAATGGCTACCAGCAAAGATCAAATCAGTCAGATTTGAATTATTAATGCAGGGAAACCAAACATTTAACCTATGTTTCATCTCTCCATTGTTAAATTGAGTTACACTAATTATGGTTCCTTTGTATCTGCTAGAGATACAGGCAATTTAAAAAAATAAAAGTGAGGTAGTTCCCAGAGTTTATTCAGCCTTGAGAAAGGCATAGTTTTATTCATGTTTCTTTGAATGAACAGGTGCTGTGAGCTGGCCTCAACTCTAGGGCTGCTGAATTCTAACTGTATAATCACTTAGCCTTTCTGTGGATTCATTTCTTGTAGGTAGAGAAAGGGCTTCTGTGTTTTCCTGGTTAGCTCTCCTGCTGCATGTATGTACTTTTGTAACTCCCTAAGAGATGGAACGAGGTTGAGAGGACAGCTGGAGCTGGTGGCTGGGTCAGTTTAGGAGGGTCCATAGGCACAGGTCTGGGCTCGTCAGGGTGGCTGCTGCTGCTGCCCTGTCTCTGATTTGCTTTCCCTTCCTCCTTACATCCTTCCCAGACTCCCTTTTTTTCTCTTCTTTTTGTCTCAGGCTTTCTCTTGCACTGTTAGGCATAGGGTAGATAATTAGTCCTTGTGTGCCTGTTTTTTGTTTTTTGTTTTTTTTTTTCTTTTATTTTACTATGGTAGCTGATCTCTTCATCTGAGAATGATGTTTTCACTATGGGATATAATATAATCTGTTACTGATTTGTGATTTGTGTTCTACACATAATTTGTCATTTTCTTCAATACTAAATATGAGAAGGAGTTAAGAGTTAAGATAAAGAGTGAATTCATTCACTTATCCCTTAGTCCTTTTTCTAATTAATGAGTTTACTATTCTGCGGAACCTGTTTCAACTGTCTGATATTCCCTTGCCTCTTATTCAGAGAGGTCAAACTGGAGAAAGATTTTGTTCTCTGGTGGATTGCTACAGAGGGATTTACCTTAGAAAAGCAAGGAGATGAAGACATCTAGTGTGTACAGATTGTACCTTTTGGCACCTTTTTAATTATAGTTCTAATCCATTCTGGAGGGAGATGTAATTCTGTATATTTCAGTTAAAATATGTTGCCACATTACCTTCTTGTTTTGAAAATTTTCCCATCTATAAAGAGGTTGCAAATAGTTCAATTAGCATTCTGAATTCAGTATTTGGTAATTATGTCTCATTTACAGTTTTCTTTCCTCCCATGACCTATGTGCTAGGAGTTGAACCTATGGTGTTATGCATGTTAGGCAAGTTCTTTACCACTGAGTTCCAGAAGATGGTTGGTTTGTTTTCTTTCTTAGTGGAAAGAACTCTAATAAGTACACTTGACTGCATTCTGCTTCACTGGGTCCTTGTCTCTTTATAGCACTATACATTTGCGGATGATGTTCTGTGAGGATGAAGGTGTAAGTTTACTCTAATGACTTCCCAAGGTTCAGAGAATGTTCTTTCTGTGGAGATTGTGGTAGAAGAGCCAGCCCATTTCTGGATAGCCTTTGTCCTAGTTAGGTTCTCATTGCTCTAATGAAGCAACATGACCAAAGATTTGGGGAGGAAAGGGTTTATTTACCTCATGCTTTCAAATCACTGTTCATCACTGAAATAACTTAGGACAGGAACTCAAACAGGACAGGAACCTGGAGGCAGGAGCTGATGCAGAAGTCATGGAGGAGTGCTGCTTACTGGCTTGTTCCCCATAGCGTGCTCAACCTTCTTTCTTATAGAACCAGGACCACCAGCCCAGGGATGGCACCACCCACAATGGGCTGGGACCACCCCCATCCATTGCTAATTAAGAAAATGCCCTATAGACTTGCCTACAGCATTTTCTGTATTTTCTGAGTTGAGGCTCCCTTCTCTCAGATGACTCTAGCTTGTGTCAAGTTGACATAAAACTATCCAAATGAGTCATCTTAGCTGGGGCCTGTGAAAACTAAATCCTGGAAAAGAGGAAGTGTGAGTTGAATATGTTCCCTAAAAAGGTATGAGATTCTAAGTCCCGATATCTCTGAGTGTGACTTTCTTTTCAAATGGGTATCTTTGCAGATGTAATCATGTTAAGATGGAATCACAGTAATTTATGGTTGTAATGGCTATTCTTGGTTGTCAGTTTGACTACTCTGGAACTAAAATTCAAAAATGGAGAGCATACCTGTGAGGGATTTTTGCTTAATTAATCTGAAGTAGGAAGACATACCTTTAATCTAGATCTTTTGAGCTGGGAAAAGATACACCTTTAATCCAGATCTTGAGGCAAGAAGACACACTTTTAATCTGGGCAATACCATACTCTCCTGGAAGCCTATATAAGAACATGGAAGAAGGAAGCTTATTGGTGAAATTATTTTGGCCACTCCATGTAGTTAAAAGGATATTTATTTAATGG
The DNA here is from genome assembly GCF_004664715.2 of Peromyscus leucopus. Taxonomy (NCBI): domain Eukaryota; kingdom Metazoa; phylum Chordata; class Mammalia; order Rodentia; family Cricetidae; genus Peromyscus; species Peromyscus leucopus. The sequence continues at coordinate 19,139,607 of NC_051064.1, read as the reverse complement.
CGTAACTCACAAATTAACTGATAGGTAGGTCGCAGGGTCTGGTAAAGGTGTATCGCAGTCCAGCGGCGTTCTCTGGAGCTCTGCTCGGTTTACCTCCAATGTTCTCTGGAGCTCTGCTTGGTCCACCTCCAATGTTCAGCGTCCCGGCACAGAGAGAGCACACAGAGAGAGCCGCTGGCCCATCCAGCTCTCGGGTCTCGGGTCTCCAGGTGCATCCCCTGGCCCCACCTCATAGGCGTGACAGTTGCCAGAGTCTCAATGGGGGTTGGAACTTCCAGATCCAAGCTAGAATGGCTACCCACTACATCTCCTCCTTTTTGTCTAAATAAGAAGGTTCTAAACTAATACAAGACTATATACAAAGGAATGGTTATTAAATATTGTCCAGGAATAATGAGGGATAATGACCTAGATAAGATGTAACTACAACCAATGCAAACAATATCAAGCAAGAAACACATACTAAAATTCAGAGAAGTATAGAGCATAGGTAAATGGCATGTTATAAAGATCATTCAAAGGTGTCCTATCCTAAAGAACCTGAATCTAATACTTAATATGTTCTATCTAAGATATTATATATACTAAGTTGTAACTATAACTGCTAGTCTTCAATCCCATCAAAGACCTGAGAAGGAACATAATGGTACCTGAGAAATGGTAGATGGATGCAAGCAACTTTCGGGAATCTTTTTTTTTTTTTTTTTTTTTTTTTTTTTTTTTTTTTTTTGGCGGTCCATGCTGGTAGATCGGAGAGACAGAACAAGCCACAGCTATCTCACCTCACCGGATCCTCAGCTGGTCTTGTCTCCTCAGACTGGAGGCCTCTGAGTCCTCATCCGGAATGGGTCTCAGCTGAATTACTGCTCAAAAGCCTGAATGCTTAACCAGCCAAAATCTTCTAGTTTCTGGTCCTCATGCCTTATATATCTTTTTGCTTTCTATCACCACTCCCTGGGATTAAAGGCCGGCTTTCTGGGATTAAAGGCGTGTCACCATGCTTGGCTATTTCCAATGTGGCCTTGAACTCACAGAGATCCAGAGGGATTTCTATCTCTGGAATGCTAGGATTAAAGGTGTGAGTGCCACCATTTTCTAGCCTTTGTATCTAGTGGCTGTCTGTTCTCTGACCCCAGATAAATTTATTAGAGTACACAATATTTTGGGGAACACAATACCACGACATTTCCTCTCTTTTTGTCTAAAATTAAAAAAGCTTATAACTAATACAAGAAAAACTATCTTCAATAAGTATATGCAATATACAGTCAAGATTACATTAACAATGTCTAGTCCATTAACATTTGACAGATCAAGACAAAAAACTCTATTATATATATTAACAATGTCCAGTCCAGTAATATCTGATAAACTCAGACCAAAAAATTTTCATTACTTATCTTATTTAAAACAAGTAGTTCCTTTTTTAAAAGTAGATTCCATAATCTCCCTTTTTATCTTATCATATCCATATTTTCTCTTTTTTCATAATAGATTCAGTAGTCTACCGTTTGTCATTTTTATATCTTCCCCTTTTTCTTCAGTGTAGATTCAATGATCCACCTATTTATCCTATTATTTCTTTATCTTTTTTCTCAGAGTAGATTCGATGATCTATCTCATATCTATATTCTCTTTTTCTTTTTGCTTTCTAGGGGTGAAGATATCTTTAGGGAATCTCAAGTCCTGTATCGTTTGTCCAGTTTCTGCATAATAGGAAAGTTCAGGGCTTGTTTCAAGTCCTTGTTTGAGTAGTCTGTCAGGCTGGATCATCTCAACTAGTCCTCTCGAAATTGTTCTGACCAGTTTGTAGTCCAAAGTCGATTTTTCCATGGTGTTAATCGGCTTAATGGCTTTATCATAGTCCATGTGGAATCATCGTTGTAGGATCCTGTCATCTTTTTGAAGATTTCAAAGTCACTGTTAGGCATGGTCATGGTTTCCTGCAGACTTTTTTTTTTTTTTTTGTGCCTCCTCTGTGGTTTGGAGCAATCACAGTCTGATAAATGTCTGTCTCTCGGAACCATGAACATTCTTCCCTAGAACAGAAAATCTTCACAACAATTTCTCCCCACCATTTGTCTTGCCAAACTTTTCCAAACTGACCTTTGTCGATGCTTTCTTGTAACACGATGGTCCTGGCAATTCTTCTCTGAACCAGCAGCAGTAAACCCTTCGTCCCAGGTAGCAGCATCACCACAGTCACCAACATGATGAGAAGGAGCTGGCAACGTGGAGCAGTAGTCACTGCTTCCATGGTCCCACCACTGTTTGTGGCTCAGTCCAGGCCAAAGCTTCTCCCAAGCCTCCTAGGCCGGCTCAAACTCGGGATCCTACTGCCTGTCTCCTTCAGCAAATCCTACTGGTGTGCGCCACCACAACCACCTGAGTGTAGCTTGGGCCTGAGCTGGGGCTCACAAGGCCACAGGCAAACAGCTTTTTCATGAATTCATAACACGAACGTTGGGCGCCAGCTCGGCCATTAGCTCAGGCCTACCACTGACTAGCTCTTACATTTAAACTAACCCATAATTCTTATTTATGTTTAGCTATGTGGCTTGATACCTTTTCTCAGTTCTGCCTTCACATCTTGCTTCCTCTGTGTCTGGCTGGTGACTCCTGACTCAGCCTTCCTCTTCCCAGAATTCTCCTCTCCACTTATCCCCAACTTTCGGGAATCTTGCAAGAGTAGACCAAGACAGCTGGCAGCCTGGACAGTCACCTAATGTTTCTCAGCATTGTTGGTGCATTCAAATTGGCTACAGGCCTAGAGTATCTGACAGACCATTTTCAGAAGCAGGAATTCTGAAAGACCATCTTACCCTGTCTTGGCAGAGTACAGTGGTCGCTTTCCTTGTGTCCTGCTTGTCCAGAAAGGACAGCATTGCAGTTGTACTGTCAGCCGTCAAGGCAAGGGCAGTTCTTTGCTCAGTAGGCCATTTTGTGCCAAAAAGACAAACTTCCAAATGGAAATGTCTTAGAAGCCCAACATTCTCTTGGGATCAATTGGTGCAGCCAGGAGCAATTGTGTCTCATGTCAACAGAATTCTAAGTTATTTAAATGCCATATTCTCTAGGTCTATGAAGTATTTGAAGATTACCTGTCCATCTGACCTATGTATCTGTAAATCTGGATTACCTAACTAACGTAACTATAGAGATGACAGGCATAGGCGACTATAAATCTTTAAGTCTTATCTACCGAAATAACCTAAGGACTAAGGCTTCACGTAAACAAGGTAAACAGTTTATAAGCAAATGTATGGTGAAGAACGATGACTTCAAAATTGTGACAATACACAAGATATTTATAACAGAGGTAGGAATATATAGTGCGATATGCAATATGACAATAATCTTAAATATATATCAATATACCGAATATCCTAAACAGAAGTAGAACATATATAAAGTATGACAGATATAAATTTATGTTTGTATCAATATAAAAATGTTTCAAATAAGAGTAGAAATATATGTACATTATAACAAATATAGTTCTGTATTTGTATCAATATATAAATTATCTTAAACAGGAGTATAAAAATAGTTTACATTTGTATCAACATATAAGAATCCATAACAGTACAAATTACAGTGCAAATTAGCTAAGGTTGCTATTTTACTAAATTTGTTTACTAGTACATACAATGATTTACCATCATATCTTATACCTATCCGTTCCATTTCTTCTCCCCCCCCTTTTTTTTTACAATACTGAGTCTAATATTTTCTTCCACCTCCCCTATAACCATCATCCATAATCCATAATCTATAACCATCATCCATAACCCTGAGAATTATGAAACCTAAGGGAGAAGGGGTGTCGTTTTCTTAGAATTGCTTCCTGCCGTTTAGGGGGTGATGGTATCTCTGTTGGGTACTGTGAGAAAGCTCAGATAGTTAAATCTCAGTTAGACTAACTGTAGGTTCTGTAGCAAGTTTTAGAGTAATGGGTAAGATTGTCTGAAATTCTGGCAAGAAGTGTAGTATGATGATGATTACCATGGCATCATTCTGGATTGGGTAGAGTTGTTGTTGTTGGGGCCCCATCTTCCTTCTGGAGACTTCTGAGATTGCTATTAGAAAAACTTATTTGTTATCAAAAATGGGAGGTTTGGATTTAAAGAGGACATAGCATGTAAGAAAGGATTCTGAGAAATCAAGAGTAAGCATGGAGAGAATTAGAATTTAGAAGACAATGGTCCCTTTTTATTGGTTTCCTTCTGTCTCACACCAGAGGGCTCTTCTGATACGGGACTGAAGAATCTCTCAAAATTTTCTTTTAGCAATATGCTTGGGTTTAGAGAAGGAGTGAGCCAATTCCATCTCCAAAGCCAACTTGGCTTATAATTGAATTGGAACCACAACTTTTCTAGATTGATAGAGAGATAGATGTTAGACAGTGAAATTTTACCATGTGTAGATTGGTACCAATAGATTCTTCCTTCCTCCTGTAAACATCCGGATATCCAAGGCCTTATGAGTTTTGGAAGATGGGTATTTCCATTATCCTGGAAAGACAAAAACAGAACCCTACCCCACCCTTTGATTGTTAAATATTTCTTACAACTTGTAGAGATGTCATATTGGTGGATGAAGCTTTTGCTCTTTGCCTGCTTGCAAGCACGTCTGTTCTTCACTGGCATTAGAGACTACTTTTTAAGAATTCCATTCTGTACTAAAGACCAGCTGAGATATCCAGCCTCATGAACTGAGCAACTTCTGGATTCTTGGACCTTCTGTTCATAGGCAGCCATTGTTGGATTAGCTCGACCACTGCCTGTTAATTCTAACAAATCCTCTTTATATAATATAATATAATATAATATAATATAATATAATATAATATAATATAATATAATATAATATAATATATATAAATAATGAATATATCTATACATTCATTCTATAAGTTCTGTTTCTCTAGAGAACCCTTACTAATACACAGGTGGACCCCAAATTTCATGGAGGGAATTTGGAGAGATGTGCTATTTTCTGTAGTTGACACCCATGACCAAGTCTTTGGCTTTGAGTACTTAAAAAACTCAGCTGGGCAAGTTGAGGCCACTGAATTGTGCTAGTCTGTGTGTTTCAGTACTGTTGAGAGATAGGTTCAGAAGCCTCAGCAAGATCATATTGTAAGGGATATGCTATGTGAATTGTGAATGGAGGTAAGGAAGAATGTGAAAGTAAGTAAAGACATTTGGTGTAAAGAGCAGGAGTAGCATTTTGAGGTCTGGTAGAGGACTAGAAAAGATTTTTGTTTCCTTTTGTAAAGAGATAGAACATAGCTTACCAGCAGAACATTGGCCTACCATGTGTAGGATCCTGAGTTCAATTCCCATCTTCACATACACACCAAAACAAAACAAAACAAACCCAAAAAACAAATAAATAAATAAAGGAAAAGAAAAAGAGTAATATAAGATGAAGAATTGAGATAATGAAGAGTGGAGGGTTTTAAAAATTCTTTTAAAATTATTATTAGGATTTATGGGTTATTAAGATATTTTGATATATGTTTATAATGTATAACGATAAAAAATCAGGGTGGTTAACATTTTCTTCTCTTTAAACATTAAAACATTATTTATTCAATGTACTTTTTTTTTTGAGGCAGGATCTCATATAGCTTAGCTAGCCTCCCACCTTGAATTCTTGTTTTGTACTCTCCCATCTTTCTGTGTTTACTGTGATTATAGGAGTGTGCCACTGTGGTCTGGCTAAAATACCTCTGCGTGCGTGTGTGCGTGCGAGAGTGTGAGAGTGCACACGTGTGTACGTGTGCCATGTGCTTGCATATGTGAGCATGGGCATGTAGAAGTCAGAGACAACCTCAGGTGTACTTGTCAGGCACTCTTTTCTCTCTGGCTTTCTTTTTTTGAGACAGAGTCCTACTGACCTGGAGATTGCCAGAAAGGCTAGACTAGCTGGCCAGCAAGCTCCAAGATTCCGCCTGTCTCCACCTCTCTCGCATTAGGATTACAAACACACTCCACAATGCCTGGCTTTTTCTCCATGGATTCTAGACATTGAACTCAAGTCCTGTGGTGCCCATAAGACAAGCAAAGCACTTTCCCAACTGAGCCATCAACCGAGCTCTGACATTTTTTTTTTGTTAATACATATTTATGAGGTACAGTGTGATCTTTCAGTGCATGTTTGCTGTTTGTATCCATCAAATCAGGATAATTAGCATTTTAGCTTCTTGTCATTCCTTGTTTCCAGCCTTCATGTATAATAACGTATTACGAACTCAGTCCTCCACTTGTTTTTTTTTTGAGACGGTTTCTCTCTGTAGCTTTGGTGCCTGTCCTGGATCTGCTCTGTAGCCCAGGCTGGCCTTGAACTCACAGAGATCTGCCTGTCTCTGCCTCCCGAGTGCTGGGATTAAAGGTGTGCACCACCACCACCACCACCACCACCACCACCACCACCACCACCACCGCCGCCGCCCAGCTAGTCCTCCACTTGTTATGCCTAATCTTCGTTGTCAACTTGACTGGATTTAGAGTTACCTAGGAGACATATGTCTGTGGGCGAGTTTCCAGTAAGTAAGGAGGGAATGCCAAACATGAATGTGAACTGCGCAGTCCCATGGGTTGGGGTCCTGGACTAAATAAAAAGGGAGAAGGAGAAAGAGCAGAATGCCAGTGTTCCCCTTTCTTTGCGGTGGGACGTGAGCAAGCAGCATGCTGCCACCACCTTCCTTGTCTTGATGAAGCCTCCCCTCTGAACCCTTCCTCCTCATCACTTCATGTCAGGTGTTTGCTCACAGCAGACACCTCTGTGCTGCAGAACAGTAGGATGTAATGCTTTCATCTAACTGAATCTCACTGTGTAGGCCACGCTGGCCTCAAACTCACAGAGATCTGACTACCTCTGCTCCTGAGCAATGAGACTAAGGCTCCACCATGCCCAGCTCCTTGGGCTATCTTTAACCCTCTCTGTGTAGTCCTGAGACTAACAGATAAAACCTTTTTGTTATGTATTAACTTCACGCAAGCCTAGTTTTCACCAACCAAGAGACTAAGAATCATCAGATAGCATGAGGCCTAGAGTGAGATTTCTCCATTCTGCTGTAACTACCTACTTAATGTTTCCACCAGTGTATTTTAAAGTTCCTTGATTTATGACTTTCTTCATGAAACAGAGCTGGGCAGTGGTGATGCCTGCCTTTAGTTCCAGCATTCCAGAGGCAGAAGCAGATAGCTCTGTGACTTTGAGGCCAGCTTGGTCTACAGAGCAAATTCCAGTATAGCCAGGACTGTTACACAGAGAAACCCTGCTTTGGGAAAAAAACTTCATGAAACTGCTTCCATGGAATGTGGAATGTGGGGTAACCTAAATCTGTGTTCACAAGTCATGGTCACTCACATTTGGCTCCAGAATAAAGTATCGTCTTCCCTTTGAGGTGAAAATTGTATTTTTGCTTCGACATTATGAACGGAAGAGGACAGTGCTTGCTGCCAAGCCTGGGATCCACATGGTGGAAGGAGCAAACTGACCCCTCAAGTTCTCCTCTGACCTACACTCACACAAACATAAATGAGCAAATAAATACAGAACATATTTGAAAAAGTAGTGCAACTAGTTAACTGCTCTCTGCAGAAAGTGTAGCCGTACAGTGTTTCCAAATATGTAAAATGTCTGTGCTGGCTAGCACAGCTTGTGTCAACTTGACACAAGCTAAAACAGTGCTTCTCAACCTTCTCAATGCTGCAGCCCTTTATTTAGTACAGGTCCTTGTGTTGTGGTGACCCCCCAAACATAAAATGATTGTCGTTGCTACTTCCTAAGTGTAATGTTGCTACTGTTATGAATACAATGTAAACATCTGTGCTTTCTGAAGGTCTTAGGTGACCCGTGATGCACAGGTTGAGAACCACTGAGCTAGAGTCATCTGAGGAAACCTCAATTGAGAAAATGCCTCCATAAGCTTGTGAGGCATTTTCTTCCTTCCTTCCTTCCTTCCTTCCTTCCTTCCTTCCTTTCTTTTTTTTTTTTTGGCTTTTCAAGACAGGGTTTCTCCATGTAGTTTTGGTGCCTGTCCTGGATCTCTCTCTCTAGACCAGGCTGGCCTGGAACTCACAGAGATCTGTCTGCCTCCTGAGTTCTGGGACTAAGGGATGTGCCACCGCCACCCAGCGAGGCATTTTCTTGATTAATGACCAATGTGAGAGGACCCGGCCCATTGTGGGTGGTACTACGTCCTTGGAAGTGGTCCTGGGATTTATAAGAAAGCAGGCTGAGCAAGTCATAGAGAGCAAGCCAGTTAACAGCAGTCCTCCATGGCTTCTGTTTCAGTTCCTGCCTCGAGTTCCTGTCCTGATTCCCTCAAATGGAGCACTACCTGTGAGTTGTAAAATGAAATAAACACTTCCCTCCCCAAGTTGCTTTTGGTTATTGTTTTATCACAGCACTAGAAAATTAACTAAGATAATATATAAAGAAGAAACACGCACAAAAATGCAAGAGGCTGCCTGTGGGAGCCCGTTCTCGGGTTCCTGGTGGCTTTACCCAGCAGGTCCGAATAGAGGATGATCAGGACCACGGGCCTGAGTGCAGGTGTCTGAGATGGTCTGCACTTGGCTGTGCTGGGGGAGGAGGTCTTTTGCTCCACCCCTTGGCGTCTCTATAAAAACCCTGGGCCAGAGGCAGTCGGGCCTGTTGGAATAGGTTCCAGGCTCTCTCGAGGCTATCCTTTATTTTCTATCTGTTTATCTCCGCAAGATTCTCCGCTATAAATCCTTCTATCTAATATTTCCTGCTGATCGCACTCAAGAAAACTCTGGGGAACTGTGGGGGTGGTGGGTAAACGCCCCACAGAATGGCACCATGAACAGGGACTAAAGTAAAAAGAAAAAAAGGGGGGGGCAAAAAAAGGGGGGACTAAAGAAAAATGAACAGGGACTAAAGACAAAGTAATAGGGACTAAAGTTAAAGGAAAATAATAGTTTTATTAAAGAGTTTTTGGCGAAAGTGCTGAGTCAGCCCTGCCAGTGGAAAGGCATGCCAGTGTTAAGGAAAATATTTTTTTATATATATATATTATTGAGAGGCAGGGGTTTTATCCTCGAGAGAAAAGGAAAGCGGACTGGAAGGATGTCCGATGCTCCAGCGAAATTCTCTTTTGTCAGAATTTTCTATCTTCTATCCCTTTCTCAATTTCTATCTGTGAAAAATACGTATAAGGTATAGGGTAGTAATATAGTTTAGGAAAAACTTAGAAGTGTAAGATTGTGTAGGGAAAAATAAGTAAGGCAACTAGACAGAAAAACTCTTCAATTTTCTAACTTTGGGGGCTATGAACGCAAACTGGGGGAAAAATCTTTCTTTGGGTTTTTCAGGTAGTAAAACTCCTCTTTGAGCTAATGGGGAAGAAAAAGTTGCCTATGGAAGCTTTTGAAATGCTGAAATGCTAAGTCCAAGCAGCAGGAGAAAGTGTTTTCTCCCTGAGGCAAAGTTTAAAGTTAAAGTTTTGGGGAAAGTTGGTCTTTCTTTCTCTTGGGGAAAAAAAATCTTTCTCTTAAACTATAAAGCTTTTCTTGGAAAATTTGGGGGAAAACATCTCTAAAAAGCCTTAATCTTTCTCAAAAGCTCTCTTAAACTTAAAAACTAAAGCCTTTAGCTTTCTCTCTCAGAAGGACAAAAATTAGAATCACCTGAAGATATTAATATGGGGACCACCTGTGATTAGCTCTAAGGGAAAACAACAAACCTTAAGACAACAAAACCCAAGTTCTTTCAACCTTTAAAAATCCTCCCTGCAATGCAGGAGGCAGGGACAAGTTCCTAAAAACCTCTTCTAAGCTCTGTCTCTTCAAGCTAGTAAAAGACTGTGGGTCAGAGTACCCTGAGGGAAATGCTTGGGAGAGTAAGGGTGAAGAACTACAGAGAGCTCAAAAGGGCCGGAAACTTTACCTGAGAAAAGCAAAAAGCCAAGCTTTTCAGTTACAGTCGAGCTGAGGCAGCAAAGGTTTTGAGTGAGCATTTCAGAATGAAAAGGTGCTCCTAATCCTCCTAATGCAAAGATCCCCTGTAGCAATGCAAACTGTTAGCATTGTATCCTCACTTTTGACCAAAAACCCAGGGGCGACTGGCCAGGGTCTCTGAGTTGGAGTGCATTTCGGGGATACTAGGGTTCCTGCGTTGTAAACTTCCTGGAGCACAGAGCTGAGGCAGGAAGGTGCAGGACCCAGGGGAAGATTGCTAATGAACAAACAAAGCTAAAGCTGGTGGGAACGGCACAGTTGCCCACTTTCCTACAAGTCCCAGTTGATAGGTCCACAGCTGCAAAAAGAAAATCTGAGAAAAAGCTTTCCTATCAGAGAAAGGACCTTTCTAGGAAAACAGTAAAGCTGAACTGTGTCTGAAGCAGTTGTGCTGAAGAGTCAGAACACTGTCTGGGGAAAGAGCCCAGCCTGGGCAAAACAGAACTATCCAGGAGTAAAGCTTTCTTTTCTGTCAGAGAAAGCACCTCTTTGAGAAAAGCTTTGTTTCAACTGACTCCCTGAGATGAGGGAGTGTAGCCCTGAGGGGTGATTGCCTCTGGCATAAGCTCTGTCCTTGAGCACCCAGACAAGCAAATGCAACCCACTGGGGGACTGGGCAAGGTGAAGGCCTGATGAGGCAAAACACCTGTCCTAATGGGAGTTTAGAAATGGCAAAAACCCTCCCTTGTTAGATTTTCAGTCTGTATGCAAACCACACAGATCCTGAAAACAGAAACGGACAAAACCCCTACCTCCAGTAGCAGGGAAAGCCGCCACTGTAGTGTCGGAAACTGTTTCTGGGGTAGAGGGGATAAATTGAGACCAAACTGGGAACTGTCTGGGAGAAAGACTCTGAAGAAACAGAGAAGGGACATAATCCTCCCCAGAAAATATATGACCTGAAAAAGCTGCTAGAATTTGAGGCAGATTCGGGGGGAGAAAAAAAGGCCCCTACCTCCAAAGGCAGCTGGCAGAGGTACAGAGCCACAGACAGATACCTGAAGCTCTGCATCTGGGGGGGGAGGAACAAGCAAAATGAGAATAAGATCAGTGGGAGAAAATCTCTCTGAAAGAGCTATGGAAAAGCTGTTGTACATGATCTTGTTTTTCACTGACTGGCTAAAACAAACGCAAGCCCTGAGGAAAGTTGCTATCAGAAATGCCAGCCTCAATACCGGCTAATGAGGCAGGTGAGGTTCTGATCGGGGCCAGTGTCTGATGAAGGAGAGACACCTGTTAAAGCCAGCTGAGGAGAGACCAGAAACCTCCCAATGTCCCATAATTGAAAATGTAAGATGCTTGTTCAAATCTCTCGTTGCAAAAGCAAAAAACTTGGTTCAAACCTCCCGGGCAAGAATTTGTAAGCAAGTCTGGTAAAAAAGAACTTAGCAGTTGACTCTCAGACCTGAAAAGACTATGGGGAATGACTGATATAAGGGAAATGATATAAGGGACTGATATAAAGGACTGATATTATTATGGACTGATAAAAGGGAAATGCATTCTGGGAAAGGTAGTTTTTCCGCCAAAGATGGCGACATTGCCCTGAAACACTTTTGTCAGCTCTAAAATACGTTCATGGTAAACTTAAAATACAGCTTTTAAAAGAGTAAGGAGGAAAATCGTCTAAGAGTTTAAGTGTCAGTTCCAATGAAAAATTGAAAGGATAAGGAACTAGGTGCTTCACGGTTTGGGGCTCCATTGGTAAAATGCCTTATTTACCCTAATAGCTGTGCAAAGTTTTTACTGTAGTTGGATGAGAAAAAGCTACCTTTAAGAGCAAACAAGCCACTTTAAAATCCTTAAAACAAGGGAAAGCAGTTTATATACTGAACATTGTCTTAGATATGAAAAAACTTATGTTGAAATTAATAAAGTTCTTTGCCTTTTGAACAAACAGCCTGCAATGAATAATTCCTTTGCAAATCTAATGAGGAGACAAGGAACCAGGCATTCAAAAAAGAAATGACTGCTTTATAGATGGGAAACAAACTTCAGAAAATCTAGCTGTCTTACAAAAGAGTTGCTTTACCTGAAAGTTCCTTATAAGAAATCAATGCTAAATATCACCACTGCTAATAACATCAGGAGTTAAAGCTAATGAAGTGAAAATACTAAATCCTGAAACTCAAGTGAAATGGAAAGATCCCTGCTCGGGATTATGGAAGGATCCCGATCCTGTGTTAATATAGGGTCGAGGACATGTTTGTGTTTTTTCACAAGAGGAGAATGAAGCTCGGTGGTTACCGGAGCGTTTGGTAAGGAGCGTGGAACTAAGAAAAGTCAGCTCCGATGACATTTCCTATAAAAGAACCAGAATGAAAGTGGCTCGATTAGTATTTGAGGTTTTGTCACTGGTTTAATGCAAACAGTGAGGAAATAGAGTTCGGAGCTGTGCCGCTTTTGGCTTTAGCTCCTTAAGAAAAATACTTTATATCACCTAATAGCTGTGCAGTATTTGGATAAGAGCTTTACAGCAGCTAAATACGGTAATTTCACCCTCAGCATGAAGTGAAGCTTTTCAGTAGAGCAAACCAAAAGTACTGCTGTAATAGAAACGTTTGTCTGAATTGAAGTACTTAGGGGAACTATTATGAATTTGGGTGAAGAGACAGCCTCTAGTTAAAAACCGTCTACAGCTGACAGTGCATCTCTGCGGGTTCCAGAAAGACTGAGAGACCTCGGTAACTTTGGGATGTGGCTTCGTCCCGAGAATGTTACAGTCCCCTAGCAACAAGTATCACAACTCTAAAATGACAACACTCACTAAATCCCAGTGCTTTATAACGAAGCTGACTATGAACTCTAAACTTTAGAAATGATGTACGTACTTCCTGTCTAGTTAAGAGAATCTTTCTAATAGAGATGGTGATAATAATTAAGAGTAAGAAATAGAAAATAAAGGATAGCCTCAAGAGGGTCTGGAACCTATTCCAAAGAGCCCCAACTGTCTCTGGCCCAGGGTTTTTATAGAGACGCCAAGGGGTGGAGCAAAAGACCTCCTCCCCCAGCACAGCCAAGTGCAGACCATCTCAGACACCTGCACTCAGGCCCGTGGTCCTGATCATCCTCTATTTGGACCTGCTGGGTAAAGCCACGAGGAACCCGAGAACGGGCTCCCACAGCTGCCTCTAGGGAAAGAAATAGATTAGATGTCTAAACACAAGGAGAAGACTTCTTACTATACAACATTCATGTACTATCTATTTTAAATGACTATTTTATTTTCCTCTTTAAAGTCTCATTTATATATACTAATCGTTTATTGTATGTGAGCTCATGTACCACAGTGCATGTGCAGAGGTCAAAGGATGACCTTGTGGAGTTGGTTGACTCCTTCCACCTTTACGTGGGTTTTGAGGACTGAACTCAGGTGACAGACTTGGGTAGCAAGCACCTTTACTGGCTGAGCCATCTCACCAGCCCTATTTTTTGTTTTTCGAGACAGGTTTTCTTTGTGTAGCTTTGACACCTTCCCTGGAACTCACTCTGTAGCCCAGGCTCACCAGCCCTATTTTAAGATTAGGCTCTGGGGTCTGGAGAGATGACTCAGAGGTTGAGAGCACCCGATGCTCCTCCGGAGGACCCAGGTTCAATTCCCAGCAGGAATGTGGTGGCTTGAAGCTGTCAGCAATCTCAATTCCAGGGACTTGATGCTCTCTTCTGACCTCTGCAGGCACTGGGTATGCACGTGGTGTACGTACAAAGGTGCAGACATAATAATAAAATAAATCTAAAAACAATTAAAGACAGGTTCTATAGAGTGGCCTTGCCTCAGGACTCTGCTAGGTACACAACCTTCTGAAAGTGTGCCTCCACCAGATACTTAATATTCAAATGCCTTGGCTTTGGAGTCTCTAGTCTCCAGGATAGTAGGAAATATATTTTTGTTGTGTATAAACTAGCCAGTTTGTGGTATTTTGTTATGACAACCTAAATGGATTAAGATAACATTTATGGTGAAAGCCTTTCCTCTGTTAGTTCAAGATTATGTCCTATATTTTGTTGTTCTGGTCTTTAGTTTTTTAAAAATCTTGTTTTGTTTTTGAGACAGGGTTTCACTTTGTAATCCTGGCTGGCCTGGGACTTGATATGTAGACAAGGTTGGCTTAGGACATGCAGAGATTTGCCTGTCTTTGCCTCCTGAGTGCTGGGATCAAAGGTGCTCACCATCACACCCAGCCTTTCCACCTTATCTTATTTATTTATTTATTTATTTATTTATTTGTTTGTTTTTAACTGAACCTAGAGCCACTATTTTGGCCAGCCTGGCTGGCCAGTGAGTCCCTGACTCGTGCTTCTGAAGAGGCAGTTAGGTGCTCCTAGCTCTCCGCACTGTGCCATTCACAATAGTACAGGTCAAGCACTGCTTCCTAACTTATATTTTTGATGTTGTGTTGTGATTTGTTTCAGCTTATACATTTTGGGGCAGGACACTCTGGAGGCACATGTTGTCAGTTTTTCCCATTACTGGTGATATTAGTTTATTTGAGCAAAACTGTGTGTAGGTTTCTTTGACTCCATCTAAAATAGTTTCTACACTGTGGTTAATAAGTAACCTTGAGGGGTTGGGGATTTAGCTCAGTGGTAGAGCGCTTGCTGCAAGGCCCTGGGTTTGATCCTCAGCTCCAAAAAAAAAAAAAAAAGTAACCTTGGGGAGTTACTCTGACAGTATTGCTATTTTTTTATTGCAGTACTTGGGACTGGTCTAAAATCTTTGTAAACACTAGACAAATGCTCTGCCAGAAGCTGACTCTTGTCTAAAATTTATTACTGTGATTTCTGCCCAAGGTAGACTTTGTCATTCCATTTATATTTATCATCAATTAGCCTTTTGATAAAGGGAATGCTTTTCCTTTTTCCTCATTTGTTTACTAAATTCATAATACTTGTTTTAGTCAGTGAATTGTAACACTGTTATCAGTGTATATGTGTGCATTCGTGTGAGTATGTGTGTGTTCATGTATGGATGTATATGTTCATATGTGTGTGTTACTCCAGCTAGCTCAGACCTTTACAAGGGTTCTTACTTCTTTTCTAATAATCTTCACATTATGTTTTTTTATTTCTTAAGAATTTCATAAAATTTTTTTATCAGAAGCCTCACAATTTTTTAGTAATGTACATTAGTATACATTGTATATAGTATAATAAGACCTTAGCTTATTTTTACATTTTTACTTATTGTATGTATGCATGTGCATGTTTATACACATCACAGCACATGTGGAGGTCAGAGACAGCTTTGAGATCTGGTGCTGTCTTTCCACCATGTAGGTGTTGGGCACTGAACTCATACTGTTGGGCCCCATGGCGAGTACCTTTTACCCATGAGCTATCTTGCCAGCTCCTGGCACCTTTTACCCATGAGCTATCTTGCCAGCTCCTGGCACTTTTTACCCATGAGCTAGCTATCTTGCCAGCTCCTGGCCCATCTCTTAAAAGCAGCTGAAGGCTCTATTTCCATTGTAGTAGAAAATGGTATTTAAAAACCAAAGTTTTGATACAAGGTGTATTTGTTGATACAGCTTTTAGCCCTTCCAAGAATCAAAGGGAATACGTATCTGTAGAATTTGAGGACGAGGGGGGGATTTGGTCCCATGTAGCTCAGGCTGGCCTAGAACTCTGTGTAGACAAGACTGGCTTTGAGCTCCTAATCACCCTGCTTCTTCTTTTCAGATCTCTCTCTCTCTCTCTCTCTCTCTCTCTCTCTCTCTCTCTCTCTCTCTCACACACACACACACACACACACATCCCACATAAATAAACAAATACATAATACTTTTGGTATGTCAGCCAAGCATGGTGGTGCATGGCCTGCAATTCTAGCATCAGGAAGCAGAAGCAAGAGGATCACTGCAAGTTCAAGAGTAGCCTGGTCTAGTTCCGTTCCAGGACAGCCTGGTCTATGTTGCAAGACACTGCTTTAAACACACACACACACACACACACACACACACACACACACACACACACACACACACGAAGTTCAGTGGACAACTTGGGTTGTTAGTTCTCTCCTACCAAGTAGGTTCTAGGAATTGAATTCAGGTCAATAGGCTTCCATGACAAAAAGTGCTCTTACCCACTGACCATTTTACTAATCCTTGGCTGAACTACTTACCTTCCTTTCTTTGTTTTTAAATATTTATTTTTGTCATTTTTATTAAAGATTTATTTATTATGCATACAATGTTCTGTCTGCATGTATGCCTGCAGGCCAGAAGAGGGCATCAGATCTCATTACAGATGGTTGTGAGCCACCATGTGGTTGCTGGGAATTGAACTCAGGACCTCTGGAAGAGCAGCCAGTGCTCTTAACCGCTGAGCGAGCCATCTCCAGCCCCATTTTTTTTTTAAATTATTATTTTATGGTCATGAATGTTTTTCTTGCATGCCTATCTGTGCACCACGTGTGTGCCTGGTATCCATAGAGGCCAGAAGAAGAGGGCTTTGGATTCTTAGGAAATAGAGTTACAGATGATTATGAGTTGCCATATGGGTGCTGAGAATAGAACCCAGAACCTTTGGAAGAGCAGCCAGTGCTCTTAACTGTTGACTCATATCTTTCACCTTGGTTTTATAATTTTTAATTATGTGTATGTTCTGACTCTCTGTGGGTCTGTGCATGTGAGTTCAAGGTACCTGTGGAAGAGGCTTTAGATCCCTGGAGCTGTTACAGGCAGTTGTAAGCTGCTGATCAGGGTGCTGGGAACCATACTTGGATCCTCTGTGAGAGTGGATCTCCATAGAGCCCCCTCTCCATCTATTGCTTTAGAGAGATTACAGACTGTGAGTTTGGGGCTGCAAATATAGTTGAGTGTGGCGCTTTTTTATTTATTTATTTTTCTTTTTTTCTTTTATGCTGGGATTGGACCCAGGGGCTCACATGGACTCACACATGCTAGGCATATGCTTTACCACAGAGCTGCATTTCCAGTTCCTTCAAAGGGATTTTGATTTTATAGTTAAGCTTTGAAGGACATTTGGATCTGAACTGATTGTATAAAGTTTGTCAACAGTTGATTGAGGAATATTTCTTTTATTGTGACTTTTTTCCTTATGTAACAACTTTAAACATAACT
Source organism: Peromyscus leucopus (assembly GCF_004664715.2). Lineage (NCBI taxonomy): Eukaryota > Metazoa > Chordata > Mammalia > Rodentia > Cricetidae > Peromyscus > Peromyscus leucopus. The sequence goes on along the minus strand of NC_051064.1, from coordinate 19,122,524 downwards.
ATAAGGAATATGATATTAATTATTCCATTTATTATATCTTTTCCCCATGGAAAGTTTCGCATAGAAAATTAAGAACTAAGCTGGATGATGGTATATGCCTTTAATTCCAGTACTTGGGAGTCAGAGGCAGGTGGATGTCTACGAAGCGAGTTCCAGGACAGCCAGGGCTACACAGAGGGACCCTGTCTTGAAAAATTTAAAAAAAAAAGAAAGAAAGAAAGAAAATTAAGAACTAAAGAGGCCATCCTTTGTGTTTAAGTCCCTTTTATGAAGATTTAGGTTGAGGAATGAATAGTTTTCATGATTTTGGAGGTGTGTCAAGTTATTTTTTCAGTCAGAGGGGAAATATAATACATCTATTGTAGAGATACCATTGAAGATAATTCTCCTTGAACTAAATTGCTTTTAGTTGTATGGATAAAGAAGCTTTTAAAGAGAACTGTGTGTGGAGACTATTGGAATTTCTGCTGTGTGTAGCTGAAAGTTTTCCTGTGCTCGCCCGGCACCAAGGTCCCACAGTCACTTACAAAATTTCTGTGTCCCACCTGGTCCTGTAACTGCTCAGACCCAAGTAAACACACACAGGCTTATATTATTTTTAAACTATGGCCATGATAGGCTTCTTGCTAGCTAGCTCTTATATCTTACCTTAACCCATTCCTATAAATCTATACTTTGCCATGTGGCTTGTGGCTTACTAGTACTTTACATCTTGCTTCTTCTGGTGGTGGGTAGCAGCATCTCCTCTGCTCTGCCTTTCTCCTTCCCCCCTCTCTCTAGTTAGAATTTCCTGCCTTAACTTATTCTGCCTCACCATTGGCCAAACAGCTTTATTTATCAGCCAATCAGAGTGACACATATTTACAGCATACAGAATGACATCACCCATCATTTCCCCTTGTCTTTCTATTAAAAAAGGAAGGTTTTAACTTTAACCTAGTAAAATTACATATATCAAGCAAGAATTACAGTTACAATATCTAGTCTATTTGTATTTTGTAAAATTAAAGAAAATATTCGATCTATCTTATATTTGTGAGTCTAAAGTTTCATATCTAATTTATCTTTTATCATAACCTAGGAAAATTATAACTATCTAGTCTTCAACTACATTAAAGACATCAGAAGGATATAATATTACCTAAGTAAACAGGAAGAACATTGTAAGCAACTTCCCAAAATCTAGAATGACAGAGACAGCTGGCTACCAATGTTCTTCTGCATCGTTGGGACGTTCATTCTTCAGCCCACAGGCCTAGAGTCTCTCAGTCACTTCTCTTTGTGTCCTGTAGAATGTCTGGCAATCTCCTCTGTAAAGCAGGAACCTGAAGGACCATCTCATTTTGCAAAGTTCAGTGGTCACCTTCTTATGGGTCCTGAATGTCTAATCGATATAACATTTTGTCAGACAGTGTAGGCAGGAACAGTTTCTTGTCCAAATGGCTATTTTTGCCAAGAGGAAGATAAACTCTATATGGAGTGTCTTTGATGCCCATCTTCCTTGAAGTAGTTGGTTCTGCTAGGAGCAGATGTGTCTCATTGTCCAGAAAAGTCTAAGTTTTTAAAACATTTTAAATGCCATATTCTTTAGGTCTTTGAAGTGTTTGAAGTTTACTTACCTAATGTAAGTTTGATTATCATAGATGACTAATTATTAATCTGCATTTTCAACTATATATTATAATTTAAAATGACTTGCACAAACAAAATACTTTAAACAAGAGTAGAAATATACATACAGTATGACAAAATTAACTTTAAATTTGTATCAATAAACTAAAATCCATAGCAATGTAAAACATTTTTAAACAAGTTGTTGCTCTTTAAAAGTCGATTCAGCAATCTACCTTTTCATCCTATCATATCCATATCCTACATTTCTATATAATATCCCCCTTTCTTCTTTTAGAAAGAGATTGACTATGACCAATAACAATTTGCAACCAGCAATCTAAACAAAAACAAACATCCATAATCCATTTTTTGGGATTGTGAGTGTAGTGTTCTAGACTACTTCCTGTTGATAGGGGGCGCTGGTAGTCTTATGGGGTTCCTGAGAAAATTTGAGATAATGGTCAAGTCCTGGTAAGACTGCTATAGGCAGGTGAGAGAGATTTGTCCTGACTGAGGGCCAGGCAGGACACAGAAAAACTTTCAGCAACAGCTGTGGATGTAAGTAAATGTATTTGTTAAACTTTGTTCTGGAATCAGTTTGGTTGAGAAAAGGGCAGTAATCATTCAGATATTGGCCTCTCCTGTACCCCCTTCCACCTCATGTGTATGCTTGAAGGAGTTACCCAGGACTCTTCAAGGGACTGGAGCATCACATTTTCTGTGTGTATAGAATATTACCACCTTTTAGTTTATATATGAGCCTTGCATGGAGGGAGGCAGTAATCAGATGACATTCAAATTAATCTATAGTTCTTAATTTAGATGGCTTTTAGAGTGTGTGTGAGTGCCCTCTCCTACCCCCAGTGCTTGGGAAAAAACCCAGGTCTTTGTACATGGTAGGAAAGCATTTTGCCATTGAGATGTGCTCTCTGCCCAAGGTACAATTAAAAAATATTTAAGAAGTAAACTTTAGGGCTAGTAAGATGGCTCATTGGATAAAGGTTTGCTTCCATGCCCGATGAGCTGTTTGATCCCTGGACCCATATGGTGGAAGGAGAGAACTGACTCCTGAAAGTTGTCCTCTGACCTCCACATATGCATGTGTATACACAATTACATAAAATAGAATAAAAAATTAAAAAACTTAATTGTATTTGAACCTTGCCATATGATGCCATAGGATACTTAGAGACAGTAAATGGTTATTGTAGTGGAGCAAATTATTCATCATCTCAGTTAGTTTTTATGCCAAAAGCAACTAAAATCTACTTATTCAACAAACATCCCTAATACAATAGTTTTATTAGCTAGTTCTTATATTGTAGATTAGTTCTTTAGATTAGTTCATCCTATATATTTTGTTCCGTTTTTTTTTTTTTTTTTTCTTTTGAAACAGGATCTCATATAGGCCAGACTGGCCTCAAACTCACTATGTAACTGATCCTCTTGTCTCTGCTTCTCAAATGCTAGAATTACAAGCTGTACCATCATGCTTGACCTTAGTGTTCTTTATTTGCATTTCTCTGATGATTAATGGTGTTGAACATGTATGTTCACGAACCTCTTTGACATTATTATTATTATTATTATTATTTTTAGAAAAAATGTCTGTTTAGGCGTTTTGCCCTTTTAAAAGTTCAATTATTCGTTTATTTAGTAGAGCTGTAGCTCAAACCCAGGGCCGCCTGCATTTCAGGAACCTCTTCTGCTACCGAGTCACACCTCTAGTCTGGGTTATTTATTTATTTTTTAACTCTCAGTAATATATGCTGCCTCAATAGTGGTAAACCAATAGGCCCTGTACAGACTATCTTCAAGTTCCTCTTCCCCCATGTCCTATGGGTATGGTCACAGTTTTGCTGTATTTCTCCTAGTCTCCTAATCCTTGCTGTCCCTCCATAGAAGGCTAATAAAACTTTGTGAGACTTGCTCTCCAAGTGGTCTTTCAAGAAAACTATTTTTTCCCTAGCATGTGGTTTGGACTTATTCACTTACTTTGAATCTGCATTTGCAAGGGCCAGTGTAGGAAAAATGGAATTATAATTTGCAAGGGTCTCTCTGACACCAAGATCTGTGGATAAGAAAGCAGTTGGGTTCAACATGTCTTAGCAAGTGTTGATTCAAACTTCGAGTTTATTTTAGGCACCTATGAGCACAGTACAATTTGGAAAAAAAGTTTCCTGGTGATAATTAACTCAATCCTGTGTACACAGCAGAGCTCAAGCCATGACTACAGCGAAACTCTTTGTAAAGTACAAGTGACATCTTCCATAAAGATAGGTTCTGTAGATTAACTGAGAAAGCAGACTGAAGATAAGGTCTGGGGAAAATAGTATTATAGATTGACAGAGACAAACAAGCTCAAGATAAGGGGTTGGGGAAGGGTCTGGTATAGTCTCAGGGCAAAGGTCACCAGGCTCTTAACTGCCTTTGGTCCCAGTCCTCTGTGTGTTGTGTTTAACATTTAACATTACTGTCCGCTAGTGCTTATCTCGGAGCACAAGGATTTAGGTGCCTCCTACAGTAAAGTATTTAACCTCGGCTTTTATATTTAATTTAGTTTTCTTTGCAGGAGGTCTCAAACTTGTGCTGTCCCTGTTCCAGCCTCCCAGGGGGCTTGGATCACACGTGTGTACCACTACTTCCAGCTTCAGTTTTTCTTTTTCAAAATCTGAGACAAGGTCTCAGTATGTAGCCTGGGCAGATCCTGAAGTTTCGATTCTGCTAGGGCTGTATTGTATGCTACCAAACCCGACACAACCTCTATTTTGTTTTATACTGTCTTCTTTTGTCTTTCATAGGAATCCTTATTTTATTTGTTTGTTTATTTTTTGTGGGGCTTGAGCACAGGGCTCTCAGGACTTTAGTTTTTTATATTTTCAAGATTGAGTGAAAAGCTGCTTGTAAAATGGAGTCTTGCAGGGGAAGGCACAGCCTGAAAAAACTAGCTTACACAACATAGAGTAACTTAGAGCAGGCCACAGCCTGATCACAACCTTTTTTTTTTGCCAGCACTGGCCTTGGATTTGCTATAATCTTCCTGCCTCAGCCTCCCAGAATCAGCCACCCAGTGGCCAGTGTCAAAGTCCCCTTTCGGATGGGTATCTTTGCCAGGGCCTGAGATGCTGTCTCAGGAGCACAGGAGTGCATCATGGTCACCTCTGAATGTCCAGGTTTTTGTATTGTCCAACTAATTGGGCTATAGTTTTTTCAGGGTTCACAGCTAAAGACTTGTTCCTTAGCCTGTGGCTGCCTCCTTGCCGCTAGTTCATTAGCATATCAAAGCCTGCCTTGGGATTGGCTCACTTCTGAGCTGCCTGTGGCTGGCTCTTAGAAACACTACATTATTCCAAGTCACACAAAATGGTTTCACTTATGTTCCTAACAGTGAGAAAACAGGGCAGATATAGAAAGTAATGGTGCTGCCTTTTAGCCTGTCTAGCAGATGGAGACTGTCAGAGAAATGCCTCCTGTGGTTTACTGCTGAGATAAGGAAGTCTGTTCTGAGGTTGCTTTTTATTTCATGGTGCTTAGTAGATGGAGTATTGTACTGTGGGGGTATCTGCATTGGATCCCAAATATCAGCAGAATAGGGATTATAGCGTTTGTATTTTTTAAATGTACCATGTCAATATTGCTCTATGGTAATATATAGAAATCTACTTTTTTTCCTTTTTTTTTTTGCATGTGTGGGGGCACCTGTGTAAGTGGGTGCATGTGCATGTGTGTGTAGGCTAGAGCTGGTGTCCTGTCTTCCTCCATCATTCTCTACTTTACTTATTGAAGCAAGGTTTCTGACTAAACCTGGAGTTCTCAGATTGGACTAGTCTAGCTAGCCACTTTACCCTGGGGATCCCCTGTCTTTGCTTCCTAAATTTAGGGATTGCAGGTAGGTTGCCATGCCCATCCAGCTTGCTTCCTTCCTTGCTTGCTTGCTTCCTTTTTTTCAAGACAGGGTTTCTCTGTGCAGTCCTCGATGACCTGGAATTAGCTCTGTAGATCAGGCATGAACTTGCACTGTCCTCATCCCTGGGAGTGTGAGCCACTACACTCAGCTTTTACCCCTTTTCCCTACTTTTTGAATAGAAAATGCATTTAAAGCTTGTTGTATGTAAAGCTGTATGTTATCAGGCTCATTGGTCTTGTTCGTACATGTTTCTTGTATAGGCTACATTGGGAGTTTGAGCTACATAGGGAGACCATATAGGGAGACCTTGTCTCAAATCAACAACAAACATCTAAAAAAACCTGAGTATTCAGTAAGTTTTATTTGCTTCTTGGTTAAAAACATGAAAACAAGCTGAGTGACTTTAGGGGCTGGACTGTAGATCAGGAGTATAGCATGTGCCCAGTAGTCAGTCATAAGGCTGTGTGCACCAGGAGACATCTTTGTAGCATTTCTGTGCACTACAGCTTTCTACAAAGCACTTGTATCTAGAGCCACCTTTGGTTCTTTGGGTCTTGTGCTGCACTCAGGAACATTTGTGTAGATTGGTAATTGTTGTATAGAATTGTTCTTACTTCGTAAACACTTATTTATTTATTTATTTATTTATTTATTTATTTATTTATTTGGGGTGTGTGTGTGTGTGTGTGTGTGTGTGTGTGTGTGTGTATACAACTTCACGAGTTGATTTTCTTCTTCTACCATGTGAGTCCCAGGGATCGAACTCAGGTCATCAGTCTTGGCAGCAGCAGCAGGTGCCTTCATCATATGAACTATCTTGCCAGCCTTTGACTGAATCAGATATGATCAAGTTTGCTTTCATGTACTTGTTTTTAGTTTGAGGTACGGAGATTAAACCTAGTGCCTCAAACATATTCAGCACTTGCTGCACCACTGAGCCGCACCATGAATCTTTCATGCATGCTTCGAGTAATTCCTCTGTCTGGACAAATACATCCTGAGGAAATAAGCTTGTTTTGTTTTTGTGATTATCATATGCTTCAAACTAGGATTAAACATGAAAACTACTGGCTAGATTGTTTCTTTTCATAGCCCAATTCCTGTGACTAAGATAAACAAAAAAATCCTGCTTTATAGAAATAAGGTTTGTTTGTACACTCCTGTCTAAGACATGATTATGCTGTTTCTCACCATTAATTTTTACACATGATAAAACAGACTAGTATATTTATATACATTACAGATAGAATAATAAAGCATATTTTTATCTGATTTTTATATCTAGTATTCAATAAAAATTTCTCCTTGAATAACAGAATTATGCAGGGATACTGTACACTGAAATGAAGAGGAAGCTTAGCTTTACTGCAGTCTGAGCTGGTGTAACCTAACTAGCTAGAGGATATGCAAGTCCTGATTGACAGCAGGACCAGCAGTATGCAGATTTTGTAAGGGAGAACACCCAGCTCAGAAGCAGTGATTAGAGCTCTGTTAGGAGTCACTACACTCACCCCTCGAGTCTCCTAGTTCTCGCTCTACTAGATTTGTAAACAAATAGCACAAAACAGTTCCTCTTTTGTTTTTATTAAAGTGATACTGCAGTGCTGTTTCAGCCCATCAGCCAGGCATATATGTGTGGAAATTTGATAGTCTCACTAAATTAGCTAATTTTAAGCTGTGTTCCTTGCTTATCTCTAGACCTTTGTGCATTAAATCCTATCTCGAGCCGCTCTCTTTACACACAAGTGTTTTGCTTGTGCTTTCCTGCCTTCTGTGAGAAGCTTTATGTAGGTCAGGCTTGGCTTAAGCAGCTTTCCCGAACCTGCGTCAGCTTAAGCTGGAGGAATTTTAATAAGCCCTCCCCTGTAGGCGTGGGCCTAAATGGGGCTAGCCTAGTTAAGCCTGATCTTTCTGTTTGTGAAAAGAGCTGAGCAGAGCTGAAGGCTGCATGGTGGATTCAGAAACTGCCTACTTAATTTCAAAAGAACAATGGTAGGGAAGGCTAGGTCTTCCAATTTTACCCTGTCTGAAAAGCTTGATCTGCTAAGCCTTGTGAAGCCATATGTGAAAATTCTCGAAGAGCACACTAATAAAAATTCAGTAATAGTGGAAAAGAATAGATGTTGGGATGTCATAGCAGTTAACTATAATGCAATTGGAGTAGACCGCCCTCCTCGAACAGCACAGGGCCTACGCAGCCTTTACAAAAGGCTCAAAGAATATGCCAAACAGGAGCTATTGCAGCAAAAGGAGGCCCAATCAGATTTTAAAAGCAATATTTCCGAGCCAACCAAGAAAGTTATGGAGATGATTCCCCAGATCTCCAGCTTTTGCCTGATAAGAGACAGGAACCACATACAAAGGTAAGCTTTATTTTATTTTGTTGTGGGAAATGATGGCGCCTCCTAGCTATTGGGCTCTGGCTTAGTTGTGATAGAGATATGCATGGTAAGCATCCCCACAAGGGGAGCCATGAATAGAGTCTTTGTTTTGCTTTCTTGAGAAAAAAAAAAAAAGTAAAGCTATGAGGAATTTTTCTGTCGCGCTTGATTTAAACTACTTTTTACTTTGTTCTCCCTGTTTCTTCGGGCAGTTTCTATAAGTAAAGGTTAGGGAAGAATTAATGGGATGAAGCTTGTGACATCACTAATAAACTTGTTAAAGACTTCAGTAGCATATACAAAATAATGAGTTTCATCATGACATTTTCATACATATGTATTATTGTATTTTGACTATATCTCATAAACTTTTTAAGCCTTAAAATTAGATTATTTGCTTTTGAGATACATTATTCTTATTTAAGATTACATTTCATTGAAATGGGTTTCTTGAATTTTTTTATATAAAATTTGTATGAAGTTGTTTTGGAGCAAATGGAAACTGTTTTTTATGTGAAGACTGTTTAGTTTTTCTAATATGTTTGAAATAGATAAGATGGAAACATTAACTAAAGGAAGTCAATACCTAATTAAGAGATTCAGATTACATAATAAAGTGTGATTGATTAATGGTCTAGTTTCACTTTGATACTGGGTCACAGGAAAGGATAAGCTTTCTCATACTGCTCTGTAAGCTATAAAACTCAGTTTTAGTAAGAGCAACCTGGGTTAGGGCTTGAAAACAATTTTGGGTTAAGTTTGTTCTATATGATTATTTGCCTAAGAATCTTAAAAGCTGTTACCTGTGACTAATTCAAATTTTAACTCTTGACATAGATAAAAATGGCAGCCCTTCTTCTACCAATCAGTTAGGGTAATTTAAACAAACTGTAAACTCTTTGTTTGTTGAAGGGCCTTTCAAACAAAGATTCAGTGTGCTCTCCTGTTCTGGAGAAGAAATGTGTAAGCAGAGTTGCTGATTACTTGTGGACTTGAAGTTAGGAGAGAAACAGGGCAGGAAAACTTGAGCTGAGCCTGTCTGTTGCTTTAGTAATTTATTGGGAAATATTTTTGAGCTTTTTACTCTATCCTGATTATTTCTACTTGATAGCATAAATTTAAATAGCACCCCACTTGGGGATCCAGGACATGGCTATGCAGTGGATTAATTCCTGGGGCTACTGGTAGGAATTTTCACTGTTGTGACAAATGATGAGATTCTGTGTTGGATGGATAATAATTTCCGCAGTAAAATTGTTTGACACTGTACAACTTGTTTTGAATTTTGCCTCTTTCAAAAACAGCTTAGAGAAAAATAATTTTTGTATTACTGGCACATATATACCTTTTGGATACTAAATTTAGATTTTCATAATTTGAAACTGATACATAAGCACTGCTTTTAGTTAGTTGTCTATTTAAAGAAATGCAGTGAATACAGAAGAGAACATTAGTAGTTACCTATTTATATTTTGATCATCATTAATATAAACATACACATGTGAGTTTTTGATGCACCAACATTTCTCTGATAAGAATGAGTTAGCTGATTGTATATTTCTGTATCTGTTGTTTATATTGCACTGTTTATTATTATTTTTAAATGAAGAATATAAAAAATATACCACTTATGTTAGTACCTACACTGACATTTTTCTGCTAGCTTATTCATTTAATATACTTCTGTATTTAATGTGCTTATACATATTTAGCTGAGATCATCACAAATCTTAATTATCCCAGAAGTTTATAAATCCTTAATTTTGATTATATTTTTACACAAGTATTACTTACTATTAATTTGATTGGACTCTCTACTAGAGAATTTTACTGCATGTGTTATATATTTTTTCAAGTGTCTATTCTATTTTGTAACTTATTTTACAACTTAGAATGATTTTAAAATTTTTTATGTCTCTCTGAAAAGCAGATTATAATTTATGTTTTATAATCTTTTTGATCCTCTAAATTTAGACTTTTAGTTTTTAGAAATTTTAGTTCTGTTTATCTTTCTTGACTTTCTCTAATGTTTTATTACTTATGTTTCACCAAAATGGAATGAATATTCTAGGCATAAGCATATTTTTAATTTGTATGGGACTATAATACCTATATATCTATATGCTACATACTACTTTGTAGTAGAAATTATGAAGACAATTTAAAACAATTTTTATTTATAGTTTTAACTTTCTTGTATCCCAAACTTTAGAACAACAGTTCTCAAACCTATAGGTTGTGACCGCTTCAGGGATTGCATATCAGATATCCTGCATATCGTATATCTACATTGTGATTTATAACAGTGGCAAAACTACAGTTAGGAAGTAGCAATGAAATAATTTTATGTTTGGTCCCATAAATAGTCTTCTTCCATCTTCCTCAAAGTCATCAGCTTTTATGGTTTGTAGATCAAGCCAGGAGAACAAGAACAGAAAATACAAATGATTCTTTACAGCATTTTAGAACCTCAACAATGAAGGGACAATTACTGTCTCTTTGAGGACATTAAAATGGCTTTTCTGGGCTAGTGAGGTGGCTTTGTTGGTAAAAATATTTGCTGCCAAGTTTGGTGACCTGCCTTTGATCCTAGTACCTACATGGTGGGAGGAAAGAGGAGAGAACCAAATCTTATATTGTGCTCTGACCTTCAAATACATACAAATAAATAAATGTTAAAAAAAAAAAAGGTTTTCTTCTTCTTTTTAAACTTTTGCTAAGTCTGGGGAGATGGTTCTGTTAATGAAGTGCCTGCCACATAAGCATGAGGATCTGAATTCAGACCCCCAGAACACATGTAAAAAGCTGGACATGGCAGTATTCCCAGCATTGGGAGGACTTGAAGATAGGTGGATCCTGAAGTTCATTGGCCACGCAATGGATGGGCTTCCGGTTCAGAGAGACTCTACCTCAAAAAGGGGGTAGAGCACCATGGAGGAAAGACACCTGACATTGACCTTGGGTCTCTGTGGGTCCTACACTCATGTATGTACACAACACACACACACACAGACACACTCACTCACATGTGCACTCACAAATTGGCTTTTCCTTATCTTACTAACTTTGTATAGTATTTGTAATTTTCTATCATTGTAAGAGCCTAATATTAAATTTAAGAACAGAGGGCTAGGGATGTAGAGAGCTTGCCCAGTGTGCCAAGCGAGGCCCTTGACTCAGTTATCAGCACCACAAAACAAAATAGATTAAGGATGGAGGAGCCCTATATGTATATATTATTAAAGTCATAGTCTTAGTCATTTTTGTATAGTTTTGAAACTATACAAAAAAACCCCACTTTTTGTGTAGTTTCAAATCATTATTTTTTTCTAGCAGTTGAAGAAAGGCTTTTATTAGGGTCAGGAAATGACGCACATACAGGAGGCACACAGAGAAAGACAGAGCAGAGAGGGACTTGGGGAGCAGAAGCCCCTTCCTTGAGGGCTAGTTTGTTTGCTTGAGTCTTTGAAAGGGCTTCCTTCCTTGTTTTAGGGTTGGTGGATTTAAGAAAGACAGGTTGGCTGATTGGCCCACAACTGTAAACATGTCCTGATCTGGCTGTGAATTTGTGGAGCTGGTCCCTCAGCAGGGGCCTACCTGCAGGAGAAAAAGCCCACAGGGCCTTTGTTTTCAGCTGCTAGGCTTCCCTCTCAGATCCAGAGGGTGAGGAAGAAGCCAGCCTTCTTAGAAGTTCACCATCATTATTACCTAGGCTGGACCCCTTTCTGTGACTTTCTGCCTATCAGGGAAATTGTCTGACTTGTAGTCCCTCCCTTCCACTTCCACCAGCCACTGTGATCTGCTGAAGGTCACTTGTGTTTGGTGGGAGTGGGGTGGAAGTGGGGGACAAGAAGAGGCTGGGTGTGTGGATTGGTAAATAGCTCCATTACCATTACTACACAGGGAGGTGGGGTGGAGGGGTGTGGTATGGTACAACAGCTTCACCGACTGTCAAGTTCTAAACAAAACTCACACTGAAATCATGACAGAAACACAGAAAACTGTGTTACTAGAAAAATGGCTCAGAAGTTAAGAGCACTGGCTGCTTTCCCAGAGGATTAAAGTTCAATTCCCAGAACCTACATGGCAGCTCACAACTGTCTATAATTGTAGACAGCCTAGGGGGTCTTTTTTTTTTTTTTTTTGAGATGGGGTTTCTCTGTGTAACAGCTCTGTCTGTCCTGGAACTCACTCTGTAGATCAAGCTGGCCTTGAACTCACAGAGATCTGCCTGCCTCTGCTCCACCACTGCCCAGCCAGCCTAGGGGTCTTGATGGGGTTCATTTTCTTTTCTTTTCTTTTTTTTTTTTTTGGTTTTTTGAGACAGGGTTTCTCTGTGTAGCTTTGCACCTTTCCTGGAACTCACTTGGTAGCCCAGGCTGGCCTCGAACTCACAGAGATCCACCTGGCTCTGCCTCCCGAGTGCTGGGATTAAAGGCATGCGCCGCTGCCTGGCTTTTGATGGGGTTCATTTTCAATGCCAATTCAAGAATTAAAAGACGGCCAGGCGCCGCACGCCTTTAATCCCAACACTCGAGAGGCAGAGGCAGGCGGATCTCTGTGAGTTCGAGGCCAGCCTGGTCTACAAAGCAAGTTCCAGGAAAGGTGCAAAGCTACACAGAGAGACCCTGTCTCGAAACAAAACAAAACAAAAAACCAAAAAAAGAAAAAAAAAAAAAAAACAAAAAAAAAAACAAAAACAAAGAATTAAAAGACATGAAAATTCTTGAGCTGTAACAGGTAGTAGGCAGCAACAGTAGAACCAGCAGTTGAAGAAAGGCTTATTGGGGGTGAGGAAACACACATATGCAGCAGACACACCAAGAAAAAGACTCTGCAAAGCGGGGACTTTGGAAAGTCTCCCCCAAAAAAGAAAATCCCATGGTCCCATGTTGTTGATGGTTTTGTTTGTTTATTTGTTTTTGGTCTTTTGAGACAGGGTTTCTCTGTGTAGCCCTGGCTGTCCTAGAACTCACTCTGTAGACCAGACTGCTCTCAGAGATCCTCTTGCCTTTGCCTCCCAAGTGCTGGCATTAAAGGTGTGTGCCACCATGGCCAGCTCTTTTATTTTTTGACATAGAGTGTTATAAGTAGCCCAGGCTGTCCTGGAACTTGAGATTACCCTGTCTCAGCCTTCCAAGTGCTGGGGATATAGGTGTATGCCATCATCCTCTATTCAACGATTTATAGTTAAGTGTATATCATTATGAAATATTAAGCATATAACGCTGAAATTGTTCTGTAAATACGTTTTTGTTTATAATGTGTTTTTTTTATATGTGCTATAGTGCGAACTTGGATGAGTCTGCCCAGGCTGGTACCAGCTCGCTGCAGGTAATGGTGGATCACCAGCCTGTCGCTATTACAGTAGAGGTGAAGCAAGAAGAGGACATTAAAGCATCCCCTCCACTGGTTCCAAATCCTCCACACAATGATACTGTAGAGCAAAGAGAAGAGCATGAATTAATGCATGCCATGGAAGAACCCTTATCTCCATCACTCTCTTCTGTTGATATGAGAATGACATCATCTCCATCTTCTATCCCAAGGAGAGATGATTTTATCCATCATGAAAGTGGAGAACACATTAGGTCTCTGCTAAGATGTGACCCTCAGGTCCTGCAAATGTTAAAAGAGGAACATCAGATCATTTTAGAAAATCAAAAGAATTTTGGATTATATGTTCAGGAGAAGAGGGATGGACTGAGAAGAAGGCAGCGGCTAGAGGAGGAGCTGCTAAGAGCAAAGATTGAAGTGGAGAAGCTGAAAGCGACTCGCTTACGGCATGATCTGCCCGAGTACAGTAGTCTCTAAGAGTTTTTCAGTCTTGCAGTTTGATAATTTTAATTTTGTCAGAATTAATTTGGGAGTATCGTGAAGCTGAGCACATGCCCTATAAAAAAATATTGCTAATCTCTCTTATAAAAAAGCTTTTAACATGATTTTCTTTTCCTTTCTAAGCCTATTTTTTTTTAAACAAAATTTTCTAAGTATTTAATTTTCTCTTTAGATACTAAAATTTACTGATTGGTTGACATGGTAATCCAGCTCATTGTCTTCCCTCAATTTTTTTCTAAGACATTTAACTGTTGGCCTTATGTAAGATCTTTTATTTTGATTATAAAAGAAATAATACAAATAGAGTTGCATATGGTGCATAAGCCTGTAATCACAGCACTTGAGAGGGAAAGGCAGTTCAGAAGATCAAGGCCATCCCAATTTCAAGGTCAGCCCGTGCTATGTGAAATCCTGTGTCAAACAAAACAAAATGCATAAAATTGTATAAATGCATAAATAGTATTTCAAAGTACTGAATCTTCAACAGTTTTAGTTACAACTTTGAAAGTTAGATTTAAGAGAGAGAGAGGGAGAGAGAGAGAGAGTTAGTGTTGGATAAGTACTTAATAAATGGTAAGCATATACATTTGTCGATGAGCTACAATCCATAGTCCTATATTTTCTTGTTTGGAGACAAGATCTCACCCTGTAGCCCAGGCTAGCCTGGAATACAAGTCCCTCTTGCCTCAGCTGTCTGAACACTGGGATAATGGGTGTGTGCTATACTAACAGTAACAGCAAACATGTATTGATGACATTGGTTTTGTCTTTATCTTTGGAAAGAGTGGGTTAGACTTTAAAGACAGAAGATATTTGGAAAACACTTCAATTTAGAGGTAATAAAACTGAAGTCAAGGAGGACGCCATCATTTATTCCAGGTAGCAAAGCTTTTTATAGCAGAGTAAGCATCAGTACTTAGTTTTCTGGAGGGAGCAGGAGGTAATGGTGGTGGTAATTTTTATTCCTTATTTATTCTATAGAAGTAAAAATCCCAGAGAATTATTTAACTAATTAGGAGAACTTATTTAATTAGAATCACCTTTCGGGTTGGAGATGTAGCTCAAGGGGAGAGCACTTTCTGGTGAGTTTGAGGTCCCCTCTCCACGTGACAAAAGAAAACTTACTTTTATACATGGTTGGGTTCTGAAGCCTAGGGTGTGGTGGCGCTACCCCACCCTCCCTCCTTTTTTTGTCCTGCTAAAAGGGATCAGGTCTTTTTATCGAAAATAGTGCATATTTTGACCATGTGATTAAAATTATCTTAATTCATTTTAAATGTTTTTCTTGAAAATGTTTCCTTCACAGTAAAGTTAGAGTTAAACAAAATGAAAACTACTTAGAATGAAAATAACAAAAATCTTGTTTTCATATAATTTAACTTGTAGATTTTTATAAGTGTGATTTTTAAATATTGTAGTACTCATGGAAATAAAATCTTGATTTTTATAAATCTTACATATTGAATTTATGTTAAACATTTAATATGTGTCTTACATACTTGATTTCCATTTTTTGCCGAGATTTTGATGAGGAAGGACTTTAAAAAGCCAGGTTTTCGGATGGAGCAGGTAGAGTTTCATAAATCCTGGGGGTAAGGTGCTTGATGTCAGAGTGAGCTCTTGCAGAGACTCATGCAGAGTGGATGGAGTGGCTCAAGGTGTCCAAGCTCGATGAGTCAGGCAGTTTGAAGTGAGGCTCGGGAGAGTTTGGGCTTTTGGTAACTTGAATGACCTGGGACATATTATGTAGACCAGACTGGCCTCAGTCTCACAGAGATCATCCACTTCCAGGGTGCTGGATTAAAGGTGTGCCTTGCTTGACTACAATGGGGAGCTTCTGTTTAGTTCACGTAGAAACTTTACATGCAGGAATACATCAGAAATCTGTATTTTGTGTGAAAATTTCCAGTTTTCAAATGTTTGCAAGTCATTCAGAATACTTTTAAAACAGTTTGGTTATGCCTTCTCCCAGACTTTCAGGCTTCCAGTTGGTGGTGTGTAGAGTAAAAAACCCAGGTGAGGATGTGGCTGTGGCTCGGTGATTCAGGGCTCTCCTGGTGTAGTCAAGGCTTCGGGTTCTGTCCACAGCACCGCAAACACAGTATAACAGTGTCAGTTCCTGAATTGGATGTCAACGTTATGTTAGCTCCTTAGAAGTGTAGATCCATCTAGTGAATCAGAAACTGGGGTGGGGTTCAGCAGTCTGTGAATAGTGTCCTCGGGGATTCCTATACAGCTAAAGGTTCAGAATTGAACTTGGTGCTTGAAGCATGACAGAGTCTCAGCAGTTCTCATTGAAGAGGAATGTGGGTGAAATGTCAGTTGTTAGCAAATCAGGATTACATTAAATGCTGTTTTTAGAGAGTCAGATCTAACTGAATATAAAGTGAGAAGCTGTTGAAGGCTTTTTGATTATAGGGAGGACATGATTAAAGATGTGAGTTAGGAAGAATGCTATCAAATGTAGTGGTTATAGGAATAAATAAAGTGAACTCTTAGGGTACTAGGTTAATTTGTTCAATTTCTCAGTGTTCAAGGTTATGATATATTCTTATGGCAGTTTGCCTTTTTAATCTGTGCTATGACTTTCATTTGGAATGTAATGAATCTTCTAATGTGAGGTAATATATTTTATATAATTTTAGTAGCTATATTTATAGTAGAAACCTTTTTGAAATTATTGAAAGTAAGTTATGAAGTATAATTCTCATTATTTCAGCATGCTACCACTCAGACTTGGCGATAAACATTGAGTCTGAGTATTGACTTTGTATAGAAAACCCACTTACAAGTGTCTGTAGAAAACTAACTCTGTGAAATGTTTCTAGAAAGTAAGTCAGTGTTTAAAGAAAGTACATCTCTTTTGATGGTTTGGTTCTCTATTCAGTGTGGAAATTAAAAAATATGGATGTCTTTGAAAATTCCTTTGCTGTACATAAAATAGTATTGTAATCACAGCTTTCTCTGGCATTGTTCAAATTTGCTGTTTCCTTGTGTCAAGTGACATAATTTGTTAGCAGTTAAGGGCTATGAAGATTAATAAACCCATTTTCTTTTTGTATTTGAAATCCAGAATTCCATTCATCAGAGTAAACTTACTGCAGTTTTTTATGAGTCAATATTGTTTTAATTGTAAAAGTTATAAAACATATAATTCTGCCCCATTCTCTAATTCCTTCCTTTATGTAACTTTTTATGAAAATATGAAAAGCATGGTTTATGAAAATACCCAAGTAAAGCAAAAAATCAGTCATTTGACCACAGAGCCCTTCTCAAGGCTGTTGTAGAGTATGGCACGGGGATGCTGAGCTAAACTCGCCGTCTCTTTCTTTGTGATAGTGAGACTTTGAACTTGAGGACTGCCTGTGATCTCTGAGCAGATTTTGCTGAGGATGGGTTTCGATCAGCGAGTACTGAGGAGGAAGCTGGGCCTAGGGACCTTATACAATGTGGGAATCCTGGCAACACTGAGGCCGGTTATTTTGGTCTTGTTTTAGGTGTGATTCTGTAGAGATACTCCAAATGTGGTAAATGATTATCTCATTTGATCTTCCTCTTTTTTTATTTTTGTTTTTCGAGCAGGGTTTTTCTGTGTAGCCTGGGGTGTCTTGGAATTCACCATGTAGACTAGGCTGGCCTTGAACTCAGAGATCTGCCTGCCCCTGCCTCTGAGTGCTGGGATTGAAGGTTCCGACCACCATACCTGGCTTTCATTTGATCTCTT
Organism: Peromyscus leucopus; assembly: GCF_004664715.2. Lineage (NCBI taxonomy): Eukaryota > Metazoa > Chordata > Mammalia > Rodentia > Cricetidae > Peromyscus > Peromyscus leucopus. Next base: position 19,105,060 of record NC_051064.1, on the reverse strand, counting down.
AATAATTTTGATAGTGGGTAGTTTTTGCTCCTTTCCTAACTTATCTATTTGAACTTAAATGGATATATTATTATAAAATATTCTAAAGTAGATATGACATATAATGGTATCCTAAGAAAAGGTAAGCTTTTTTTTTCCTCCTTTCTTTTTTTCTTTTCTTTTTTTTCTAAGAAAGGGTTTCTCTGTGTAGCCCTGTCTGTCTTAAAACTTGCTCTGTAGACCACCAGGCTGGCCTCGAACTCACAGAGATCCACCTGCCTCTGCCTCAAAAGTGCTGGGATCAAAGGTGTGCTCCACCACTGCCCGAGTGCTTTTTTTATTTTTAATCTCATGAAATAATCAAAATAAATCCCCTTTTGATAATGAGGCGACAACTTATATAATTTTATTTTTGAGTTATTCTATTTTGGTTTATCTACTCACATAAATGTTTAAAATATGAATTACAGCTGTGTGCCTCCTTTTAGTGTGATGTCATTTAAATAGACATTTAACTTTCTTAGAGTACAGTGAATTATGTTGACTGTATTATACTGCTGCTGTTGGTGGTTAAGTGAATGCTTGTTAATACATGCTTTTTAAGAATCAGGAAGTAAGTTATACTGATTTGTATACTCTTTTTGGTGCCATAAGTCAGAGTTTAGTATTGTAGAGGTAAAAGTTTTTGATGAAGCAAATTTGAAGTAAAATTATCTAGAAGACTGTAATAGATACCGATTATACTGTATCTAAATATTATACTTTTAAAGAATCTTAAGGTCCACAAATTCTCAAAGTAAAATATTTGGTTGTAAATACTTAAGAAGTAAATGAAGTATAGTACATAGTTTATAAATACAGGAGTAAGTTTTTAAATTAGGCAGTCTAATTAACATGAACAGAATTGTGCTGAATCTTTGTATACATTTTTGAGATACTATGTACATTTTTTGGGTCTAAACATGTGCTTTCATTTAGTTCTTTTAAATAACATATTAAGTACCTGTGACCCCCACTAGGATGATTAATGTATTTTTATAGTCTTTTGAATTGATTAAGCTAGTAGGTATAATTTGAAATTATATTATTTTTTTTCAATTGCTTTGTAAATAATGAAAAATAAATAAATGAGTAAATGCAAATAAAATATCACTCATCAGCTCAATTTACTTATTTTAATATTTATTTTTGCTTTTGAGACAGTTTAATGTAACATAGGTTGGCTTTGAACTCCCTGTTTACCTATAGATGACCTTAAAATTTTTCCTGTACCTTCCGAATGCCACCATGCTTCATTTAGGCAATACATAGGATCAAGCCCAGGTCTTCTTGCATGCTAGCCAAGCACTCTACCAAATGAGCTGGGTATCAAACATCTCTAGCTCCAAATGAATAAAGTGGATGAATCATAAGGGCTATGTTTTGTTGGTCTTTTGTGTTTGAGTCTACTTGTTAAAAACTTCTAACTCCAAACATTTTATTAACCAACTATTCAGTCATATAAAAAGATTGAAAGAATTTTGTAGCAAGTATTCATAGGCCTACCTACCACGAAGAGTCTACAATCAATATTGCAAACATGCAGGAAGTCCTGGGTTTAATCTCCAGCCTTGGGAAAAACCAAAAAGATCCAGAATGTTACCACATTACCACAGTTCCCACTTACTCTTTGCTAATCAATCTCCTCATGTCTCACTCAACCACTGTTAATTTTTTAAAATCCTACATAACCAAGTATGATGGTTCATGACTTTAATTCCAGTAGTTGGGAGATTGAGTTGGAAACATCACAACTTAGAGGCCAGCCTGAGTTATATGTCAAGACCCTGCTCAAACAACATTAACCTGTTTTAGAATTTCATGTAATTATTTTTCTAATTACTAATTATTGCTTAAAAAAATAACCTGTCAGTGCTGGCTCATTTTATGTTAACCTGACACAGGCTGGAGTCATTTGAGAGATGGGGACCACAACTGAGAAAATGCCTCCATTGGATTGGGCTGCAGGCAAGCCTGTAGGGCATTTTCTTAATTAGTGATTAATGTCGGAGGGCCCAGCCCATGGGGGGTGGTGCCATCCCTGGGCTGGTGGTCTGCGGTTCTGTAAGAAAGCAGGCTGAGCAAGCCATAGGGAGCAGCACTCCTCCATGGCCTCTGCATCAGCTCCTGCCTCCTGGCTCCTGCCCTGTGTGAGTTCCTGTCCTGATTTCCTTCAGTGATGGACTATGATGTGGAAGTGTAAGCTGGATAAACCCTTTTCTCCCCAACTAGTATTTGGTCATGGTGTTTCATAGCAATAGTAGCCCTCACTAGGACACTATCAATGTTTTTAGTGTTCTATTTTTTCCCCTCTCTCCTCTTATTAGTAGTTCATTGCATTTTCATTGTGGAATAGTATTCCAGTGTATAAGTCTTGAGTGGAAAGAAATATATTTTTATTTTACACATAACACTTGAACTTGGACATTCACTATTTTTTATTGAGAAAAGAAAGTTACAGGTAATTTTCAATTCAAAGCCATTTATTTATTATTGTATACTTTAAGAAAATTATAGAGGGAGGTGGTGTCACACACCTTTAATCCCAGTACTTGGGAGGCAGGGGGATCTCTGAGTTCCAGGCCATCCTGGTTTTCAGAGTAAGTTCCAGGATAGCTAGGAATACACGGAGAAACTGCCTGGGAAAACCAAAAGAAAAAGTTGTATGTGTGTGAGTGTTTTGCCTGCGTGATGTCTGTGCTCCACGGCTGTGCTTGTGTCTGTGGGAGCCGGGAGAGGGCATCTGATCCCTGGGATTGGATTCGAGTTACAGATCGCTGTGAAGAGTCCTCTGGTAGACCAGCCAGTGTTCTTGGCCACGGGGCCATCTTTTCAGTCCTCACTGTTTACTTTTTTTAGTGTCATGAAAGCTTTCTTGGGCCAGTGTTGTAGCTTAGTTTATAGAGTGCTTACCTCAGTCTGTGGCACTACACATAGTACGTGCTGATTTGCTCTGTAATCCCAGCACTCAAGAAAGTAGAGGCAGGAGGGCAAGGGTCATCATTGGCTAGATTTTGAAGCCAGTCTGGACTACACAAGACTTGTTTCCTTACCTACCACACACACAAAAAAAGTTTCTATTTCAGTTCCATGTTACTGCATATGTGGTGGGTTGACTGATATTTGGATGTTTGGTTCCCAGTTGGTGGAATCTTTAGGAAGGATTAGGAGGCGTGGCCTTGGAGGAGGTGTGTCACTAGGGGTGGGCTTTGAGGTTTCAAAGTCCCGTGCCAGGCCCAGTCTCCCTCTTTCTGCCTTCTATCTGTGGATCAGGATGGGGCTGTCAGTTACTATGCCAGCGCTGTGCCTGAGCCATACCCCCTGCCATGGTGGTCTAGACTAACCCATAATTAAGAACTCTCTTCTCTAAGTTTGGTGTTTCTTCACAGCAGTAGAAGAGAACTAAGACAGCATATTTGAAGTTATGGAAGTTTTGGTAATTTTAATAAAAAAAAAATCTGTGGGAATTTTTAGTTTTGGAATTGATTACATAAGTCACTTTACATTTCCAACCTGAATATTTAGAACTGTTAAAACAGAAAAGAATGTGAAAGGCTTGGGCTTAAAGATATATACTGATGTTATCCTATTCTTAGGAATCCTTCGTTATAATCAAAGTGCCAAGGCTGGGGGCATGGTAACATGGTAACCTTTAAACCCAGCATTGAGGTGAATCTCTGTGAGTTCTGTGTATTGAGTTCCAGGTCAGTCATGCCTACAGTGAGACCTGGTCTCAAAGAAAAAGAGATGAGATGCCTGCCATTAATAACAAAGTACCTTATTTTCCTCAAGACTTGGTTTTACCCTTTGCTCTTGCTGAAAGGCCCTTAAGTCTGGTTTCTTTTCTTTTTTTCCTTTCCTTTTCTTTCTGTATTGATTTAGGAAGTATACTCCAGGCTCTAGGAGAAGCTAGAATGGAATGGATTTCAGAAATAACAGTTACTGTGATCGTGGGATTTGGGGGTGGTAAATGAACGTTTTCTGTGATAAAGGCTTCTTCTCCTTGCTGCTGTTCCCAGTGGTCCTCACTGTACTCTGTAGTCCCTCATCCGTCCCTTCCCTGACCTGGGAGGGCTAATGACAGGAGGAGGACAAAACGTCGATTGTGATGGTCAGTTTCAGCTGCGTTTAAGTGGGAAGCGCACACATACATGTCTGTGAAGTAGGTATTAATGTAACTTTTTTTCGTGTGTATATGTGTGTGGTATGGATTTTCGTCTTTTTTTTTTTAAGCAAAATTTTTATTTATTCATTTCTTGCACTGAAGTACTCCTCGATGACATCCTTGGCCTGAGATTCTTTGCCATAGTCCTTAACCACTACACAGCTGCAACCAACCGCCATGGTTTCCCCTCTCAATCGATTTTACAGAGGTCTACCCATTCCCCTAGCTTCTTGTTGTCATCAACCTTAATTAGGTTGATTTGGTGCTCAGCACAAAGGGCCTCCACCAACTTGACATACATAGGCTCATCACAATGGGATGCGAGCACACAGAGATGGGCTTGGCACTTGTCTAAGGCTTTGGCAGCTTCGCGGATGCCACGTGCTAGGCCATCATGGATGAGGGAGGTCTTCAGCACCTTTTGTAGCGCAGAATGGACGTCCATTACACCTCCAGCAGCAATGCCTTTCTCGGCCATGGCGGTGGATTATGGGTGAGGCTGAATCTTGAGCTCACCCGAGCCTCTGCCTCTGTGCAATTCAGCGGTGGCGGGGGAAAAAAGAAGTTTCGTCTTCTTGTGTGTGTGAGCGTGTGTATACATTAGCATCTGGAAGCCCAAGGTTGATATTGGGTGTGTTCCTTCATAGTTAACTACTTATTTTCTGAGGCAAGGTCTCTCACTGCACCCAGAGCTTGCTATTTCAGATAGTCTGGCTGGCCTGCTTGCCTTGGAGAACCTCCTGCTTCTGCCTCCTGAAGATTGATTGCAGGTGGGTGCTGGGAGTCGAAACTCTGGTCTTGGCTTCTGCAAGTGCTGTATCCACTGAGCCTTCTCCCCATACCTCACTTCCATTGTGTAGACTTACCAGCTGGCACAGAGGACTTGCGTTCTTTGTCCAAAGCCACCCAGTTACTAAGTGGCAGACTCTTCGGTCCAGGCAGTGTGCTTCCGGCTCCATGGTGTGTGTTTATCTGCTGCTCTGCAAAAGGAAGGGTATACTGCTGAGCTTTTGGTTTTAAAAATAATTATAAATTATTGTGTTTTCATGAATGAGAGCATTGGACATAACAATAATGTTTTATAGATTCCAAGAATTTGATCTTTTATATTTCTTTCCAGCCACTTTCTTTCTTTTGGAAACGAGATCTAATTGTGTAAATCCAGGCCAACCCAGAATTCGGTATATAACCCAAGCTGGTCTTTAGCTGTGATGCTCCTTCCTCAGCCTCGCAGACCCTGCTGCCATGCCTAGCTGTTTCCAGTCATTCGATAAGGTGTCCCTCTAACTTTGGGCAGTGTGAAATGTTTAAAGAGGAATTGTGTTTTCTCCTGGTAATATGACAGAAATCAGAAGAACGAACAAGTTTTAAAGCTACAGTGTGTTTTTGCTCAATGCGTTGTGACAGCCACGGGTGGGAATCATGTGAAAAGAATCACACCTCACATTTAAACAATATTTTTATGTGGATGAGTATTTTTCCTACATGTTTGTCTGTGTGCCATGAGTGTGCCTGGTGCTGGTGGAAGCCAGGAAGGTTGTCAGGTCCCCTGGAACTAGAGTTGTAGATGGTTGTGAGCCCCCAGTGTGGGTGCTGGGAGTCAAGCTGAGGCCCTCCAGAGAAGAGCAGTGAGGGTTTTCAACCTCTGAGCCGTCGCTTCTTCTCCCATAGTTTTTTTCCCCACAGTTCAGAAATTGATGAAAACATCCTTCTTGTTATAAACCTTAAAACTTTTTCTCAGATAATCAAAACCAAAAATAATCAACATGTGATCAAGTGTTTTTTTTTTTTTTTTAAACAAGATCCTCACTATATAGTATGAGCTGGCCTGGAACTCACTATGTATCATATGCTACCCTACTACTTGAAAATCCTCTTGTTTTCATCTCTTGAGTGGTGAGGTTGCAGGAGTGGACCATCATGCCCAACCAATAAACTCTTATTTTAAAACCAATCAATTTTCTAACTAAAAATTGATAGATTGATACAATGTTGATAAAATTTAGGTATGCAAACCTTGTTAGCAAAATTGCATTTATTAGAAATGATGGATATAGCTAGACCATGAGTTTGAGATCAGCCTGGGCTACATAGTATGGACTGTCTTAAAAAAGAAAAGGGATATGGTTTAAAACAGTGGTTCTCAACCTGTAGGTCATGACCCCTTTAGAGTCGAATGACCTTTTCACAGGGGTCACCTAAGACCATTGGAAAATATAGGTACGCTGCTCATCATAGCGTACCTGCACCAGGAGGCAAACATAAATGGGGATACTCCTCTCTTCCCTTGCCTCATTCAGGCAAGTCTTCCCTGCTCAGTCAAACCCTTCTGGAAACAGGCATCCCCAGTGGTACGTTTCTGTGTGATTTGAAATCCAGTCAAGTTGACAATGAAGATCAGCTGTCACACAGAAAAGCCCTAAAGCACCCTACAATGGGAACTCCGCTTTCTTCAGTGACAAAGCGAGGATTTCTAGCAAGAGGACTATACAGCCATTTCCATTTAAAATAGATATTGATGATAAACATGGAGTATAGATTTGAAGAATAGAGAAGGCTCTCGTGGTGGTGCTTGTCTATCAGCCCAGCACTCTGGATGCTGAGGCAGGAGGATCGATCATGAGCTCCAGGCCAACCTGTTATACGCACCAAGTTTCAGGCCAGCATGGCAGGATAGTGAGGCCCTGGCCATAGCAGGAGGAAAGGTGTTGGTACAGAGGCATGGACACCACAGGAGGATTAGCTAGTTTAATTAGGTGTGCAGTGAGAGTAGAATGAAAGAGTGGACTGACAATGTATTGGGACAGTCAGTGGAGGAATTAAGGGAATCCAGAGGGGCTTAAAAAGCAAATGGGTATTTCAAAGAGGAAGTGATAGATGCACTCTGTTTAGGACTAAAAATTAGCATGTTTATTGACAGGTTATAAAATCTTTATCAAGTCAGATTGGAGCAGTTGACTGGGAATTTGAAGTTGTGGCAGTAACTGGAGAGTTGGGCCCCTTGAAAAAAATCTATTTTTCTCTGTAGTGACCTTTTGCATGGTTTACTTACTTTGTTGAGAGCTTCTTGTAACCTTAAAACATGTATTTAAGATATTTTATTACCAATAATCAAGTTCAATGTTAATGAAACTATTCCCACTGATTTAGGTGGCAGAGGGGATTCTGTCTGTAGGGCCAAGTGTACTTTGAATTAATATGTGTAATAGTATTTCAAAACACTAAAACAGAGCTATTTAGAATATCTCAAATTTGCCTTTCAATCTATTCTGGCATTATTTTTATTTTGCTTTATCTTTTAAACTTGTGGTAGTTTTACTTGTTATAAAAACGTGTCATTCTTAAGTGGTCAGTTTGATTTTTTTCACCCACATAACTTCAATTCATAACACTGTCTATCCTGTCTTTCTCTTGTTAGTTCTGTCAACTCCAGAGGCAGTGACCACTTTCTGGTTTCTGTGAGGTCATACTGGGAATTTTTTTGAGAAGCATTTAAAAAGCACAGGCTTTTTAAAGAAGGTAATTTTGCTTCCTGATCATATACTACTGAGTCCCCAATCTGTGACCTGATTTGGTTACTCTCTAGTTAGAGTATTTTAATTCAGTCTTACCTGTGCTTTGCTGGTTTACACTTGTTTTTGTTTGAAAAATAATTATATCTTACTACTCAGCAATTTCACTCACTTCTGTGACATCAGAGCCTAGCCGCCTTTAACACCAGCTACTTGGGAGCCTGAGGCAGGAGGATCACAAACTCAAAGGTTAGCTCTGCTAAGTTCAAGGCCAGCTTAGACACCTTAGTGAGACCTTTCTCAAAATTAAAAAAAAAGGAAGGAAGGAAGAAAGGAAAAAAGAAAGAGAAAGAAAGAAAGAAAGAAAGGCTGAGCTGTAGCTCAGTGATAAAGCACATGCTCACCTTACTCTAATATGACAAAAAACAAAAATTGCTGTAGAATATTATTTTAAGATGTATTACTTTTGTCTATGCTGTGGAACATTTTTTAAAGATGCAAAGATGTGTTGCATTATTTTATGTTGCATTAGTTAAACTCTGTGTTACAGTGCCTGTCTAAAACACCTGATTGTCTAATAAAGAGCTGAACGGCCAATAGTGAGGCAGGAGAAAGATAGGTGGGGCTGGCAGGCAGAGAGAATAAAGAGGAAGAGAAATCTGGGAAAAGAAGAAAGGAGGAGGAACAAGAAAGGAGGAGGAGAGGAGGATGCTAGTGGCCAGCCACCCAGCCACACAGCCGTGGAGTAAGAAGTAAATAAAGGTATACAGAAATAGAGAAAAAAAAGTAAAAGCCCAGAGGAAAAAGGTAGGTGGGATAATTTTAAGTTAAGAAAAACTGGCAAGAAACAAGCCAAGCTAAGGCTGGGCATTCATAAGAAATAATAAGCCTCTGTGGATTTATTTGGGAGCTGATTGGCGGGCCCCCAAAAGAGCAAAAACAACCCACAATAAAACATAGCTTCATTTTCATTTCAGCATTTTCCACAATAACCAAGACATGGCCCTGAGGGTGGTGGCATGTGCACATAATCCCCACACTTGAGAGGCAGAGACAGAGGATCAGAAGTTGTAGGCTAGCCTCAGCTTATAGCAAGTTTGAGGCCAGTCTGGGCTACATGAAACCTTGCTTCACTTCTTCCTCCAGCTCTCTCACTTCATCCCTACCAAAGATGGAATCTATGTATGTAGATGTATACAGATGAGTGTATAAAGATGTGTTATCTCACAAGAGAACAGCCTTTAAAGCCAGGGAATCCTATCACTTATGGCCACAGGGGTAAACAGGGAGGGCATTATGCAAGTGAACTAGGCCGCTACTGTATGATTTCACTTATATGCAGCATCTGCAAATGTTGGGATAGAGGCAGAGCATGGCAGCCACCAGGGGATGGGGTGAGATGACAGCCAAGACACAGTGTTTAAGTTGCACAACATAATATGTAAAAGTTTTGTCAGTTAAAAATAAGTGATGGAAAAGTATAATTTCATAAAACTCTGTAAGCTTATGTTTTCCTCTGCTTGTCATGTTAATTAAATCAGTCATTAAAACATAATTTTATATATTTCTCCATGACTGACTAGGTGTTGGAATGATAGCTTTAATTTCTAGGGTTCCAAAGGTTTCATGGTGACATGTTACTCTATTTCAATTGAATTTATATGGCTTATGGATGACAAAACATTACATTCATTATATTCACGATAATGTTTACACCCAATATTTGGGTCTTTCTGTTTCTAAAGTGCTAAAATGATCATGTCAAATATTGAAAAAAATTTTTTTTACATTTATTATTTATTTTCATGTGTGTGTTGGAGGCACTTGAGATTGGAGATCAGATGGCATTGTGGGAGAGCAGATTCTCTCTTTCTATCATGTAGGTTCCTGGGACCAAATTCAGATTGTCAAGCTTGGTTAAAGTGCCCTTATTCACCGAGCCATCTCATTGACCTGCACATACTCTTATATTCTTTTCTATTACACTCTCATTTTCTTAAGCATATGGTTATTATTACTTTCATAGACAGAGTCTCATGTATCCCAGGTTGCCTCACTAGGGAGCAGAGGATAACTTTGAACTGATGTCTTGCCTCTATCTCCAGCATTCTGGGATTACTGGTAGAATATACTTCCGTATCTTGTGCCTATTTACTTTTGTTTGAATGACCTTGATACTTAGATATTAAAGTCATCTTCAATAATAATGTTTTAAATTTATTTTTTATTTCAGTTCATTCAGCCTCTGAAGAAACCATAGAGTCCAAAGCACAAGAAGAGGAACCTTGTAGCTTGCTTAAATATTTCAGTGTTGTTTGGTGTAAAGCTTCAAAGAAAAAACACAAAAAATGGGAAGGTGATGCTATTCTTATTGTAAAAGGAAGGTCCTTCACATTAAAAGATTTGGAAGGCAAAGACATTGGAAGAGGTATATTACCTGTTTTTATGATTTAGTCTAAAATTAGTATGTATTTGTGGCTGTATATTGAAACAGAGTTTGGGCTTTATAAAGGGACAGATTGGGATGTTATTTAATTGAATTTTGTGCCTCAACTGTGTATGATACATAATGTTTTTCATAATAGTGAACCCAGTACTCTTATGAGCTATGCTAGCTTAATTGTGCAAATTCTGACACCTACCATTTAATTTTCTCTGAAAGGAGCCAACAAGCCACAGTTGTCTGGGCACTGCTCTGAGATGAAGCAGTTTGTTGTGGTCCCACCAGCCCCCAGCATTAAGTGACTGGAATTGTAAAGAGCTGTCACTATGAGACGTTCATTGCTATTCAGTTTCAGTGCCACTCACTAAACATTTGAACTGTAGACTAAGGAGATAAGGTTAGGCCTGACTAGATGTATACAGCTGAACAGAGGTCACCATTGCTTTGTTGCACAGCACTTCCTGAGGAACTTGTCCTGATACAGAGCAGTCTGCAGGTTCAGAATGCTTCACACTGGATATCTGTATTGTCCTCTATTGTTGAGTTTTGAGTTTGGCCAAATTAGAAAATCTGTTGTATATATTCATTCATTCACTTAAAATATAGTTTAGAGTTTAGAGTTTGTTTTTCATCTTATATGCCAGCTACTATGTTGGAGTAAAGACTCAGAGATGAATATATATATATATAAAATAGCTCTATAACCTTTATGTGTATTTTATAGCTTAGTAAGGAGAGGGCAATATAATTGACAATTAGGAGGTGGTAAGATAAGTCTCAGTGAGAATTCTTGCCAGCTGCAATGTCTATTAAGGAACTACTTAAACAGCCTAGGAGACCAGGGCATGCTTCAAAGGAGACACCATTGAAAATCTGAAGGTTTTGCAAGTATTTGGTCATATTTTCTAAAAGATGACACTTTTAATATTAATTATAATAATCTTTTAAAGTTTTATGTCATTTTAAATTATGTGTAGGTGTGTATTTCTGTATGTGGGTATGAGTTGGCTCTCCCTGGACCTGGAGTTATAGGAGGCGGTGCGCTGCCCAAGGCCGGTGCTCTGCAGGAGCAGGAAGCACTCTTGACTGCTGAGCCTCTCTCCCGCACCCTGTGTGTGGTGCACACATTTTAGTCCCAGTGCCTGGGTGCTGATGACGATTGTAAGGCCGCCCTGGGCCTCTTTTTCTGTTGTTTCTTTTTATTATTGATTTATTTTGCATTCTAATTGCAGATTCTTCTCCCTCCTTCCCTCTCTCCCCTCCCCCACCTTCTCTTCTCTCCCCTCCCCCTATCCAGTCCTCTATTTTTGTTCAGAAAGGGGCGGGTCTCCCCTGGGTATCAACAAGGCATCAGCCTGGCCTTCTTATTGAGACCCTTTCTCAAAAACAGAGATAAAAAACAAGCCAAACCAACCCAACCCCAAACTCTAAACCACTCACAGTACGCACCATCCCCTTTCCTTGTAGTGGAGTAATAATGATGCATTTAATAGTTTAATGCAATGGCTAGGTAACAATAGGGGTCAAAAGTCTCATTTATCTGTTTAATGATCTCATTTTTAAGCAGACACATCTGTGTTCAGCACCTTACACATGGAAGAAAACAACTGTCCATTGATTTATTAATAATTTGAACAAACACTATCTTTTTTTTTTTTTTTTTTTTTTGGTGAGACTGGGTTTCCTGGCTGTCCTGGAACTCACTATGTATATCAAGTTAGCCTAACTGCCCGCCTCCCAAGTGCTGGGATTAAAGGTGTGCGCTGCCACCTGACCAGATACTTCCTTAACTTCTTTTTCTTCCTCCCTCCCTTCCTCCCTCCCTCCCTCCCTCCCTCCCTTCCTCCCTCCCTCCCTCTCTTCCTCCCTCTCTTCCTCCCTCCCTCTCTTCCTCTCTCTCTCTCTCTCTCTCTCTCTCTCTCTCTCTCTCTCTCTCTCTCTCTCGTTCTCTCTCTCTCTCTCTCTCTCTCTTTTGGTTTTTCGAGACAGGGTTTCTCTGTGTAGCTTTGCGCCTTTCCTGGAACTTGCTTTGGAGACCAGGCTGGCCTTGAACTCACAGAGATCCTCCTGCCTCTGCCTCCCAAGTATAAGATTTTTATTTATTTATTATGTATGCAGTGTTCTGCCTTCAGGTACCCCTGCCCATCAGAAGAGGGCACCAGATCTCAATGTAGATAGTTGTGAGCCACCATGTGGTTGCTGGGAACTGAACTCAGGACCTCTGGAAAAGCAGTCAGTGCTCTTAATCTCTGAGCCAACTCTCCAACCCTTCTTTCTTTTTTATTATTCCGAACTTAGAACTTGGGATGGGATATCTAGAGCCTCTTGCCACAGCTGCATTTTAACTGAGCTCTCTTGTGAGGAAAGTACAGTACTAGTTGTGGGAGGGTTAATTGTTGCTCACATTTCCAGCTCCTTCTTTATAGAAATGGAAAGGTCATGCTATGTCTGTAGTTTCTTCACAACATAGGAGAGTCCATGTAGCCTGCTGAACTCTTTTCTTGGCTTGCCTTTTTTCCCCCAGTGCAAAGATGGCAAAAAACAAAACAAAAACAAAAACAAAAAAACCCAAAACAAAATAACTATCATAGACTTCAATAGAATATATTTTTCAATAATTAAAAAGTATTGCTTTCTCTAATAAGTGCCAGTATAGTGCTTTTATATTTCAGTATCTCCAAAAGTATAGTGAATTTATATAGCTGTGTTAATTTCTTAAATACTTCCTTTAAAAACATATCTATCCATTCATTTATTGTATGTATATGTGTGTGTCAGAGAAAGAGAGACACAGAGAGAGAGAAAGAAAGAGAGTGAGCATGCACAATGGTGTATATATGGAGGGAGGTAAGAAGACAACTTTTGGGAGCTGATGTACTCTGGACTAGCTTGCCCAAGTGCTTTCAAGCAGTTCTCCTGTTCCAAATCTCCCATCTGACCATAAGAATGCTGGGAATTGAGCTGGAGAGGGTGTTTATTGATTGAGAGTACATATTGCTTTTCTCTTAGACCTGAGTTCAGTTTCCAGCACCCACATATGGCAGCACTCATATAAATGTTGTTTGTTTTTGCTCTTTTTTTTTGGAGGGGGGCTGCTGTCCAGCTCCCAAATAAATCATATGGAGACAAATTGTTACTTATGCATGCCTGGCCTTAACTTGGCTTATTTCTTGCCAGTTTTCCTCAACTTAAATTATCCATCTACCTTTTGCCTCTGGGCTTTTCACATTCTCTTACTTCTGTAAATCTTTTTCTTACTCCGTGGCTTGTTGTGTAGTTGGGTGGCTGACCCCTGGAGTCCTCCTCCTTCTCTGGATCCTAGATCTCCTTCTCCCAGATTTCTCCTTCTCTATATTCTCTCTGCCTGCCAGCCCTGCCTATCCTTTCTCCTGCCTTGCTATTCAGCTCTTTATTAGACCATCAGGTGTTTTAGACAGACACAGTAACACAGCTTCACAGAGTTAAAAAAATGCAACATAAACAAAAGTAACACATCTTAAAATAAAATTCTACAACAAATAAATGATAAATAAAACTTTTTATGTGGGTTGTGAGGCTTGAACTTGAGCTATCAGGCCTGTTCATCAAGCATTTGGAGTTATCTCCTGGACCTTGTTTTTTTTTTTTTTTTTTTTTAAATCAGAATAATAAATTATGTTTCTGGCTAATGAGACATACAGTGTAATTTATATGCACAGTACAGTGTTTATTCTGTACTGTCATGGGAAGGTGACTATTTTATTACTAAATTTTCTTAGAATGTCATTTCAATTTGTTTTCTTTCTTAAAGGTATTGGATATAAATTCAAAGAGCTTGAAAACATCGAAGAGGGCCAAACACTGGTGATTGGTGGGAAAGAAATAGAAATCCTGGGTACAGTCTCTTCTGATGACTTCAACAGCGGCAAATGTTTTCAGGGTGCACATGGAAGCCCTGCTGTCCCGAGTTCTCAGGCTGCCAGGAAATGCTTTTCTAACCCCTTCAAAAGTGTTGGTCAGTCAAGCCAGTCAAAGGCAAACAGACCGGACGCTTGGCAAAGCTGCAAACCACGCCATGACCCACGTGCGCCAAGTAAGATTTTAGAGACCGTTTGAACCTTCTCTCTTCATTGTCCAAAGATTTGGGACTGAGAATTGATGTTTAAATTTTGTTTTAGAATTTGCAAATGGTTGAGGTCAGGCCTGGGTTACATAGTGAGTTGAAAGCCAGTCTGGACTATATATTGAGACCTGTCTCAAAACCTAAAACCAAATAAAACAAAAACAATTTCAGGTGAGGGACTGGAGAGATGGATTAGTGAGTAGAGTCACCTGCTGCCAAGTCTGATGACCTGAATTTGACCTTTGGGACTCACATGGTGGAAGGAGAGAACCAACTCCCTCAAGTTGTCCTCTGGCCTCATATCTATTCCATGGCATGCACACACCTACACACATACATATATGAAATTAAAAAAATTTTTTTGAGCTGGGCGGTAGTGGGATACCCTTAATCCCAGCACTCAGGAGGCAGAGGCAGGCTCTCTCTGAGTTCAAGGACAGCCTGGTCTTCAGAGTGGGTTCCAGAACAGCCAGGGTTGTTATACAGAGAAACCCTGTCTGGGAGTGTGGGGAGAAAAAAAAGAAAAGAATTTTGAAAATTGCAGGTGTGTGGGGGACCCGCCTTTTCCCCCAAGGTACTCTTGAGGAGTGAGGGATAAGAGATTTAGATAGAAGGATAGAGGGGAGAGAGACAGAAACACAGGATAGCTTTGGGAGGGCCTGGATCCTTATCCACCAGCCCCTTCTGTCTCTTCTAAAGGGCTTTTTATAGGAATGCCAAGGGTTGGAGCAAAAGACCTCCCCCTTGCCAGATCAAAGCACACTGTACATCCAAGTGCAGACCCTTCCAAACACCTGGTAACCACTCACATGGTCACTCCTTCCCCTTATGCAGGCCTGATGGGTAAAGCAAGCTCACATCTCACTAGGGAACCTCTGTAGGTTCCCACATAGGTGAAGATTATATTCAGATATACCCTTTGACATAAAGAGTAATGCTGAAATCAAATACTCTTGGGAGTTATTTAACACATACGTTTGTAATCCCAGTGATATATGCTGATCTTGGCATTTGGTATGCATCTGTAGGGATTTCCAGGTTCTTGTTTTCCAGAAGGAAGCATTGAACAGGGCTATAACTACAACAGGAGCAGTTTATTAGTAAACAGTATACTCCCAAGGAGGGAGGAACAGTTTAGAAGCTCTATGGCAACACTACACAAAGGATGGACACTTTTATATTCAGGTATCACAGCCTTTTGGCTCGTTTGCATACTTTGGGCTTCTTCGGGAGTGCTTCCTATTGCATGTAGTTTACATTGAGCCATAGGTCATCCTCTCATTTCTGGTGTCTTCTGTCAATGGTTCCTGCCTGTTCTAGTTGATCTGTGCTTGGGGATCCCAGCCTTCTTTGCCGGGAGGCTTATCTCACATGTCAATTTTGTAGTTTTGGGGTAGGTCCTTTCTGACCCCACTCTCTACCCTGTCCAGTCTCAGCTCCTCCCTGAAAGCTTTTTCTGAAGTATGAGGATACAACTTACAGCCACTTCTTGCTGTGGGGGAAGGAGTGTAGTCCCTTCCTACTAGAGACCACAGAATTCTCTCTGTTCACCCACTGATTGGAGAAGAGGACCTGGACTCCTGTGGTAGGAATTGGCTGGGGTCCTCACATTACAAGTTGTCTAGAGTTGCTGTGTCCCCAGTGACACAAAACAACAGAGGGTCCCCCCTTCTGCAGGTCAGATAGATTGGGAAGGAGATGCAGAGTCAGCGAGAAAAACAGAGACTTCTTTGCTGAGGGACAGAAGCCTCTATTTTATTCTTTCTGCCTTGTTCTACTCTGTTCTTCTACCCTTATGTTCCCTGCTGCTTTCTCTTTCCTGATGACGTCTTCGCTCACTACTTCCTTATGTCTTCCTTCTCTGTGTCTTTATTTTTCCCTTACAGCTTATCTACCCCAGCAAAATATTTCAGGCTATATAAAAATGACAGTGTGGTTACATCTATTTTTTAAGTGAATGATTACAATGAATACAAGTAAAAAAACAACATGTTTCCCATTTCTCTGACATGATTAGATGTTTTATGTATTACAGGTGAAAAACAAATTATCCCCAATAACCCACATACAGTTAAACATTTATCTTTTAGACATCTCATAGAGCAGGAGCCTTTCAGCCATAACAGTTTATGTAGGCAGTAGTTTTTATAATTGCCAGAAACACAGGTTACTAATTTCACTTTTCATATTTTAGAGTCCTGTTCAATTATCTTAACTGGCCATCTCATTCTTTGTTTTTTAGTTACATGAAGTCAATTGTTTAAATTTTTGTTTTAGCTGTGATGCACACAGAAACCTGTGAACACATTTCCCAATATCAAAAAGTATTTGAGCTAACTCCTGGGACTCATTTTTTTCCTTCATTGTTAACCTAAACCACAGCCTGTCTTCAAGAGAAAGTCATAAGTCCTAGTTGCATGACACTTCCTTGTTCTTATTTTCTACCCTCTGAAGCCCCTGCTTTATCGGGGTGGGGGTAACACTATGTTCTACCTTTACCTATATTAGTTTTCCCACTAAGATAACCTCTATCATAACCCCTTACTACATTTGTTAAAAACCCTTAATCATCAAAATTCTATTTACACTAACACTATTATTGTATAAAATCATTGCTTCAGTTAAATAGTACAGCTTAAGAGGAAATCATCTTAATAATAATCCACAGGTAAGAATGCCCATTAGAACAGGATATTTCCAAGAGAATCACACTACATTAGGCAGTGGGGATCTCCCTACACCCTTCACACCATGCTGTTGCAGAATATTATTTTAAGATGTGTTACTTTTGTTTATGCTGTGGAGCATTTGTTTGATGATGCAAAGATGTGTTACATTATTTTATGTTGCATTAGTTTAACTCTATGAAGCTGTGTTACTGTGCCTGTCTAAAACACCTGATTGGTCTAATAAAGAGCTGAATGGCCAGTAGTGAGGCAGGAGAAAGATAGGTGGGGTTGGCAGGCAAAGAGAATAAAGAGGAAGAGAAATCTGGGAAGGAAAATCAAGGAATGAGAAGAGGAGGAGGAGAGGAAGAGAGGAAGACATCAGGGGCCAGCCACCCAGCTACACAGCAAGCCGTGGAGTAAGAAGTAGAAAAAGGTATGTAGGATAAAGATAAAAGCTCAGGGGCAAAAGGTAGATGGGATAATTTAAGTTAAGAAAAGCTGGCTAGAAATAAGCCAAGCTAAGGTCAGACATTCATAAGTAAGAGTAAGCCTCTGTGTATTTATCTGGGAGCTGGGTAGCGGGCCCCCAAAGAGCAAAGAGCCAAAAGAGTTAAAAAACGAAACGAAAGAAACAAACAAAAAACACTATGCCAGATACCAGAGGAAAGTGGCAGAGGCAAACATATAAAGCAGAGCAGTAGCAAAGACATTCTGGAGTCGAAGCTCTCTGGGCCTTGCCTATCTGGTGGACCGAACTCCTGCAGTAGAGGTACCTACCACCTGCTGCTTTTCTATCATGGCCACCAGCACAAAACCAGCATTTCTTTGTGAGCATTAGGCAGTGTGTTAACTAGTTTTGATGTCAACTTGACACAACTAGAGTTATCTGAGAAGAGGGAACCACAATTGAGAAAATGCCTCTGTAAGATTGGCCTGTGGGCAAGTGTTAGTGCATTTTACATTTTTAAATTAGTAATTGATGTGAAAGTGCCCAGCTCATGTGGGTAGTGCTACCCCTGGGCTGCTGCTTCTGTATGCTATGAAATCAGTCTGAACAATCCATGGTGAACAAGCCAGTTAGCTGTGTTCCTTGGAGGCCTCTTCATCTGTTCCTGCCTCCAGACTTCTGCCTTGAGTTCCTGCCCTGGCTTCCCTCAGTGATGGACTTACAAGCTGGAAGGTAAAATAAACCCTTTCCTCCAAAGGTTGCTTTTGGTCATGGTGTTTATCCCAACAGGGTTTCTTTTACATCTAGGGCCATCAGTTCCTGTAATAACAGCTGTCATTATGATTTAACCTTTGAGTTTAGGAGAGAGCATTCTCAGGCTATACAAGAAAGCACACACTGATGACTGTATACTGATAATGTGACAAAAGACAAAGAGCCATTTTAAGAGGGACTCTGGGGGATGGAGTGAATGGATCATTGCTAACTGAACAGAGATGTGTACGTGACTGTACCACATGCAGTGGATGCTTACTCACTGACTAGAATCTATTCTCCCTCCCTTGCTCAGCTCTTCATTCCTCTTTTTCTTTCTTGTTTATTTTTTTTTTTTGGATTAAATTAAATTTTAACCATGTTGTTCACATGCAGACATACTCTAAAACCAGTTTTGATGGATTAATTATCTTCAGATTTATCAATTGTCAGTCAACTTGTTATGTTTGATTTTTATATTTGGAGGATATTTCAGTAATCCTTTAGATTGTGTTACCTTATTTCTAAAGAATTAGATTACCATTTGATAGTTAATTCATGCTACTTTGAAAAAGCTCATGAATTTGACATTCATGAATGTAATAGTTAACTTTAAGCAAATAATGACAGTTAAGTCAATAGGAAACTTGTCATTCATTCTCAGTTCTGATTAATGTTAATAGAAGTGATGGCCTCTGTCAGTGTGTACAGGCCTTAAGATAAAGAAGCCTTTATGTTGAGCTTGGGAAGTCTCTGCAGAATGGAAATCTATGAACATTGGCAAGTCACATGACTTCAAGTGGGAGTGGCTCTCTGCTCTCTGAAAGGTGGGGTGCTGTGCTTCCTGAATTAGACAAGAATGAATTTCAGTGTCTGCAGCACTTGAGAGACTACGAAGTTATAACTTCCTCTCCCCTTCTCTTCTTCTCCTCTTTTTCTCCCCTCCTCTCCTCTCTTCTTCTTTCTAGAACTCCCTATCCTCCTTCTGCCTCTAGAGTGCTAGGATTATAGGTGTGTATCCATCCCTAGTACACGCACGCACGCACGCACGCACTTCGCCACAAATGATGGCAAACTGTTCTGGTGTAGAAGTAATGGGAATGAGATAATGTTGCTGAAAGGGATATTGCCTTTATACTTTGACCTTATTTTAAGATTCCCTGGTTATGCCGCCGCCGGACAAGAATCACCAGTTGCTGTTCAATAGGAACTGCTTTCCTCTTGTGGATGTGGTGGTAGACCCTCATCTTGTACATCACCTCCGATCACATCAGAGAGAGGGAATCATCTTCCTCTATGAGTGTGTGATGGGAATGAGGTAGGAAAATAAATGATAACAATTAGGTGTTTTGAGAAGAATCTGATAGAATGAACTCAAGTCTGCACCATAAATGTTAGCTAGTGGAAAAGCACCTTGTACTAAATGTGTGCATTTTTTCCACAGTGGTTCTTGGTAGAAGTCATGTGCTAGATGTCCTGCTGAGAAGCAGACATTCAGGAGCAAGGACCTTAAGTAGGGCCCCCCATTATTTATTTAATTTAGTCTTTTATAAATATTATTTCATATGTTCCTCACGCAAACCCTGAAGTTAGGTAGGGAAAGTACCAGGTTCACTTTATGAACCATGCTAAGAATAGAGAGATTTACTTTCCCAATTCAATGGCTAGTAAGAGGCAGAGTTCGAGATGGAGTACGAATGGTCAGCTTTTAGGTTGAAATCTTTTTTCACTAAAACCATGTAGCTTCTAAGATGTACCTATAATATAAATATATGTACATGAGCTGGGCTGTGGTGGTGCACACATTTAATCCCAGCACTCAGGAGGCAGAGGCAGGTGGATCTCTGAGTTTGTGGCCAGGCTGGTCTACAGAGTGAGTTCCAAGACAGCCAGGGCTATACAGAGAAACCCTGTCTTGAAAAACTCCCAAACAAATAAACAAATAAATAATGTATGTTTATAGATGTGTGTATACACACACACACCCTCACACACACATGCACACAAACTTTTTTTATGCTGGAGATTAAATCCAGGGCTTTGTACATATTTTTCTTACCTCACCAAGTTTTTAATCCTCTCTTTTACACTGAACCAACTTCTTATAGGCTTCAACAAAAGATCCAATTCCAAACTTATTCATGCTAAGTTTATGCTTCTCTAGTCACAAAGACATGTGGTTACAAAAAGTGTATTTGTTGGAAAGCACCATTTCTTTGGCTTAAATCTCACAGGAGCATAAGCAAGCTGAAGGATGTTAATGGCTGAGGAAGTTGAAGAGAACTCAGGAAGGAATGTTAAGAAGTGCGGTGGTGTATCTTAGTTCCTTTCAGATCTCACTTCTGTGAGGAGGTGCAGTCCAGAGCCGACTGAGCGTGACACCTGAAGCTCTTCACGAGCATCTAACTCTTTTTTTGTTTTTTAAAGATTTATTTATTTATTATGTATGCAGTATGTTTTACTGCATGCCAGAAGAGGGCGCCAGATCTCATTACGGATGGTTGTGAGCCACCATGTGGTTGCTGGGAATTGAACTCAGGACCTTTGGAAGAACAGCCATTGCTCTTACTCTTAACCTCTGAGCCATCTCTCCAGCCCAAGGATCTAACTCTTGATGAGTTTATTGATCCCCTTCGTGTGTGTGTGTGTGTGTGTGTGTGTGTGTGTGTGTGTGTGTGTATGTGTGTGTGCTTTCAGATGTCCTTTCATCTACCTTGTGTTTTGAGATATGGTCTCTTGTTGACCTGTGTAGCTGGAGGGCTTCTCTCCAGGTTCCCCAAGCCCCGCAGTCCCACAATCCACTTATAAAATAATCACTCAGACGCTTATATCACTTATAAACTGTATGGCCATGGCAGGCTTCTTGTTAACTGCTCTTTTATCTTAAATTAACCCATTTCTATAAATCTATACCTTGCCACGTGGCTGGTGGCTTACCAGAGTCTCTACATGCTGCTTGTCCTGGCGGTGGCTGCAGTCTCTCTCCTCCTTCTTCCTGTTTCCCCAATTCTCCTCTCTCTTTGTCCCGCCTATACTTCCTGCCTGGTCATTGGCCATCAGTGTTTTATTTATATAGAGTGATATCCACAGCAGACCTGGACTTGCCAGTTTAGCAGACTGGCCAGTGGGTCCCTGGGGATCATCTGCCTATCTCTGCCTCCACTGCCCTGGGATGCCACCATGCCTGGCTCTTTATATGGGCTGTGAGGTTGAATTTAGGTCTTCATTTGTGCTGCAGATGGGACCGTCTCTCAACCTTGCTTATTAGTCCTTATCTCTAATAGAATACAATTTAACAAACTATATTTATATTTTCAGTAATATTCTTAATTCCATTGGACATAGTAACTTTTAAATATCATGTAGTTATCCAAGAGATTAAAATATAAAGCAGTATAAAATGTATGATTTGAAAAATACTCCTAATGACTTTTCATTTTAAGTTATATTAATTGTAAGATGTCAGACCTTTACCTAAGCTATTTTGGTTGAGAACTCCATTGTCTGCCAGAGAGTTATAAGTTCTTATTGTAGAATTTATTTATTTTAAGCAATTTCAATATATTTTGAATTGTTTTGATATCTAATACTGAAATTGATTAAAAAGTGTCCAAATGTTAATGATGAGAAACATAGCTATAATTAAATTATCCCGATGTAGATATAAAATTGGAATTCATTTCTAGTATTCAACTATTTATAGATGACAGTAATGGAGGGTTTATATTCAGATCCTTAATTTCAGATTCATGTTTTGGTAATTAGTTCACAATATATAATGGTTATAATTGTCAAAGATTCAAAAGTGATAGGTTACAATCGCTAGATGAAATACTAAACTAATCTCTAGGGTCATTATTACCAGGTTCCTTTCTTTATGATATCAGGGCATGAAATATTTTCCCATTGTGATTCAAGAAAGTGTCCTTATTTCTACAGAGCAAATGGCAGATGTGGTGCTATTCTTGCTGATGAAATGGGCTTAGGGAAGACATTGCAATGCATCTCGCTCATCTGGACCCTACAGTGTCAGGGACCTTATGGAGGCAAGCCAGTAATAAAGAAGACACTTATTGTCACTCCTGGAAGCTTGGTGAATAATTGGAGGAAAGAATTTCAGAAATGGCTGGGAAGTGAAAGAATCAAGATATTCTCTGTTGATCAGGTAAGGGATTTTTAAAGGGTTAAGCCCTAGCCATTCTGCAAATATCCAGCTTTTTAAGTCAGCAATTCAATTTTTAGCTTTCTGAATGTGTACAATCCACAAGCCCCTTGCACAGAAATGGAGTTTTGAACTGTTTTGTTTTCAAGTTGTTATGGCATGGTTACCTTTGGTTCCACAGAGTCAGATGTTCAGGTCCTGACTCTCAGTGTATAAGTGCTCATTTTCTTTCAGTATGCTATGTAATCTCATGAGTTGGAAATGCAGCTGGACACATGTCTGTAGTCCCAGAACTTTGAAGGCTCAGAAGGAGGATCCAGAATTTGAGGCCAGCCTGAGCTATATAATGAGACTCCAGCCTACACGAACACACACACACACACACACACACACACACACACACACACACACTATTCATATAATATTTTTACATCATAGTTTAGCCTAGTTTACATTAAAAGTGCTTAAAATACTTAGCTTGTAGCTTGAAAAAGTCAGATTTTGTATTTGGGCAGGTGTCAAAAGGACACTGAGCTGGATTACTGATGACTGTGGAGTTTCTTAGAAGAGTTACTAATGACTTGGGCATAGAGACAGGGGCAACAGCATGACTAGAGAGTTTGAGCCCCAGCACAGAGAGACAGCATGGCAGTGTCTCTGAAGAGACTCAAAGGCCAAGTGGCAGAAGAGGGAGTCTCTTCATATACCTCTTGAGGATGGGGGCAATCTGGACACGCAGGCAGGAGGTGCGGCCGGGGTGGGGGACAACATGGACAGTCTTGTGGTGTAGACCGAGTAGATACTTCCCAGCTGAGATGCCGTGGAAGTGACCAGGCTGCTAGTCTAGGTTCACAGACAGTGACCACTATAGCAGGTGCCGGTCGGTATCCGGGAGGGGAGGCCTGAGCAGAGGCTGCCTGCTAGCTCTGTATACAGTCAATCCCCACCTTACAAAATCCATTTTATAGTAAAATGTGGAATATTTCATTTGTTTTACTGAGTACCGAGAAAACAACAGTTTTATGAATATCTTTTTTTTTTTTTAACCATTTTAAATGAAAATATAACCATTGGGAGTCATCCAGGAGCTTGGTGCTTTTAGAAGATGGGGCCTTTGGGAGTTGATTAGGATTAGATAAGGTCATAAGGATGGAACCCTAGGATACACTGGACCTAAAGGAAGATAGATCAAGTTTTCCTCTCTCTACCATGTGAGCCAGAAGACTTTCCCAGTGAAGCCAGGGAGACGGGGAAGGCTTTTAATGGTAGCAGTCAGGGTCTTCCTGGGCAGGCTGGTCCAGTTGATGCTGCCCGATATACTGTTAAGTTAGGATCAGCTATGTGGGGCTTTGTTGGTACCAAGGAGGCTCTGTTGCTCATGGGTAGTTTTGGTCTTTTGACTTAAGGTGTTCGTTAGTCAGGTCCCTTGTTCGTGGGATCTAAAGCTCTTGTAGGGGAGAAAAACCTAGTAGAGTTCAGAAGGAAGGAGAAGAAACAAAATGACTTAGCTGAGTCAGTGCCTGGGACTGCCTGTTGTTCACAATCTTGACATAGCCCAGTGGGACCCAGACAGGAAGAGCTAATGGATTCTGTCTTAGGTTACTGATGGGCAAAATGCGTTGCTTAGATTTGATTTCATAGTCTATGGTTTATCATATATTATTTTTCTCTCTTCAGGACCATAAAGTTGAGGAATTCATCAAGTCTACATTTTATTTGGTTCTTATCATCAGTTATGAAATGTTACTGCGTTCCCTAGACCAAATCAAGACTATAAAGTTTGACCTTCTGATCTGTGATGAGGGGCATCGTTTGAAGAACAGTAGCATTAAGACAACTGCAGCCCTCTTGAGCCTCCCTTGTGAGAAGAGAGTAATTCTGACTGGTTGGTAGTCACTCTGGGGAAGAC
Organism: Peromyscus leucopus; assembly: GCF_004664715.2. Lineage (NCBI taxonomy): Eukaryota > Metazoa > Chordata > Mammalia > Rodentia > Cricetidae > Peromyscus > Peromyscus leucopus. Next base: position 19,080,879 of record NC_051064.1, on the reverse strand, counting down.
ACAGTGGGATTTTTGCCTAATGAACTTTTACAGTTTGTAATCTGATGCTTGACTTTATAAAAAGAACTAGTGGGGGTGGGGAATTCATATGAATAAACCTGTGTTAATTGGTTCTGAATCTTCCAATCCCTGTGCAATTTTCTGCAGCCTTGTTTCTGGGCCTTTGAGGAATAAGTTTAGGGGTAAAGAATGTAGGTGATGGGGCTGGACTGTAATGGCTTCTCAGTCTGGCGGTGCTGCTGCTGCGTAACTTGAGGAAGTTAGTTAACGTCTCAGTACCTCGGTTTCCTTGTCTGTGAAACGGATGTGATGGCATCCATGTCATAGAGTTGTGAGGGCCAGAGGAGTGGATGCAAGTAACTGGGACTCCCTGTCATGTGGTAAGCTTTTTAAGTACCTTTCAGCTATTTTTCTGTGTGTGGTGCATTTGTATGGCTTAGTGCTGGCCAAAGATTCCAGCCTAGAGTGTCTGGAAAGATGGGTAGATCACATGTAATACAAGAATCTCGTTCTATCTGCTGCTTTTTAGCCTAAGGCCTAACTTAGAGTCTGAAAGTTTCTTAACATAACTTTGCTCTCATACTTTATCTTGATATGTTACCATTCCTCAGTTTTTCATTCTGGCAGGAGAAGGAAGAAAGTTTTATTCATTTCTAATAATACCAGTTTCTCCATTTGCTACTCAAGATTCCATTCCCTATCATTTTACACTTAAAATTTTTATGTACATGAATGTGTATATCTCTGTGAATGTATGCTGTGTATGCATGGGCAGGTGTACATGGAAGCCAGAAGAGGATGTCAGATGCCCTGGAACTGGAGTTTCTGTTGGCTGTGAGCTGCCATATAGATGCGGGGGACTGAATCCAGGTCCTCTAAAGAGCAGAAAATGCTTTTAACCTCTGAGTCATCCCTCTGCTTCCCCATTCCCTACTGGATTGAGTGCTTCTGGGATGAATTGCGGGCATGATCTCTGTGGGATCTTGTCTTTTGTTTTTTCTTTATGCATGCCAGAGCCCTTCTGTGAAGTTACAATGGGATGAGGGAAGGACTGTGAACAGCTACTTGTTTCTTTTTCTAAGTCTTCTTACCGATAGAAGTATATCCCAAAGCAACAGGGAAGGACCAAGTCTGCCTTCCTTTCTTAGCAAGTTGGGGTAACACACCTTTAAACAATTTAGTTCTTTTACTTCTTATTTGTCAAGTAGGTCTATATTAGCCATTACTAGTGGAGATATTTGAAACTGTGCTTTAAAGGTACCTGAGCTGGGGTGATACTGGACACCTGTGACCCAAGCATTCAGAAGGCAGTTGGGAGGATGGCCCCTGAATTCAAGGCCAGCCTTCTCTACATATTGAGTTCTAGGTCAACCAGAGTTAGATATTGAGACCTTGTCTCAAAGCAAAAACAAAACAAAACAATAATTTTGAGCCAAGTGTGGTGGTGCACTCCTGTACCTGAAGCAGCTTAGGAGGAAGAGGCAGGATGACTGATCACAAGTTCAAGGGCAGCTTAATGACCCTGACATGTTTAATGGTCTTCAAATTTAAGGTTTTATTTATTTGAGACAGTCTTACTGTATAGCATTGGCTGGCCTGGAACTCATAGGCCTCCTAACTCTGCTTTGTAACTGTAGATATCAAAGGCGCATGCTATCACATTCAGCGCTGTTTTTAAATTACATGTTATTGATCTGTTATTTATCTGTCTTTCTGCCATTTTGTGGTGCTAGGGGCTGAAACTAGGATTTTTTTATTTTTAATTTTTTAAAATGGAAAATAAATTCTTTTCTCACACAATATATCCTGATTATAGTTTCCCCTCCCTCTACTCCTTCCAGTGACCCCTACCTCCCCTGTGGATCCTCTCTATTTCTGTCTCTCATTAGAAAAACACAGGCTTCTAAGAGAGAAGAACCAAACTTGACAAAATAAAATATATCATGAAGCAAAAACTATTGTATGAAAATTGGACATGGCAGCCTAACAGGAAGAGAAGAGTCCCAAGAGCAGGCACAAGAGTCAGAGACTCAAGTCGTTCTCAGCTCGAGTCCCATAAAAACACTAAGCTAATCAGTAAGCTCTACGATACACACGGGGGACCTGGTGCAGACCCGTGTAAGCCTGGGCTGCTGCTTCAATCTCTGGGTGCTCATGTGCACCTTGCTCAGATGATTCAGGGGCCTTGATGAGGCAGCTCTTTGCAGCTGAGCTGGATCTTTGAACCAGTTCTTTGCTCTTAGATGACAGGGCATTTTGCTCCACATGTGATGTTTCTCCTTCTACGAAAGTACAAGTTTTCATATGAACATGTGCAGTGTTACATATGTGATACTCAGTTATCCATGGGGGGAGAAATTTGGATTTTTGTTTTCTGCTATTTTTTAGCTCATTGTTATGAAAAACATTCAATTGGTGTTGACTAGAAGGCGGTCAGGATTTAGATAAGTAATAGTTATGTTGATCTGTTAGGGTTGCCATGATAAAAATGTCACAGGCTATGTGGTTTAACCAACACTTTCCCCGGGGTTGTCAAGACTAGCAGCCCAATACTTAGGTATATTATGTGGGTTGATTGCTCAGATCCTTAGCCAGAGGAACCACTCTTACACCCCTGTTTCACAGGTGATGAATTGTGTAAGCATCCTGTTCAAGGCTACACAGGGAGGAGGTGGGTTCAAAACATGGGCAGCCAGACTCCAGAGCCTGCCCTCAGACACCTCTCTGAACCAGATGTAAAAATTCACATGATTGCCGGGCGGTGGTGGCGCACACCTTTAATCCCAGCACTCGGGAGGCAGTGACAGGCAGATCTCTGTAAGTTTGAGGCCAGCCTGGACTACATACAGAGTGAGTTCCAGGAAAGGCACAAAACTACACAGAGAAACCCTGTCTCAAAAAACAAAACAAAACAAAAAATCACATGATTGTTGATTTAAGCTTTGATTTGGCTGCTCTTCTTTAGTTTTAGGGTGTTTGCTTATATTTTCTGCTCTCAGGGAAGAAGGCACAAATTTGTAGAGACTGGTGATTATAAAACAATTTAACCTCATCACTTTTCTTTCTCCTTAGGTACCCCAGTTCAGAATGATTTGCAAGAGTTTTTTGCATTAGTTGATTTTGTTAATCCAGGAGTATTAGGCTCTTTGTCGTCTTACAGGAAAATATATGAAGAGCCCATCATTAAGTCAAGAGAACCTTCTTCTTCCAAGGTATAATTTCCTTTAATGACTTTTTTCTTAAAGAGCAGTATGCCTGGAAGAATCATAATTTTGGTATTCACTTACATACTGTATTTTATTAAATCTAAGATAATACCAGTAATAATCGATTACACTCTTCTATGTATTTCTAAAGAGAACACCACTAAAATTGTAAAGAAAACATTGATTGTTAAAAAGTATCCTAGGTGCTGAGGCAGGATTTCTGGAATCTAGGGCAGTCTGGGCTACAAAGTATGACTATTTAACGCGCGCGCGCGCGCGTACACACACACACACACACACACACACACACACACACACACACACACACACACAGGCTGTGACAGACATAGTGGCATGCACACCTTTAATCCCAGCACTCAGGGAGGCAGAGGCATGCAGATCTTTGTGAGTTTGAGGTCAGCCTGGCCTACAAAGTGATTCCAGGATAGCTAGAGCTACATTGTGGGATCCTGTCTCCAAAAACTACACCCCCAATTCCTCCCCCAGCCCCCCCCCAACAACACACAAGATCAGATCTACTTTATTTATTATTTGTTTGTTTTTGGTGAAAAGTCTCCTGTAGCTCAAGCTGACTTTGAACTGATCCACCCATTTCCCCAGTGCAGGGATTGTAAGGATGTGCCACCAAACACAGTTTTATTAGGTGCCAAGTGCTCAAACCTAGGGCTTCTTGTATGCCAGGCAAGCAGTCTAAAAACTGATCAGCATCCCCAGTGCCACATCTGTTCTAGAGAAGTTCAATTATAAAGGTAATATGTCATCATATATTTTATTAAGCATTTTACACAAATCAAAACAAATAATGGCTTATGTGAATATTTAATAATTGCATGGAAAATGTTATGGTATATTATATAAAAATAGTGTTAGTCACTTGTTGACTTAATAGGTTGGTTTTTGAGACAGGGTTTCATTATGTAGGTCAGGCCAGCCTGGAATTTACTGTCTAGACCACATTGTCCTTCAACTCACAGAGATCCATCTGCTGTGTCTATTAAGTGCTGGGATCAAAGGTGAGTACACCACACCCAGCCCAATATAACACATATTTTAAACACTGTAAGTGGGTCAAAGGTTAAGAGGTATACACTGGAGGAATACAAAGATGAGCCGGAATGAATGGTAATTTCTTTGCATGAAGCTTCATTTCAGTACCTTGAAATTTTCCTTTTTTGTGTGTAGCATGCATGCTACAGTATGTGTGTGGTCAGAGGACACTTTCAGGAGTTCTTTCCTTCCATCGAGTGGATTACAGATTCTTGGGATTATTCTCAACAGTCAGCAGTCTTTACCTATTGAGCTATCTCACCAGGTCAGCAGTAGTTGTTTTTGGTTGATTGAAATAGACTTTAGATTTCTCATAGTTCTGTGTAGAACTATCGTTTCTATATTGTCTTCAAAAGCTTTATTATATTTGTAATAAAAATTAATCTCTTAAAATATAAGGGGAATATTTATATATGTAAAGTTTTGTATGCTCAAAAGATTCTCTAGAGAACTTAAGCATATATTTTATTAATATTATATTTTGACTTAAAATATGCATTTATGTAATGAACAGTGTATAATGTCTTGGAAAGTGTCAACAGTGTCCTATGATAGTAAATTAAAAAAATTATTTATTCTTTCAGAATTTCATACCTGCATACAATGTATTTCATTCCTATTTACTGCACACCCTTGCCCTGCCAATTCCTTGTGGATTGATAGCCCATGTCCTTTTCTTTTTTAAAACAACCAGCTGAATAATCCATTAGTGCAGCCCTTATAGGTACAAGTGCAGGTCACACAACTGGGACTTGGTCCTCCCTCAAACCATGCTGTATTGTTGTCTGGTTGAGCCTGAGCAGGCAACCACAGCTGCTGTGAGTTCATGAAGAGCAGGCAACCACAGCTGCTGTGAGTTCATGAATGAAGAGCAGGCAACCACAGCTGCTGTGAGGTCAGGAATGAAGAGCAGGCAACCACAGCTGCTGTGAGTTCATGAAGAGCAGGCAACCACAGCTGCTGTGAGTTCATGAAGAGCAGGCAACCACAGCTGCTGTGAGTTCATGAAGAGCAGGCAACCACAGCTGCTGTGAGTTCATGAATGAAGAGCAGGCAACCACAGCTGCTGTGAGGTCAGGAATGAAGAGCAGGCAACCACAGCTGCTGTGAGTTCATGAAGAGCAGGCAACCACAGCTGCTGTGAGGTCATGAAGAGCAGGCAACCACAGCTGCTGTGAGTTCATGAATGAAGCGCAGGCAACCACAGCTGCTGTGAGTTCATGAATGAAGAGCAGGCAACCACAGCTGCTGTGAGGTCAGGAATGAAGAGCAGGCAACCACAGCTGCTGTGAGTTCATGAAGAGCAGGCAACCACAGCTGCTGTGAGTTCAGGAATGAAGAGCAGGCAACCACAGCTGCTGTGAGTTCATGAATGAAGAGCAGGCAACCACAGCTGCTGTGAGTTCATGAAGAGCAGGCAACCACAGCTGCTGTGAGGTCATGAAGAGCAGGCAACCACAGCTTCTGTGAGTTTAGGAATGAAGAGCAGGCAACCACAGCTTCTGTGAGTTTAGGAATGAAGAGCAGGCAACCACAGCTGCTGTGAGTTCATGAATGAAGAGCAGGCAACCACAGCTGCTGTGAGTTCATGAATGAAGAGCAGGCAACCACAGCTGCTGTGAGGTCAGGAATGAAGAGCAGGCAACCACAGCTGCTGTGAGTTCATGAAGAGCAGGCAACCACAGCTGCTGTGAGTTCATGAAGAGCAGGCAACCACAGCTGCTGTGAGTTCATGAATGAAGAGCAGGCAACCACAGCTGCTGTGAGTTCATGAAGAGCAGGCAACCACAGCTGCTGTGAGTTCATGAAGAGCAGGCAACCACAGCTGCTGTGAGTTCAGGAATGAAGAGCAGGCAACCACAGCTGCTGTGAGTTCATGAATGAAGAGCAGGCAACCACAGCTGCTGTGAGTTCATGAAGAGCAGGCAACCACAGCTGCTGTGAGGTCATGAAGAGCAGGCAACCACAGCTGCTGTGAGTTCAGGAATGAAGAGCAGGCAACCACAGCTGCTGTGAGTTCATGAATGAAGAGCAGGCAACCACAGCTGCTGTGAGGTCAGGAATGAAGAGCAGGCAACCACAGCTGCTGTGAGTTCATGAAGAGCAGGCAACCACAGCTGCTGTGAGGTCATGAAGAGCAGGCAACCACAGCTGCTGTGAGTTCATGAATGAAGAGCAGGCAACCACAGCTGCTGTGAGGTCAGGAATGAAGAGCAGGCAACCACAGCTGCTGTGAGTTCATGAAGAGCAGGCAACCACAGCTGCTGTGAGTTCAGGAATGAAGAGCAGGCAACCACAGCTGCTGTGAGGTCAGGAATGAATTGGTCCTGTCATACCCAGAAGACACTTTTGCTCTTCTTTCTCCCATCTCTAGCTTATAGTCTTTCTCCCTGGTCTTTTGAGATGTTTCCTGAGCCTTGGAAGGAGGAAAATTTGCTGATGATTTTAGAGATGTGCATCATTACAGCTGTCATATGAAAGCTTATTTTCAGAATAGAGTTTCCAGAGATTGTGGTCAATTAAATGATTATACCAAATGTTTGATGGGGGGGGGTAGCTAATACTAAGAATGTTTGAAAAGACTATATGAAAACCTATTATATGATATTTATATATTTATTATATTCTATATTACACACACATGGACTTAGTTGGAGTTCTAAACAGGGATAAAACTACCCCTCATAAGCCATAGATTGCCTAAAAAAGGCTAGTATCAGGTGTGAGATGCCTCCCCATGAGTTGTTGGTTAGGGGTATCTGGAAATCCCCCCAAAATATAGGGGGATTTTTGCCATTGCTCTTAGTTGTCCATCAGAACTTGATGGTAAGTCCCTATGCCTAGGGTAAGACCACACACTTTGGTCACAAGACATGGAGAAATCAAGTTGTCCCTGACCAGGAAGCTTCCCTCTGCTGGATAGCTTTTCTAGTACTGGAAGGTGCTGTGCATGCTTCTGGGGGAGAAAAAGAATCAAAAATCTTACTTTGTTGTGAGACCTGTGAGCTACAATAACAACTGGTGTGGCAGGATCTCATGGAGGCAGTAGTAGCATAGACCTGCTTGCTGATTGGGTTTCAGGCCTCCTCCACAGGAGGAAATACATGCCTGGTATTGTAAATCAGGCCAAGAGCCTCTCCTTGGGGAGCTCATAGGCCCCAGTGGTAAATCTACTACTATTATTCTGCTAAATGGACGTAGTATCTAACTTTCTTCTATCCTTATCTTTATACCCATAGATTAGTACAGCTTCCAGACCTCATCAGAGAAGTTTATTTTTGCAGTAGATGGTAATTAACAAAGAAACTCACAACTGGTGAGAGTTCAAAGAATAAGTGTCTGTGGAGTGCTTAGTCACAATGGGATATTTATGTCACACCCCTCCCTGCAAGGCTCAGGAACTGTTGCAGAAGAGAGACTGGGAAGATTGTGAGAACCAGAGGCCACAGCAGCCTTGGTTTCTGTACAAGATCAATCCAGTCAACATTCCATTATGGAGGGGCCCAGGAGCCCTCACCCCTAGCTGAGGATCTAATGACAGTTGATAGCTTCTGGGAGAGGGAGGTCAGTTTCTTTAAGGATGTGGCCCCTGGCAGGTCCACCATGCTCCAGTGGACGGCCACACTAATGAGTATGTGGGTAGTAAAATTGCAGTTGGTGGGTGACTTAGCTACTGCTCTGTTGCTGTGAGGAGACCATGACAAGGCAACTCTTATAAAAGAAGCCATTTTCCTGGGGCTGCCTTGCAGTTTCAGAGGCTTAGTCCACTGTCATCATGTCAGGGGGCATGGCATCACATGACAGTCATGGTGCTGGAGGAGCTGAGAGCTACATCCTGATCCACAGGCCGATAGAGAGAGACAGACAAACACTGGGCCTGGTGTGGGCTTTGGAAACCTCCAACTGAACCCCGTGACAATTTCCTCCAAGGCCACACGTCCCAATCCTTCTAATCCTTTCCAATAGTGCCACTCCCTGCTGACCAAGCGTTTAAATACATGAGCCTCATCACCAAAGTGGTTTATAAAAAAGTTCAAGAAGTTGGGAAGTGTGGCAAGTTGGGGTTCATCTGGGAGGAGATGGGAGGAGGAGTAGGGAGAGAATATGATAAAAATACATTCTATGTATATGTGAAAGTCTCAAAGAATTAAAGATCATGATGGGTTTGCTAAACCTAGGGCCCTGAACACACGCTACTATTGAGTTAGACTGTCCACATCCTTGTATTTCATTTCTACTGTTGAGAAGGGTCTTGTGTGGCTTGGTAGTGGTATACACTGTAATCTCAGTGTCCTGGAGGTAGAGGCAGGAAGAGTGAACTCAAGAGCAGCCTATATATGAGTTATGTAGTGGACTTTGTCTCAAAAGACACCCCTTTATTCTCCTGAAATCTGATAGAAATAATTAATGATGGTTTATCATTATATAATATTTAATGTTCATTTTAACCATAATGACAGGTATTTTTGTACATACCACTTTTTAAGTCTGCTTTTTTTCCCACAGGAAGAACAAGAATTAGGAGAGAGAAGAGCAGCTGAACTCGCTTGCCTCACTGGACTCTTTATCCTTAGAAGAACTCAGGAAGTCATCAATAAATACCTGCCCCCCAAGATAGAGAATGTCATCTTTTGCCGACCAGGAGCACTGCAGATAGAGCTTTACCAGAAGCTGCTGAGTTCTCAGTCTATCAGGTTTTGTCTTCAAGGACTATTGGAAAATAGCGCTCATCTCATCTGCATAGGAGCCCTAAAGAAACTGTGTAATCACCCTTGTCTTTTGTTCAGCTCTGTGAAGGTGAGTCGTATGGAAACTGCCAGGCCTGAGGTGAGGGCTGTGTGGTGTGGGAGTCCCGGAAGGTAGGTTGTGCTCTGCCCTGGAGTGGCATCAGTGAGGGCTTCAAATGCTCAGTGGCTCCTCCTGTGTGGTTCTGTTGAAGAATGTCTCCAGCCTTGCCATGGTCTCTCCCTTCCTATTTTATGTTGATGTAGTCATTTGGTTTTGTGTATACTAGCAAATACTGAACTTACCATTAAAATAATTTATTTTTCTTTTTATAACAGTAATACATGATTTTTGCATAAAATTTGGAAAATTCAGAAAATTCACAAAAAGAAAATAAACAAAATCGGTATGGAGCTCACACCTGTAATACCCACATGTGGGAGGCTCAGGCAGGAGGATTGTTTTGAATTTGAGATCAGCCTGAGCTATAGAGTAAGACTCTATCTAGAACATAAACAAAACAAAAATAAAAATCATTATATACTTTCCAGCCAGAGAAAACTACATTTTAGTATTATTAATAGTACTAGCTAACAGTTATTAATGTCTGTATACCAAGAATAAAGTGCTTTTCTGGTTTTATTTTGTTTATTTTTTACAAACTATTTGGAATAAGTACTATTACTGTTATCCCTTTCTATGTTAAGGGGTGTGTGTTGCTGTTATGCCAGGCTGGTATTATATTCCCTGGCCCTAGTGACTCTGCCGCTTCAGCCTTGAGAATTGAATAGTTGGGACAAGGAGAACCCATTACTGTGCTCAGCTTCCATCCCTGCTTTTGTGGCACACTCCAGGATGGCCAGGGCTACACAGAGAAATCTTGTCTTGGGGTGGGGGGTGGGAGGATAGGGACTCGGAGATATTTGTGTATAATCTTATTCTAGAACATTTCCCAAATTAGATTCCTTTTATAGGTATGAATTTGAATGATGACGTAGTTGAGCCAACTGCTTGCATATTTAAGGCAGTCTGCAGCATGGTAAGAGTTTTTGAGATTGGGACTGGTATCAGTTCCCTAAAATTGTACCTCTAGTTCTTTTGCTCTGAGGGCATCGCAAGCAGCTCAGGTTGGCTTTGAAGTTCATATGGAGCTGAATTCTGATTCTAATTGCCCTTATTTCCCAACAGCTGGGATTCTAGGCATGCACCACCACTCCCTGCTCTAGTTTTTTAACTTTTGGTGCATTTGGTACTTAAGCTATATCTGTGAGATTGGTTTTTTAATCTGGAATGTGGAGCCAATAACTGCTTCATGATGCCATCACTGTGACATTTTAACAGGGAGTTATGGGAAGAACCTAGCAGAATGCCTGGTTAAAGAAGTTGTACAATAATCATTAATGGTATTTCCAGCTCACCGTGGAAAAAATTTATTAAATTCTTTAAATAGTAAAATCAAAATATGTTCCCAAATAACCTTCCTAAACAAAACTGTGGGTGCTAGCTTATGTATGAGATCATTAATTATAGATTTAAAAAATGGAGTGCTCTAACAGACTTCTCCAAGTTCATCTTACAATGGATCCTATCTACTTAGTTTATTGTAGAAGTGAGCTTTATGTAACTCTGCGGCAGGCTGGATTATAATATTTTATTAAGCAACTTTTAAAGAAACACATTCTATATACAGTGGTAAAAATTAAACCTTTTGGGCATGAAGCCCAGGAAGAATAGAAGCCAAAAATTTTTCCTTAAAAGGAAGAAATTATGATGGCTCAGAATATATCACTTAATTTAGAAAGTTTTTGCATATTCTGTGTGTGTGTGTGTGTGTGTGTGTGTGTGTGTGTTGTATATAAATGTGTGTGGTGTATATAAATGTGTGTGTCTACCCCAAATCAATTCTTTACAGTGTAAGCATATTCAAATATTTAAACTAAACCCTGGGTCAAGACTTCTTCAAATTGTATGCAGATCTAACCTGATACAAATTCTTCAAGTTGTACAGATATTCAGTCAAGTGACTTGACCTAAGTGTATTTTGTGTGCATGTGCCAATAGTCAAATTACAACTAAATATGTGCCCAGAAAGATTTGTTTAATACAAAAAAGGCATATAGCATGCATGAACACCAGGGGAGTTAAAAATGTAAATAGGGGGCTGGAGAGATGGCTCAGAGGTTAAGAGCACTGACTGTTCTTCCAGAGGTCTTGAGTTCAATTCCCAGTACCCACATGATGGCTTACAACCATCTGTAATGAGATCTGGCACCCTCTTCTGTATACATAATAAAAATCTTTTAAAAAAAATGTAAATAGTAATTACTCAGTTAAATAAGGTCAAAGATGAAAATAGTGTGGAAAAAACAAAAACAACTGGCCAGGTATGGTGGCGCACACCTTTAATCTCAGCGCTCTGGAAGCAGAGGCAGGCAGATCTCTGAGTTCAAGGCCAGCTTAGTCTACATAGGGAGTTCCAGGCCAGCTGGTCTATAAGCACTTGAGATTTGCATCAGGCCCTTTTCTAGAACTGAGATAACAGCAGAAGGAAGAAGCCTTCCAGGGAGACAGTGGTGTAGACTGAACAAAGTTTCAGAAAAAGAGAATCCTGGGGAACTAGGAAGACTGACAAGACCTGCCAGTCCTGACTATTCAGCCTAAAGAGGGACTGCTATCCAGTCACTCTAGTCTAATCCTGTGTGTTTCTCTGTCAGCTAAGGCATTGGAAGAAAGAAGCCCGAGTCTGTTGGTAAGATAGGGCCCTGGGTTCAATATCAGCGTATCCTGCACCCTCATTCTGAGATTATAAGCAAAACGTGTTCTAAGATAAATTTCTCTGTTAGTTTATTGCTGACATCTTTACTCTTAGGAAGAAACTGATATGACTTATGACTCAGGAGACTGTTGTTCCTGTTTTAGTTTGTCATTTGGGAGATGTTGTGAGCAGAGAAAAAAGTAATAGGGAGGAAAGGGGACAGTGAAACGGAGTAAGAAGTATTGATAGGAAGGAGATGTGAGGGTTTGGTAAGGTCCAGGAACTCCGCAGGAGGCATGGTTAGTGACCTATGAAGATCTGCTTGGCAGGTAGCGGACTACTCTGTAAGATTGGCATTTTCCTTCCTTCCTAAGACAGTAAATGTGGACCAGTGTTAACTCACTTTTGAACAGGGTAAGGATCTTAGCACGAGCTGTGATGAAAATGAAAGGAGCCTGTGCAGAGGCTTGCTGACTGTGCTCCCTGCTGCTTACGACCCTCTCCAGTTCTCTGAGAACGAGTCTGGGAAGCTACAAGTGTTGGTACAGCTCCTGGCAGCCATCCGTGAACTCCGTCCCACTGAAAAGTAAGCCCTGTACCCAGCCACTCATGTTATTGTGACTACAACCCCTCTATAATCCCTGTTCTCAGTTTATTTGGTTTACTTTCTCCAAAGGATAATTTTTTTGTTTTTTGAGACAGAGTTTCTCTGTAGCTTTGCGCCTTTCCTGGATCTCGCTCTGTAGCCCAGGCTGACCTTGAACTCAGAAAGATCCACCTGCCTCTGCCTCCCAAGTGCTGGGATTAAAGGCATTCGCCACCACCGCCCAGCCCAAAGGATAAATTTTTTTTTTTTTATTTTACAATACCATTCAGTTCTACATATCAGCCACGGGTTCCCCTATTCTCCCCACTCCTGCCCCCTCCCCTTACCCCCAGCCTACCCCCCATTCCGACCTCCTCCAGGGCAAATCCTCCCCCGAGGACTACAATCAACCTGGTAGACTCAGTCCAGGCAGGTCCAGTCCCTTCCTCCCAGACTGAGCCAAGTGTCCCTGCATAAGCTCCAGGTTTCAAACAGCCAACTCATGCAATGAGCACAGGACTCAGTCCCACTGCCTAGTTGCCTCCCAAACTGATCAAGCCAATCAACTGTCTCACCTATTCAGAGGGCCTGATCCAGCTGGGGACCCCTCAGCCTTTGGTTCACAGTCAAAGGATAAATTTTTACAAGTCACCACTCACCTGGAGGTGAGAGCTGGGGTTCTGTGTATGACACTCTAAACTTCTTCCTTCTGACGAGCCCAGCAAGGTTTGAAGGTGTCTGCACTAGGGAGATGGCTCCGAGGTTGAGAGTGCACACTGCTCTCCGGAGAACCTGAGCTGGCCGCAAGTCGGTGGCTAGCAACTGCTTGTACCTCTACCTGCCTTGGCCGCTCCTTCCGTCATATGGTGTTACTGTTTTCCTTTAAAAAACAAAACACAATGCTGCCTTAAACATTATGTAACAATGCTTTGTTTTCTGTTGACAGAGTGGTTTTGGTATCCAACTACAGACAAACCTTGAATATTTTAGAAGAAGTATGCAAGCGTCATGGATATGCTTATTCAAGACTTGATGGCCAAACACCAGTCTGTCAAAGGCAGCAAATTGTTGATAGTTTCAATAGCAAATACTCTACTGACTTTATTTTTTTATTAAGTTCAAAAGCTGGTGGTGTGGGACTTAATCTTATTGGAGGATCCCACTTGATTCTCTATGATATTGATTGGAACCCAGCTACTGACATCCAGGTAGGAATATTTATGCATTAAGTCAACATTATGAGTGCCTAGGAAACCAGTATGATGATGTGTAAATAGTTGTTGGGTACTGGGCTCTTGTTTTGTATCAGGCACTCTGTTTAGTGCTCTCCATCACCATCTATTTAATATTCACAACATCTCCACATGCAGATGTAAATAGCCCGTGTTTCCTATATGTGAAGAAGTGGAAGCTTGTTCTCCCTCCAACATGAGAATTCAAAACCAAGCTTCGTGTCACACTATACGGCTAGGCTTGCAGGGCGTTCAGGACCGCTGGGGATGACAGTAGCCTGTTGTGGATGCCATGATGGATGTGTGTAGGCTGCAGTAAGGTGATAGCATTAACTACTTTAGGAAGCTTTGCGGAGAAGCCCAAGATTTCCTTCAGTATACAGTCCACTTTCGGGTAGTTTAAGGTTTTTGACATAGAGATTTTTACCATAGTTGGTGTTTTTGTTATGGGATCCTAAGACAACCCTATGATTTACTAGGCTTTAGAGAACTGAGGAAAGCAGCTACACTCCCAGTTATTATTTTATAAGGATACTAAAATCAGCAAGTGCGTGGGGCCGAGTCCAGGAGAGACCAGGCCCCATGCGTCCTCCCGCAGAGCTGTGTGAACTGCACTTACTCAGCACTGAGGAGGTGACGGCATATCTGGAGCGTTGCCAGCCAGGGAAGCTCGCCCACTCGCCGAGGCTTGGTGTTCAGGGTTTTTGTTGGTTCTCTAGGCAGGAAGTGCCTCCATGACTGCCTGATGGATTTATTCAGTCTTCCTTCCCTCCAGAGGTCAGTCAGATTCAGACCATGTGAAGCTGATGATACTCAGTATGAGGGAAGTTAAGGATGGTTGTAGAAATAAAATCTGCACTGAGTACAAACTGAAGTTTCAACAGGAGAGGCGGGAGTTGAGGAAAAGGGAATAACCCTGATTTCAGGACCCAGGCTGCTTGTGGACAGAGAGAACACAGCACTTGATTCCTTCTCTGAGTGGCCTCTGGTTTGTTGCTCTTGGGAGTGGTACTCTTTGAAATCTTTATCTCACAAGTTAAGGGATTTTCCTTTGTAAGCTTTAGATCAGTAGGTAGTTTGTGTGGTAGAAATTGATGGCCGAGCATGCTGGCATTGTCCTGTACCTGGTGGGTTTCCTCTTTGATAAGGTAGGATAGGGGCAGCCACATGCTCACATTGTTAATGAGAGGAGCTCAGTGCAGGCTTCCTGGGTTAAGGGCGTGAGCCTGGCATCTCCTGCCCCTATGTGTGCTGTTGCTATTACACCTCAGTCAGAGGCATGGGCAAGGTTTAAACACCAACCGTTTACAGTGTCATTGTTAATGCTTACACTAGAGGGAGCCTGAAGTGATTGCAGATGCCTTGAGGAATTTTCAAGGGTGGATTGTTAGCTGCTTGGACCCTCCCCGAGCAGGCTGTACTTGGTTCTTTGTGTCTTGGCTGTCATGTTTTATCAAGATACCATCTCACTGCTGCATGACCCTCCTGCAGCTACTTCCCGTGCCTCCCCGAGGGTCCGCTCAACCTCCCTCTCTGAACCCAGGGCAAAGACGTAAAGTACATGCCATGGGATGTGAGTGCAGGCCAGAGGAGAGCTTGTAGGACCTGTTCTCTCTTACAGTGTAGGTCCTAGGCCTCAAACTGGGATTGTCAAGCTGGTGCTTTTACCTGCTGAGCGTCTTGCTGGCACCCCACTTTGTTTTTTTGAGCTATTAGTGAAATCCAGAATTCCCTGTAGTAAAATATATTCCTGCAAATTGCTTATGTGCAAGAGCCATTGGTTTCTACTGTACTCAGAATTCTTATTTTGTCTAGGCCATGTCTAGAGTATGGAGAGATGGTCAGAAACACCCTGTGCATATTTACAGACTCCTGACTACAGGTAAAAAACCTTCAGGTGACAAATATGTATCTCCTTAAAAATTTTCTTTGCAGGAAAGGCACAAAGCTGCACAGAGAAACCCTGTCTTGAACCCTCCCTCCCCCCAAAAAAGAAAATTTCTTTGTTTGTGCTTCAACATCTGGAATGTATTCTTTTATCAGATAATAAGTAGCAAATGTGTTTTACTCAACACAAATAAGAGACACAGGAAGGGAACCTAATGGGTGCTTTCTCCCCAGGTACAATAGAGGAAAAGATCTATCAAAGGCAGATCAGTAAGCAAGGCCTCTCGGGGGCGGTTGTAGACCTAGCCACGTCATCTGAACACATCCAGTTTTCAGTGGAAGAGCTTAAAGACTTGTTCACGTTACACGAAAATTCACCGTGTGTGACCCACGACCTGCTTGAGTGTGAGTGCACAGAAGAAAAAGGTCACACTGGTGAGTGTGTGTTGATCTCATTACCACAGTGCGGTCAAGTGTGTCTCTGAAGACACTCAAAGGGTGACTTACAAATATCTGCCATTTGCATGTATTAGTTTTCTCTGTCCCTTGGGTTGTGGGGCAGTCACTAGGTGTATGCTTGAGAAAGTGTTCAGTAGAACTTTAGTTTCTCATTTCTGAATCTGTTGTGAAAAAAATAACTTATGTAGGCCAATCTCTCACTGCCTGCTAGGGTGGCTGCAGAGTAAGAAAAAACGTTTTAAATTTTATTACAATTTCATAAAAATCCTATACTTACTAGAATTACCTATTGTTTGTTTAAATCTTGTAAGACTTATTTATACTGGGGCCAGACTTTAGGAGGTGCTTAGAGGAAGCAACCGCACTTCTCAGGACTTGACCTGCCTGTGATGTTTGCGTAAGCCTGAACTGACCAGTCTCTACACTTAGACAGACTCACAGGGACTGGGAGAGAAGAAGGAAGTGAGCAAGCAGTGTCGGGGACGGACAGTCGCTTGGCAAACTCTACCGTGAAGAGTGCTCGCTGCACAGTCATGAGTGTGGATCCTGGCACCATGTGACAGACTACGCACCTGGCCTTTGTGCAGATGTACAAATGTACCCCCACTCGTGTGCATGTATACTCACCTGACACCCATGCACACATAAATAATAAAAAAAAAAAAACTTTAAAGGGTAAAAAAAAAATGTGATTTTAAGAAGTTACTCTTTTTTTTAAACTTTTTTTTTTTTTTACTTTTTGAGATAGTTTCTCTGAGTAACTCTGGCTGTCCTCTAGATCTGTAGACCAGGCTGGCCTTGAACTCATAAAGATCTGCCTGCCTCTGCCTCCTGAGTGCTGGGATTAAAGGCATGCGCCACCACTGTCCAGTTTTTTTTAACTTCTTAAAGGGTGGAGTTGGAAGTGTGTAAATGGTGTAAATACAGTACTTATATGAAATTCTCAGAAACAAAACATACTGTACATACATATTAAATTGATGTACACATATCTGTATATATACATATATAGATATATGCATGTATATGCATACATTTCCTTTTGTGGTTCTAGAGATTGAATCCAGAGCCCTGAACTCGTTTTCATACAGTCAGGTATATATTTGTCAGATAACATTAGTGTTACTGAATGGCTCACAACTGTCTGTAACTCTGGCTGCAGGGGTGTGATGCCTCTGGCCTCCCTGGGCACCTGCATTCACATGCACATACCCACATGCAGACTCACAAACTACATAATTAAAAATAATGAAAAAAAATCTTTAAAGAAATCTTGCTTGAACTGGTGAGTTCATAAGTAGCGTTTATGACCCATTTCATAGGAAGCCATTTTATAGTCTATTAGTATGCTTGCTGCAGAGTATTAATGAATTTGATTTATGGAGTTCTGACCCAGATGTTTGCTTTTGCAAACCTATCTGGCTTCACAGAATTAGTTTATTTATTGGTGCTGGAGATAGAACTAAGACCTTATGTACTCAAGACCAGGGCTCACACAGTGACACCATCCTTGACTCTATCTCGTAGGGCTCTGATAACGGACTGTGGACTGGTAAATGTTTCTTTGTGAAATTATTTGTTTGGTGTATGTCAGAGGCCAGGTACTTATGGAGTGCGCAGTAACTGCCTATCAATATTTGTGAAACGGATGAACGACTGACTGTTTCAGCCTGAACTGTGTGATCAGATGTGACACATGGTAGGACTCACTGTGCAGTGGGGACATTCATTGTTTACTCATTTCAGATGACGCATTGGACACCCCTGTCACCTCTAGACCGTGTCAGCTCGGCCCTCAGCACTGGAAGTCTAGCTCCCTGAGACCTTTGTCCATGTCACAGCTGAAGCAGTGGAAGCATTTTTCAGGAGACCATTTAAATCTTACAGACCCATTTCTGCAAAGAATAAGGGAAAATGTGTCATTCTTCTTCCAGAATATAACCAACCAAGCTCCTGCCATCTAATGAAGGACACTTCCTAACATTCCTTTGCTCCCCTTAAAATTAATATAGGAATTAAATGTAATTTTGAAAATTAACAAAATTATTTGAATTATAATAGTGAACTTTGTTTCAAAATATGCTAATTTAAATACAATAAAAACTGAGTTGTTTGCTTTCTTGTGTATATCCTTCAGTGTTGGAAATGAAATGTTAGAGATGCGCTGTCCTGCATCTGTTCATGTGAGTCTGTGATTGACGTGCTTCCCCCAGTGGTGGCAGCTCCATCTTATTTCCCTGAGGCTAAGGCTGTTGCACACTTGCCACCATGTTTACCGGCTGTCTCTTCATTTGAGGACTGTCTGTGTAGTTCGTTAGCCCATTTACTGATGGGATGGTTTAGGGATTTTTTTTTTTTCTGTTTAATTTTTGTGGTTCTTTATGTGTCCTGGATATGAATCTCCTGACGGGAAGTTGGCCAAGACTTCCCATCCCACAGGCTGTCTCTTCACCTGGCGGTGGTTTCCTTTGATGGGCATAAGGGCTTTGTCCTTGTTGTTGCTTTTAGAAATGGACACTGTGGAAGGGAAAGCATGCCGGGATGGGGGTGGGCAGTTGAGCTGGGACGAGCGTGTGCTAGGGAGCTGCTGTTCCTGTTGTCGGTACTGCTTCCTGTGAAGAAGACGGCTGCCCCTGCCGCTGTCTTGAAGGGTCTGGTTTCCTCTGGCAGTTTATAGAATTTCAGGTCTTGATTTGGAATAGGTTTTTGTGCAGAGAGATGGATCCAGTGCCATTCTACGTATGGAAACCCAGTTCCCCCAGCACCATTGTTCAAAAGTCTGTCTTTCTCTACAGTGGTTTTGATAGCTTTACCAAAAATTGGAGAGCTGTAGCTGCACTGTCTGTGGTCTGCCCTTCTGTCTGGTCTATGATGGCTTTGCTTTTTCACTGGAGTTGTGTAGTATGCTTCGAGAGCATATATTGTGGTCAGGATCACTTTAGCTATCTGGGGCCTTTGTGCTTCTAGATAGACTTAGGATTCTTTTTCCCTAGTTTTAATGAGATTTCATTTAATCTGCAGATAGCTTTTGGTAATATAAGCATTTTTTTTTTTTATTAAGAATGTTTTTTTCATTTGTCTTTGTTAAGAAATTTTCTACTCTACATACCATCCACAGATCCCCCTCCTTCCTCTTCCCACCCTCCAACCCTCCCTCCCTCCCAAGCCACCCTACATCCCCACATCCCCCAAATCAAGGTCTCCCAGACACTGAGCCTAGGCGGGTCCAAGCCCCTTCCCACTGCACCAAGGCTGCGTAAGGCATCACACCACAGGCACCGGATTTCCAAAAGCCTGCCCATGCACCAGGGATGGATCCCAGTCCCCCTGCCTGGGTGCCCCCCAAACAGTTCGAGCCAAATAACCATCTTCCTTATCCAGAGGGCCTAGTCCAGTCCCATGAGGGCTCCACAGCCACCAGTCCACAGTTCATGGGCTTCCACTACTGTGGCCAGTCATCTCTGCACGTCTTCCCATCATGATCTCGACATCCCCCCGCCTGCAGAATCCCTCCTCTCTCTCATCAATTGAATTCCCAGAGCTCAGCCTGGTGCCTGACCATGGATCTCTGCATCTGCGTCCATCAGTCACTAGACAGAGGCTCTGTGATGACGGTTAGAGTATTCACTAGACTGGTCACCAGAGTAGACCAGTCCAGGCACCCTCTGGACCATTGTCAACAGACCAAGGTGGGGTCATCCTTGTGGATCCCTGAGAGCCTCCTCAGCACCCTGTCTCTTCATATTCCTATGATGTCCTTATCTATCATGGAATCTCCCTGGCACTCTGTCCCTGTTCCAGCTTGACCCGCCCATTTCCCTATGTTCTCTTCCCCCACTCCTCGCGGGGGGGGGGGGGGGAGCGCATTCACTCATGTAGATCTCATCCACTTCTCCTTCACAGGGTCAGCCATGTGTCCCTCCTAGGGTCTTTCCCTGCTAGCTAGCCTCTCTGGAGTTGTGGGCTGCAGTCTGGCCATCCCTTCCCTGACATCTAGTATCCACCTATGAGTGAGTACGTACTATGTCCTTCTGAGTCTGGGTTACCTCACTCAAGATGGTATTTTTCTAGTTCCATCCATTTGCCTGCAAATTTCATGATGTCATGGTAATATAAGCATTTTTACAATATTAATTCTTCTAACACATGGTGCTGTCTTTCCATCTTCTAGTATTTTCTTCAATTTACTTTTTTCAGTGCCTTGAAGTTTTCATTCTAGAAATTAATCCTGGGTAGTTTTTTTTTTTTTTTTTTTTTGTAGCTCTTGTAAATGATTGTAAAGAAATCCCCCCTTGATTTCTTTTGTGATGAATTCATTATTACTCTAAAAAATGCTACTGGGTTTTCTGTGATACACACACACACACACACACACACACACACACATATATATAAATATAAATTAGTAGTGTTTCATGTCCATGCTGGCCTCAAATTTGCTATATAGCTGAGGATGACTTTGAACATCTGATCCTCTTTCCTCCATCTCCCAAGTATTGGAATAACAGGAGTGAGCTACTGAGGCCACTTTATATTGTGCTAGGGATTGAACTCAGGGCTTGGCACATGCCAGGAAAGCAGGCTACCAACTGAGTTACAGTCCCCAGCCTCTGCATGCTGATTTTGTCTGTGTTAAAAGTGTTTATCTGATGCAATAGTTTTCTTTTTAAAACAACTTGTTAGGAGCTAAGAAGGTGGTTCAATAGATGTGGTGGCTTGAAAGAAAATGGCCCCAAAGGGAGGGGCACTATTAGGAGGTGTGGCCTTGTTGGAGGAAGGGTGTCACTGTGGGGGTGGGCTTTGAGGTCTCCTTTACTCAAGCTACTTCCAGTGTCACAGACCACTGTCTGTTGCCTGCAAGATGTAGGACTCTTAGCGACTTCTCCAGCACCATGTCTGCCTGCACGCCACCATGTCCCACCATGATCATAATGGTTTGAATCTCTGAAATATAAGTGAGACACCCCAATTAAATGTTTTTTCTGTATGGGAGTTGCCTTGGTCATGGTGTCTCTTCACATCAATAGAAACCCTAAGACAGTAGATAATGTTTGCTAGTGTTTTTAATTGCTTACATTACAAATGTTAAATGCTTTGCCTTCATCAGCAACCCTGTGAGATAGGCCTAGTGTTGGATGAACTGGGTTTCTTTTTGTGCAAGGATAGGTACAAGGTCATTTGTGAAAGCTAAATGTGTAGGGAGGTTGAGTACCAAAGTATGGGTAATGCCACAGAGGGGAAAAAACAATTGCATCAGAGTTCATCTTAATTTTTATTTGGAAAAACACCCTATTAAGAGTTGAGTGACCTTTCAGTACTTTGGGTGTTGCTGTCAAATGTGACAGAGGAAGACAAGATTGGAAATCTGAAGCTGAGAGAGGTAAGGACAAGAAGACAAAGTGAGATTGTAGAAGGAGCTGACTGGGCTAGATGAAACCGGAAAGCTGAGGATGGAGAGTATTTGTTGAGGAGAAATAGATGTCTCCGTGTTCTCTAGAAAAGTGTATGCTAAGATGTATGGGAGGAAGCCTTCCCTCCATCTCTGTCCCAGTCTGAACTCCTACTCTGAGGATACAGTCTCATGTGTCCAAGAAGAGGCTGAGCATCATGGGAAAACCCATGTTACATGGGACAAAGCCTGTGTGATGTAGGAGCCCAGAGCGAGAGGAGCACCGAGATGCTAAGCTCTTAGAATCAAGGAAGACTGTGGTGGTTTGAATAGGTCTGGTCCCTAGAGATTCATTTGTTTGAATGCTTAGCCCATAAGGAGTGGCACTATTAGAAGGTGTGACCTTGTTGGAGGAAGTGTGTCATTGTGGAGGCAGGCTTTGAAGTCTTCTATGCTCAAGCTTTACCCAGTGTGGGACACAGTTGCTTCTGCTGCCTGCAGATCCAGATGTAGAACTCTCAGCTTCTTTAGCACCACATCTGCCTGCACACCACCATGCTTCTCACCGTGACAATAATGGACTAAACCTCTGAACTGTAAGCCAGCCCCAATTAAACACTTTCCTTTGTAAGAGCTGCTGTGGTCATGGTGTCTCTTCATAGCAATAGAAACCCTAACTAAGACAAAGACTTGGGCCCTTGCTTGGCCAGGGATCTGTGGGGTCCAGATGTTGAGAGGCCCCTGTTGACATCTGAGCTGCAGATACAGAACATTCTTTCTCTGTTCTCCCAGTCATCGACTCTGCTGTGTAGCACTGAACACAGCTCTCTCTTAACTGCTGACTTGCTTTGCTCTCCTCCCACCAGGCTGGGTTCCTAGAGGACGGATTTCAGTCCATTTGTGCTCATTCAGTCTCTGGACCATCTGTGATCCAAGGCACACAACAGCTGCTCAGAACTTGAGTGACTGATGTACTTCACCTCTTCTTCTTAACTGGTCTGTGGGTTCTTTGCTCATGGATTTCATTGTAAAATACTAGTTCAGTATCTCAGCACAGAGCTGTGTTCCACACAGTTAAAAAGACTGAAAGGAACTGTGAGGTGCTTCAGAGGTCAAGGCACTTGCTGCTCAAGCCTGGGACCCACATGTCGGTGGAAGGAAAGAACTGACTCCCCGTGCATGCCCACACATCACACACAGTTAAGGGATTGCCTTGAGCTTCACAAGAGACTTGGGACTTTTGAACAATGTTCAGACTAAAAGACTATGGAGACTTTTTTTTTTTTAAATAATTGTTTTTTATTAAGAGATTTTCTATTCATTTTACATACCAACCACAGATTCCCCTGTCCCCCTCCTCCCACCCCCCAGCCTTACCCTCCAACCCATCCCCCATTCCCACCTCCTCCAAGTCAAGGTCTCCTATGGGGAGTCAGCAGAACCTGGTACACTCAGTTGAGGCAGGTCCAAGCCCCTCCTTCCTGCACCAAGGCTGTGCAAAGTGTCCCACCAGACTATGGGGACTTTTGAAGTTGGGCTAAATGCACTTTGCATTATGATGTAGCCATGACCCATATGGGTGCCTGCGGGTGGTATGTGGTGGTTTGAATGAGAAATGTCCCCCATAGGCTCAGGTACTTGAACACTTGGTCCCCAGTTGGTGGCACTGTTTGAGGAGTATGGGGAGCCAGACTAATCCAAGGCTTTCTCAGAGGCCCCGATGAAAGCACAGAGGGAGCTGTAGGTCTGTGTCTTTGTCCAGGAGTGGACTTGGCAAGGCCGGTCTAGGGCTGGAGCCAGTGCCTTGAGGAGCCAAGTTTGCAGTTCTGGGGACCCGACTCTTCCCCCTGGGCTGTGGTTGTCAGTTCTTAAGCAGCTGTGTCTGAGGTTCCTGGGTTCCCTTTGCTGACATTGTCTGATTTAGCTCACTGCTGACCTTGGCCATTGTCTTCCTCCATATAGTATAGATGATGCTGTACTTCCTAACAAACTTGCTTGACATAAATCATCAGCTCATGCAAGACTGCCTGGTTCCAGCCATTGCTTTTGTTTTCTTTGTTTCTCATCCCTGGTCCTCCCACTTGACACCTAGCTGCCTTGCTCTTTGGGAGCCTTACTCCTTCGGGTTTGGATCAGGGCGGGTTATGGAACTTTTGGAGTTAGATCCTTGCTGGAGGAGGTGCGTACTGGGACTTCGAGTGTTTATAGTTTGCCCTCTGCTGTGTTTGGGGTTGAAGATGTGATCTCAGCTCCCTGCCATCATGCCAGCCAGCTGCCATGCCTCCCTACCATATGGACTCTATCCCTCTGGAACCATAAACCCAAATAAAGCCGTCCTTAAAAACAACAACGGAGCCACCAAAGAATGCAGATTCTTTTTGCTCCCATGATTCCTACCAGTCTGTCATACAATAGGTAATAGTGTGGTGGTTTGAGATTGGCCTCCATAGGCTCATACGTGTGCATGCTTGGTCTCCAGTTGATGAGCTGTTAGGAGGTGTGGCCTTGTTGGAGGAGGTGTGTCACTAGGGGTAAGCTTTGAGGGTTCAATAGCCCATGCCAGCTGTAGTCTCTCCACTCCCACTTGTGGCTCAGGATATAGCTCTCAGCTACTTCTCTAACATCATGCATTCCTGCGTACTGCCATGCTCCCCACCATGATGATAATGGACTAACCCCCTGAAGCTGTAAGCAACCCCCAGTTAAATGTTTTCTTTTATAAGTGTTGCCTTGGTCATGGTGTCTCTTCATAATAACAGAATGAAAGGACCAAGCAGATGCCATAACAGGCTGCTCAGTCTTCTCTCAGAGATCAGGCCTCAATTTCAGTTTCCTGAGACTTGAGCAAGCAGTTTCTGGGAGGGCCCTGAACAAAAGACACAGTCCTTGCAGTAGCTCCCTTTCTGCACGTACTCTGACTGCTCAAGGTTCAGTCAATTGTTTACTGCCTGGGACCCCTCACCAACTTAGAGCTATGTGCATGGGTCAATGTGAAAGCCTGGGCCACTGAGCCAACCCCCACAGTCAAAACATGCTAGGCCAGCCAGCCTCCATGGCAGCTCAAGGACAAAGCCTGGGACTTATCCAGGCCTGCCTAAAAATGGATAACTGTAACCCCCAACTAACCCTAGCCAATTAAAACTTACTAACATATTGCCACTCACATAAATCGATCCTGAGTCTGCTCCTATGAAGTCTGTAGACCCCCAAGTCCACCTTGCTTTAAAAACCCTGCCCCATGGCTGCTCAGGGTCTCTCCTGGTCCTCTGCTTCGTCAGACAGAGAGTCCCGAGTTAACTCCCAACAATACAAAGACTCTTTGCTTTTGCATTGGATTAGGTCTCTTGGTGGTCTTTGAGGGACTCTGGGTACACACAGAATACTGAGCTATGGAAGAGAGACACAGGAAACTAGTCCTAGCTATAAAAAAAATCTATCACACAAAGAATATAGGATTAAGGAATAACACAAGGACCAACTCAGAAGTGATAGCAATTATAATATAGAATTCATTTCTAATTACATACATATACCCTTTATACAGCTTTACATTTGTACCCTTGTTTTTAAGTGACAGTGTAAATATATTTAATCATATTCTCATAGTACTGGATCACTGAGTTTAAAACAAAGACATCTCCCATCCTCCATAATTCAAGTTCTGGACAGGCCATCTTCTACATGCCCTTTAGCAGGGTGTGTATAATAAAGGAGCAAATAAAGTCCAGCTGCGTTCCCCTGTAGTATCAGTGAAGACACACAGTCCCACTGCCCAGGCAACTGTCTCTATCCTGTGTTGGCCAAATTGCAATCCTAGGACTTGCAGGAAACACACACAACCAGCAGATGGCACTGTTTCTGCGATTTGATCCAAGCCGACTACTGTGTCCTACAGGGTTTGCTGACGGTTGAGTTTTGGTGTTCAAGGAAGGATTCACCATGATTGGTGTAAAGGGATATTATTCTCCCCTTCCTGTGTAGAGAGATTGTTTTGGCTAGGACTAGTTTCCTGTTGCTCTCTTCCATAACTAGTCTGTTCTTTCCCTTGAGCTGTTTCAAATGTCTGTCCCTAAGACTCCCTCTTTGCTGGCCACAAAATACCAATTCAGGATTCAGCTTTTATCATTAAAAAAATACTGTGGGGAAGAAGCCTTCTGATTCAGAAGATGCTTTATTGGAGTTTGTTACCCAGCTTGAAAGCCTGGAGTGTTAGATGCAATTTAATCATTATACATTTTGGAAGTCATAAAAATTATAATATTTTTTGAAGTTCTTATGTGCCTACTGCCTCTCCCTGCACTAATTACAAAAGATACCACCCTGCCTAGTCACATGGCTATGTCTCAGGTAAAAGTCTGACTCAGCAGTGCAGATTGCTGAGTCCCAGGAAACTGGCATTCTCAGTTCCTGCAGACGGGCTCCCCAGATCATTAGTGCATTTTATAAAAGTCAGTGGTAAAGAACGGCAAGTCTCCCCTTAAGGACCCAGTCAAACGACATGCTAACTTTACCTCCTTCTCATTAACTACCTGTTAACTTACCAGAGAGTGAGGTAAACCATCCCTCCCCAGGGTAGATGCTAAGAAAGGGGCCAGGGGACAAGAGTTCCGTGGATTGAGCTGTCTTCAGCAGGGCAGGGACAGCGCAGTCCTAATGAGATCAAGGGAGGGAGACTCAGCAGTGGGGATGTCGGCGTGGGGAGCGCAGCGCAAGCAAGCTTTGACAAAGCCATCTATAAGAAGGCTTTGCAAGGAGGTTACAGTCTTGTTTGTTTTGGCTACCGTATTTGTTTTCAACTTCTAGACTGCAATGAGTTCTGTCGATGTTATTAATCTGTCACGAGAGCAGCATAAAGGTGAATAGCCAGGGGCTTGTCTCCGCGCTTTGGGAGTGTTGGTGTTGTAATGACTGCTTCCCACTGTAGGCAAAGCCATCTCAGTAGCTGTCACATTAACCTTTATCCTTCGAATCCTCTTACATTCAAAATTCAATTATGGGCAGAGAAGACACTGTCAGCTTTATGACAGGGGCTGGTTCTCCAATCTTTATTCACTCAGCCCTCTGGATGTTAGAGCCTTGGAGGAAAACATTCAGGGGGAGCCTTGTGTTCATCACAAAGCCTTGTTGTGTCTCAAATTATGCCACAGAACCATAGTAATAAAAAACACACAAAACAGGAATGCCAGCCAGTGGAAAAGAGCAGAGGACCCAGAAGTAAGTCTGCACGGCCACCAGGCATCCGCAAAGGTATGGAAAGCACACGGGGGGAAAAGCCTTCGCAACAAATGGTCCCGGGGAACTGGGTATCCATCTGTAGGAGGACGAGTCTAGAGCCACAGCTCTTACCCTCCACACAAGCCAATTCAAAACAGACCAGAGGACTGAATAGAGCACATGGCTTGAGAAACCGCTGGAAGAAACCACAGGGAAAGTGCTCCGAGGTCCAGCGTGAAAGCAAGGGCTCTCTGAAACAGGCTCCAGCAGCACAAAACTGATGAGTGTGAGTGCATGAAACTAACCAGCGATGCAAGCAAAGGACTCTCCGGAGTGGAGAGGCAGGGGACAGAATGAGAGCCTGGACCAGCTCAGTCTCTACCATGCCCACACAGGGCACTAGCATCTAGAGTGTATAAGGAGCCAGAAAAATTAAATACCTGGGCCAAACCATCTGACGGGTGAGCAGGCTATTGATTAGTTCTCAAAAGAAGAGACAAACAGCCGACGAATACTTGAAAAGATGTCTAACATCCTTCACCATCAGGGAAATGGAACTCAAAACTGTCTTGACATTCCATTTCACCCTGTTCAGGATGGCTACTGTCAGGAAAACAGAAGGCAGCTGGTTTTTCGAGACAGGGTTTTTTCTCTGTAGCTTTGCGCCTTTCCTGGAACTCACTCTGTAGCCCAGGCTGGCCTCGAACTCACAAAGATGCACATGGCTCTGCCTCCCAAGTGCTGGGATTAAAGGTGTGCACCCGGTGGAACTTCACTCACCAATGGTGGGAGTGTAAACTAGGGCAGCCACTATGGAAGTCAGTCTGGGGTTCTTCAAAAGGTGAAAATGGAATTACCGCGTCTCCACGGGACCACTCCTGATATGTGGGGGCCGTGCAGCCTAGTTTTGGACCAGAATATGAGTGCTTGTCCACTGGGTCTCCGGATGAGGCACAGGGAAGTCTCACTGGGCAAGGGCCAGTGGACTTCGGGACAGCGCAGAATACTGCTGGGACCGCGCGGCCTGCATGCTCTCTTCTCTCTCATTGATGATTTCCTTGGTGGTTTTAGTGTCACTTTGTCAATCATGCATGGGACAGATGTGAGCATTCCTGGAAACCCCATTTTTTCTCGAATATCTTCCCCTAAAATCCTTTGGGAGTGATACTTCTCAGGTTTCTTGTCTGGGGATGCCAGCTGTCACTTCAGCCCCCGGGAGCTGTTCTGATTCAGTGCTGACAGGATGGGAGGAAGATCACCCCTATTTCTGTAAATATGTTTTGATGATATTGTTGTTCTTGAAAATGTGTGACTATGTCAATCACCTTTTAGTTTTGTAAAGACAGGATGTACCTGGCTCATTATTTGGCCAAGCTAGCAAAATGATAAATTGTTTTTGGTTTAAAGATGTTTTGATGTAAATATTGGGAGAAAATGTATTTGACATGCTTGTTTTTGATGGAGGTTAATGTTGGAGGATGAGAAAAACTTGCTTTTTAGTATGGAAAAACATGCTTGTTTTTGATGTATAAATAAAGACAGCTGGAGCTATTCAGGGCTGGCCACTTGCACGAATTTCATCTGGTAGTTGGACTGTTCATTTCTTCACGCTAACGCCCCTTCCCCATCTCAGGACTGAACCCAGGCTGTGGCGGGACCGTGGCTCTGATAGATATCCAAAGGACTCTAAGTTGACATACCACAGAAGTACATTTGTGTCTGTGTTTATTGTTGCAATATTCACAGTAGCCAAGAAATGGAATCAACTTAAATGTTCACAAATGGATTAATGGCTAAAGAAAATGTACATATACACCATGCAAACCTTTTTCAGTAAAGAACAATGAAATCAGGGTGGAGAGATGGCCCAGTGGTTACGAGTGTGTACTGCTCTCTCTCTCTCTCTTTTTTAAGATTTATTTATTATGTATACAATGTTCTGTATCCCTGCAGGCCAGAAGAGGGCACCAGATCGTTACAAATGGTTGTGAGCAACCATGTGGACGCTGGGAATTGAACTCAGGACCTCTGGAAGAACAGCCAGTGCTCTTAACCTCTGAGCCATCTCCTGCTCTTGTAGAGGACCTGAGTTCAGTCAAGTGGTTCACAATTGCCTATAACTCCAGCTCCAGGGGTCCCATGCCCTCTTCTGGCCTCTGTGGGCACTGCACTCACATGCACATACCTGCCTCCCACATACATATGTAATAATAAAAAAAAAACTTTAAAGAAGAATGAAATCATGACATTTACAGGAAAATGAATGGAACTAAAGACAAATGCTAAGCTAAATAAGCCAGACACAGACAAATGCCGAGTATTTCTCTCATATTCATAATCTATAGTTGAAATTTATATTCAAATTATTGTTAAATTTAGATAAATGTCGATAGATGGATCCATATGTATGTACAGGTCATTAACTAGAAAGGGGCCATGAGAGGGAAGGAAGAGAGCTAAAGTGGAGGGTGGAAAAGAGAACAATTGAATGTATGTGACAAGAAGCCAAGGGAGGGCTATTGGGGGAGGAGGGACCTGGAGAAGAGGGGATGTAAGTAAATTTGTTGCAACTCCGGGTTTGGTCCCAGTTTTTGGCACCAAAACATGAGTTTTGCAACTCTGGGAAGAGGTATCCTGGCCACTTGGGAGTCAGGTGATGGCTGGAGCTGCGATGAGACAGCGGCCCTGGAGGGCGAGGTATTCCAGATGCCGCCAGCTGTGAACCGCTTAGGACAGCTCTGAGGGCTGGAGGGCGAGGTATCCCAGATACCTCAAGCTGCTTAGGGCAGCTCTGCCCTGGAGGGGAAGTTTTTCTGACTGCTTGGGAGAGTCAGGCCTGGAACTGCTTCAGCAGGGAAGGGTATCCTGACTGTTCGGAGTCAGGCTATACCTGGTGTGGTGGGGGATGGTCTCCCCGCAGGATATAGCAATCCTGCTCCTCTCCTGGAGAGCCTCTACAGCTGAGCTTTGCTCAGCCTCCACATAAGGGGGCTTCCGAGCAGAGCTCTGCTTCTTCTCTGGCCTAAGATGTTGCTTCTTTTGCTTCACTTTGCAAAACCCCTGCAGAAATGTAGCAATCTCCTCCGGCTCCAGGGAAAAGGGTTACTTTTTCAGCTCTCCCTTGCTCTGTCTACTGAAGGACGTTCCAGCAAGGATCTTCTGTTCGCCAGTGAGTGAAGATCTTCACACCCAAAACTCTTTTGAGAAAGAGATTTATTTGGGAAGGAGGGGTCCAGGAGAGTAGCTGCCTCCACCAGGGTGGAGAGAACAGCTCACAACTGGCCATTTAGGATGGTTTATATAGATAGGATGCCTTGGGGGCGGTGTCAACCAGGGATTGGTTAGGTTTTTTTTTTTTCCTGCCCAGGGAATGATCAGTTTTGTGGGCTAGGGGCAGAGATGGCCCTGATTTCAGAGCCAAACTGTGTTTCTCTCACTGGCCTTTCTTGGCTTTTTGACACTACTTCTAAGGCCAGGGCACATTTCTTTCACTGACTCTGATTCTAGGGACCAAGAGGGTTACTTTGGCACTAGTTTCAGAGTCAGGGCATGCTTCCTTGGTTCTGGGTTTGGGGATAAAGTGTTCCTTTCTCTGAAGCAGGTCCCGGACCCAGGCTGTGTTTCTTTCCTTGGTTCTGGGCTCCAGGGCCAGGATGCTACCTTCCTGCTCTGTGATTGGTTGGTTTCACAAGTCACCAGGGGCAGAGATGGCTCTGATCTCACTGAGCCCAGGGGCAGGGTGCTACTCTGTGATTGGTTGGTTTCACAAGTCAGTTGGCCAGGGCCAGAGATGGCTCTGATCTGACTGAGCCAAACTGTGTTTCTTTTTGCCCTGATCTGAGCCATCTTTCCCTAGTTCTGGGCTCCAGGGTTAGGGTGGGTTTCTTTAGCCAGCCCCCTTTCCCTACAGGGAGTATCATTAGTTTTGTCAACTTGACACAAACTGGAGTCATCTGGGAAGAGGGGACCTCAGTTGAGGAATTGTCTCCTTCCGATTGGCCTCTGAGCATGCATGTCTGTGGGGCATTTTCTTGATTGATGATTGATAGGAGAGGGCACAGCCCACTGTGGGCGGTGCCATCCTGGGGCAGGTGGTCCTGAGTTGTATCAGAAAGCAGGCTGAGGGAGCCGTGGAGAGCAAGCTGGTAAACAGTGAACCTCCATGGCCTCTGCTGCTTTTTCTGCCCCAGGTTTCTGCCCTGGAGGCCTGCAGCTTCCCTGATGAGGGACTGTAATCTCTAAGTGGAGATTAACCCTCTCCTCCCTCAAGTTGCTTTGGTCATGTGTTTTATCACAGCAACAGAGAAGCAAACTATGACAGATGGTAAGAAGGATGGGGAGGACACTGGAGAAGGAATAAATGAGAACAAATAACGTGGATGTGTGAAATGCATGATGAAATCCACCAAGGTCAGTGACATCACTTTGTGTACTAAATTTTTAATTTTTAGTAAATAAAAGGAACCAGGAGATAAACTCTTTTAAAAAAATTTCTTATTTTTATTTTTTGTGTGTGGATATTTTGCCTGCATGTATGTTTACATACCATGTGTGTGCTTGGAGCCTATGGAGGTCAGAAGAGGGTGTCAGAGTCCCCAGAACTGAGTTACAGCCTGTGAGCCACCATATGGATGCCAGGAATGAAACTGAGGTCCTCTGGAAGAGCAGCCAATTCTCTCAACTGATGAGCAGCTCTCCAGTTGCCAGGGAAACTTTTAAAAAAGTACTAATGTGAGAGTTATTACTCAGACAACCCTGCCCCTCTCTGTAAGCAAAGCCCACCTTTGGCACTTTGGGGCTCCTGAACCCACAGATTTTAGCAATGATACTAGAGGGAAATCTGCGGTATCTAAAGTTGCATGGACATGTTCTCACTGGAATGTAGGAAGACTTGGACCTGCCAGTCCTGAGCAGGGAGGCTCTATGGCTTTGGCTGACAAATGATTTCAGTCGGGCAGTGAGGCTTCTGGTTCTGCTCCACCAGGAACATAGTTAATGACAGAGACAAGCAATGGGTAGGTATTTATTTCCCTAAAGTGTTTAAAAAGATTTCAGAGTCGAGGGAGAAATGGCATGTACTTGCTTTATTGAGGAATAGTGTCATGAAAACATCAGCTTTGTCAAGTAGGTATAGTGGCCTGTAATCCCAGTACAAGGGAGGTGGAGGCAGGAGGATTGCCTTGAGTTTGAGGCCAACCTCTGCTATGGTATGAGAACCTGCCTTAAAGCATAAAAATGTGCTGGAGAGATAGCTTAGCAGTTAATAACATTTGTTCTTACAGAGGCCCAGGGTTCTATTCCCAGCACCCACCTGGAGGCTTAGAACCATCCCTAACCCCAGGTTTACGGGATCTGATATTCTCTTCTGACCTCAGGCAGCAGCACACGTGTGATAGAAAGGCACATGTGAACAAAACACATAAAATTAAATAAACCTAATAAATACATTAAAAAGAAAAACAACAACAAAAAACAAAAGCAAAGCCATCCCATGCAATGAAGTCATTAGATGTTGGAGGATGGTCCAGTCACCTTAATCTATGAAATTCTGGGCTTATAAAGGACTTAAATATAGAGCTATTTAAGATAGCTGTTTGCAGAATTGTGTGCTTATCTCAAGGAAACCAGAGCCTTATTAGACAAAGAGTAAGTCAGTGTCCTTGTTATGGTCTGAGCACTTGGCTTGGCGTCAGCAGATCTGGACATTCTAGTCAACTCTCCTGTAGATTGTGTGGAAGTCACTTAAAATGCATACTTTCTTGTGATGATGATAATAATTCGTGGATTCCTGGCTATGTACCAGATACTTCTGAGTCTAAATGCCTTATTTTGCTCATGAAAATCCCCAAACTTAGATGTTATTATCTTAAAAAAACTTTTATTGATTCTTTGTGGATTTTACATCATACATTCCAATTCTACTTAGCTCCCTGTCCCCTCAAATTCACCCTCTGCCCTTGCAATCTTTCCCTCCAAAACAAAACCAAATTTAAAAGAAAGATCAAAAGCCAAGCAAAACAAAGAAATAAAACAAAAATAAAAACAAAAGCAAACAAAAAAGAAGAATTTTGTTGTGGCAGCTGAAGAGTGGCTGGTTGAGACACACATTTTACCCTTCATCCACTCACCTTTATTTGCAAGTGTTCATTACCACAAGTCCTTGGTCCAGCTCGAGGCCTCTGGTTTCTGCTACACCACCAATAATGGGCTCTCTCTGGGGTTCCCCTTGGATATCCTGTTCTTGTCCCACGTTCGTTCCTTTCACATGCTCCAACAGTTCATGGATTCGGTGGATGTTGGGGTGGGCTAACTCATAACCGTGGTTCTGGGCTTGGGTGGTAGCTGGGTTGGTTAGCTCACTAGCTTTCCCTCATTGTCACTACTTACAGAAAGATAAGGCTCAAACCAGTTGCTGAGGCATGTACCTAACGTACTTTCTTATGAGCCAACCTGGAGTCTGCCTGAGGGTGTGGTGATATATTGTGTACCCCAATATATTGTGTACTCTAATAAACTTATCTGGGGTTAGCGAACAGAACAGCCACTAGATTAGATACAGAGACCAGACAGTGGTGAATTAAAGACGTGTGCCACCATGCCTGGCTCTGTTTCCAGTATGGCCTTGAACTCACAGAGATCTGCCTGCCTCTGTCTCCCTTAGTGCTGGGATTAAAGGCGTGTGCCACCACTGCCCTGCTTTTTTTTTTTAATTTATTTTTTATTTAATAAGACCTTTTAAGATTCGTGTTACATGAGGGCCTAGCAACAGGCGCTGTCAGAGGTTCTGATCATGCCCAGCCAATGAGAGACGACCACACAATGTCACTGGATCGGGAAGCAGCCTGGGTGTTGAAAGGAGGGTACATAAGGCTTTCCCTGTTACTGATGAATAAAGGGGTCTGCTGTTTGCCTTTCACCTGACTCCTGGTGTCTGTGTCATTGATGCTTTGCCTTCTCACCCCCTCCCCCAGGAAGCCGTTAGGACCCAGCAACAACTACCCAGATGAGCTCTCCAGCACTGTCTGGGCTAGTTCACCTAATGCAGCCTACAGCAGGGAACTGGGGGCCAGTTCTCCTGCTCTAGGGCCCTCAGATCTGGGTCCCCCTCACTCATATTGCCAGAGCCAGCTCTGCTGTTTTGCCCAGGTACAGGGCCCTCTCTCCTGATTGATGTAGGGGACATGTGGGGGCGGGGGTCAGCTCTCCTGCCTTCGGATCTGAAGCAGACGCTGCTTTCTTGTGCACTGCAGCAGGTGAGAGTCAGGACC
This sequence comes from Peromyscus leucopus, assembly GCF_004664715.2. Taxonomy (NCBI): domain Eukaryota; kingdom Metazoa; phylum Chordata; class Mammalia; order Rodentia; family Cricetidae; genus Peromyscus; species Peromyscus leucopus. The sequence goes on along the minus strand of NC_051064.1, from coordinate 19,047,090 downwards.
AGCTCTCCTACTCTTGTGACCCCAGGCCAGCTCTCTCACCTGCTGCAGGAGGCAATGGGTGAGGGGGGAGGGCATCTTTCCCTCACCCATGCCAACACATGGCAGATGGGGGGGCAGAGTCAGCTCTCATGAACTCATGCCCTCAGGGTCAGCTCAACTGCATCCCCTGACCACAGGGTCAGCTTTAGACTGCTTCTTAGGTGAGGTGCATGCCTATGGTGAGGGGTGGGGCCAGGGGTGAGTGCTTCCTTGAGGGGTAGGGTCAGTTTGCATGTTACAATATCCAGCAAGGGGCAGGACCAACATCTCAGGGCCAGTGAAGAAGGTGAGCTGTCTCAGCACAGCCTGGTTCCAATGATCCTGTGTTAACACCAGTCATGGACATCACTACAGACCCCAGCTGCAACAGGACCACAGATCCAGACATGGCCCTCGGCAGCAGCTTTGCCCCAGACACCACCAGGGCCCAAAGGCAGCACAGGCCTCGCAGATCAGCATGGCCCCAGCAGCAGCATGCTCCCCGCCCCCCCGGGGAGGGGTTCAACATGGTCCCGGGTGGCTGGCCAGACCCTGGGCATCTGCAGAGCCCTCGGTGGCAACTGGAGCCACAGACACCACCCCAGACCCTGGCCTCTGCAGGGTCACAGACCCAGACATGGCCCTAGGCAGCGGCACGGGGCCGGATGTCTCCATGGCTCCAGGTGGCAGCACCAGCCACCCAGGTCAGCATGACCCCAGGCGCAGCATAGGTCTGAGGTGGCCAACCAGACCCCAGTCATCCGCATGGCCTTTGGTGACAACAGGAGCGCCGGACATCAACTCAGACCCTGGCTGTTGTAGGGCCATGGACCCAGACATGGCCCTCTGCAGCAGCCCTGGCTAGATAACACCATGGCCCCGGTGACAGTGTAGGCCACTCAGATCAGGATGTCCCTGGTGGCAGCATGGCCCTCGGATGCCCTCATGGCCACAGATGGTAGTCCAGACCACAGGCACCTGTATGGTCCCCAGTGATGACAGAAGCCACAGGCATCACTCAGGCTTCCTTGGCTGCTCCATGCCCAGGATCAAGAGCTGGCCCTTGGCCACAGCCTAGGCACAGATATCTCGCTGGATTCGGGTGGCCAGCTGGGCCATTCGCATGAGCTCGTTCCTCACCGCCCTCATCTTTCCGGATCTGCCTTTCTCCCCAGACCACAAACCATTCCGCCTCTCCCTCTCCTCCACCTCCCCACCCTGTGCTCACCGCAACCGTGCCCAACTGCCCAAGTCATAGGTGGGACTTGGTTCAGCACTGCCAGCCACAAGGGATGGCGTGGAGCTGCTCTTTCTTCCCCCATGCCTGGGCCTACAGACCTCGGGCAGCACTTGGCACGATGGTCTGCTGTGTGTGGGGCACCATCTGTGCCCATTGCCCATTAACACCCCCACAGGTGGGGCCACTGCTATTATCTTTATTATTGCTATTTTCTCCATTTTACATGGGAGGAAGATGAAGCCTCAAGTCTAAATACTTTCCAAGAGCAATGCTTGTTCATGACAGAAGCTGAATTTAATTGTAAACCAACGTGGCTTCAGAATTTCTGTATTTTATTCCTAAGTTAAATGAATGTAAAGGCTGTCTTCTGCAGTCATCAGTGTGAAGGGCTGCGAGTCTCTACTGTTTATGGCAGAAACACATATATCAGGATATGTTTAATGAGGGCAAAATCTCAAAACAAACAAACAAACAAAGCCAAGGAGTTGGGCGTTTATGAGGAAAAGTGTTGGGTCGGTGGGATGGTGGGTGGGTAAAGGCGTTTGCTGTTAGGTCTGGGTTTGGTCACTGGGACCCACTCCGTAAAAGGAGAGAACGACTCCATAAATTGTCCTCTGACGTCCACAGGCTGTGTGGCATGCCCCTAACATCCTGTAATAAAAATGCCAAGAAAAATAGAGGAATAGAAAGTAAAAAGGCTCATTTCTAAGACCAAAAAATAGTTAATAAGAGCAACCATATAAAATACTTGTTAATTTATTATCTGTGACTTTAGTTTATTCTCCTGTGTGTCCTGGGAAAAAGTATTCGTAGATGAAATGCCATTTATGGGAATGGCCTGCAGGGGGCAGCAACGGCTCACAGTTGTCATCGGGCCTCAAGGGCTGATCTAAGAGGCCATCTTCCTGCTTCCATTCTTTTTTTTTTTTTTTAACTTTTTTAAAATTTTATTTTATAATTTAATTTAATTTTACATATCAGCCACTGGTTCCCTTGTTCTCTCCACCCCCCCTCGCTTTCCTCCCATCTCCTCCAGGGCAAAGACTCCCCTGGGGATTGAGTTCAACCTGCTAGACTCAGTCCAGGCAAGTCCAGTCCCCTCCTCTGCATAAGCCCCAGGTTCCAAACAGCCAACTCATGCACTAAGGACAGGTCCCAGTCCCACTGCCTGGACGCCTCCCAAATAGATCAAGCCAATCAACTCTCTCACCTATTCAGAGGGCCTGATCCAGTTGGGGGCTTCTCAGCCTTTGGTTCATAGTTCATGTGTTTCCATTCATTTGGCTATTTGTCCCTGTGCTTTATCCAACCTTGGTTTCAACAATTCTCGCTCATACAAACCCTCCTCTTTCTTGCCAATTGGACTCCTGGAGCTCCACCTGGGGCCTGGCCGTGGATCTCTGCATCCGGTTCCCTCAGTCATTGGATAAGATTTCTAGCACGACAATTAGGGTGTTTGGCCATCCTATCACCAGAGTAGGGCAGTTCGGGCTTTCTCTCGACCATTGCCAGTAGTCTATTGTGGAGGTATCTCTGTGGATTTCTGTGGACCTCTTTAGCACTTTGCTTCTTCCTATTCTCATGTGGTCTTCATTTATCATGGTCTCTTATTCCTTGTTCTCCCTCTTTGTTCTTGATCCAGCTGGGATTCCCACTCCCCTAAGCTCTCTTTCCTTTGATCCTTGCCCTTCATTACCACCCCCACCTCATGTCCTCTGAGATACCACCTTACACCTGTCAGAATGGCTAAGATCATAAACACTGAAGACAGCTTATATTGGAGAGGATGTGCAGAAAGGGGAACACTCCTCTACTGTTGGTGGGAGTGCAAACTTGTACAGCCACTTTGAAAATCAATATGGCGCTTTGTTAGAACATTGGAAATCAATCTCCCCCAAGACCCAGCTATACCACTTTTGGGCATATACCCAAGGAATGCTCAATCATACCACAAGGGCACTTGCTGAGCTATGTTCATATCAGCATTGTTTGTAATAGCCAGAACCTGGAAACAACCTAGATGCCCTTCAACTGAAGAATGGATAAATAAAATGTGGTACATATACACAATGGAATACTACTGAGCAGAGAAAAACAATGACATCATGAAATTTGCAGGCAAATGGATGGATCTAGAAAAAATCATCCTGAGTGAGGTAACCCAGACTCAGAAAGACAAACATGGTATGTACTCACTCATAGGAGGATACTAGATGTAAAATAAAGATGGTTAGACTGCTACTCACAACTCCAGGGAGGCTACCTAGAAAACAGGACCCCAAGAAAGACACAGGGATCACCCAATGACAGAGAAATGGATGAGATCTAAATGAACACCCTGCTTCCATTCTGATAGCTGTAGAACTACAGCCCACTTCAGCCTTCCACATGCTTGACACTGTTATTTTCTTCAACATTTTATATCACCAGAGTTTTACACTCCTTGTGTGGGTAGAGGGCCATGGGCAATAAATTATTTAATTAAATGAAAAGTAAACAACACTTTTAAAATTTGATATCAATAACGTGTTGAATCAGTAACTCCTCAGTTACCAACTTGTGAAAAGTTCATGTTCACGTAAGATCAACAGTTTTAACAAACTTTTATAAAAACAGTCTGCAAGCTGGCTGTGGTTGCGCACGCCCTTAATCCTAGCACTTGGGAGGCAGATGCAGGTGGAGTTCAAGGCCAGCCTGGGCTACAAGGTGACTTCCAGGACAGCCAGGACTATATAGAGAAACCCTGTCTTCAAAAACCAAAAACCAGTCAATCAAACAAACAAAAAACCAAATGGTTTGCTATTTAATTACAATAGTTTTAGGAGACTTCCAGTAATATTTTTCTGTTTTCTTATGTAAAAATATTAAAGGATTTCCAACTGTCAAATGGCATAGAAAACAAAACAAAACAATGTTTATTCCATAAGTAGTAAAGTGAAAATGTGTGTGTTATTGCGTGACTTATGCCTGAGGAGACTTGTCTAACAGAGACAGTGTCTGATGACAGAACCCTCGGGCGTCAGTGGGCGCTACCTGAGGACAGCATTGCTGAAGGCATCCAGATGTGGAGTGTTTGATGGCAGGTAAGGAAGCATTGACTGGTGATTGCTTTCTGTCGTCCTGCATGAGTCTTGTAGGCTTCCCACATGGAGTCAGCTTCTGATTCTAGGGGAGGGCTCACTGTGTGAGCCAACCACATCAAGACTCTGCTGTCAAGAGACATGATTGACAGCCCAGGATAGGTTCTGTACAGTGGATGCTGCTGTAAGGGCTCACTATAAGGGTATTAGATGGATAAATGAATAAATTAAACAAATGGCAAATCACAAGAGAACGTTGAGGTCTTACTATTTATTAATTATTTGTCATATAATGCTGGAGAACTGGTGGTATTCTAGATTTGTTGTTGTTAAATACCTAGATTAAAATATGCTTATTTTAATTTCTTCATGTTCTGTTGTCTGTAATTTTGGTGTGAGGAACGAGTTAGGAATCTATGTTATAGGGAATGATCGACCAATCATATCAACAACACTTAAATAACCCATTCTTTCCCCACTTTTGGAAAATGTCACCCAGTTCTTACATGATTATTTCTACATTTTGTATTATAACTGTTGATTTGTCTGTTCTTGAGCAGTATTTCAATTATTGTAATTTTTATTTATCTTTTTATTTTATGTATATGAATGTTTTGCATGAATGTATGTAAGGCGCCTCGTGTGTTCCTGGTGCCCTCGAAGGCCAGAAGAGGGTGTCTGACCCCTGGAACTGGAGTTAGAAAGTTGTAAGCCATGATGTAGCTGCTGGGAACTGAACCACAGTCCCTGCAAAAGCAGCCCTGTGGTCTTAAGCCCGTGCCCTCTCTCCAGCCCCGGCCAGTGAGTGTTCTTAACAACAGTGCACACATTCTTGCCCACACTTACTATTTTCTGTTTCTCTGAATTGTGGCCATCTTCATGGGTGTGGAATGGTAGCTCACAGTGGTTTTGATTTCCCTAACAGATAATGATGTAGAGCATCTTTCAATGGCTATTTATCTTGTTTAGAGAACTGTTTGTCTGAATTCTTTGCCCATTTTAAAAATTGAATTCTTTTAGCAGTTTGATTGATAACTATTGTCTTTATCAGGCAAAGCCAACCTAGGAAATTGCTCACAGCAGATCGCTCCTAAGCTCTGAGGAAGTGTGAGCTCCCCAACCTTTCTTCTAGGTGAGAGCTGTCTTTTTGACGTTTTACTTGGGCTCCTTAGAGACTCTATTCCCTCATGCAGCAGCAGGAGCTTTTGTATGCGTCTCCTCCATCATGTCATTGGGTACCGTGGAGGACTGACAAGCTTCCATCCATCTCTCTTGAGAGCCTCACGACTATATTCCCAGACACACTTCTGGTGAGAACTGTATCCAAGGAGCAGGCGAAGACGTGAAGTTGGCCTTCAGTGCTTTCCACATGGCGTTGTCTCTAGCCATCGTTACTCGGCTTTACAAACCTTGTCCATTTCAAACCCATGGAGCGTTCACAGCGTTCACACCACCATTTGGTAGTGTGTGCTTACGCACTGACGGTCAGAACCCTCTCTGTATGGGCATAAGCTACTGACAGATGGTGGTATCTCCCAACGTTATGTCCTTTTGTTTTCTAATTTTGTATTATCACTAACCCCTGGGTCCAGCTCATGCTGCCCATATGCACATGGGTATGTAGTCTTCCACCAGGGCATGAGCAATCTGCTAGTGGCTACATTCCCAAAGAAGAGGTACACCCCCTCCCTGTAGCCATCAATTGCTTCTCTGAAGAGGTGGGGCCTTTAGGCCCCTCACTGATTCATGCTGGAATATTTTATTCAGTTTTTAAATTAAAATTTTTATTTTATGTATATGGATATTTTGCTTGCATGTGTGTCTGTGCACCACTTGCATGCCTGGTGCCCACAGAGGCCAGAAAAGAGTATTGGGATCTCTGTAGTTAGTTACAGATGGTTGTGAACCAGTATGTGAGTGCTGGGAATTGAACCCAGATCCTCTGGGAGAGCAGCCAGTGCTCTCAACTGCTGCGATATCTCTTCAGCATGCTCCCCCACCCCATGCTGAAAGTTTGATGAACTTGATCATGTGCAGGTCTTGTGCAAGTAACCACAGTTGCCTGCAGCAGCCATTTCGTGTATGCAAATCACCATTTCTCAGTGCTCCTCCATCTTCTGGCTCTTACACACTTTCTACTGCCTCTTCTGCAAAGTTGCCTGAGCCTTGACTGGTGGGACGTTAATATTGATGGCTTTTCCATGGCCGAGCACTCAGTTACTTAGACTTGGCTCTTTGACCCATTATGAGCCTGCATTAACCACCACCCACTGCTAAAACCTTCTCTGACAAACACTGAAAGCAGTACAAATCGATGGGTATGAACATCAACATTTAGAATGCAGTGTGACAGCCTAACCATTTGGCAAAACAATTACTATTTGGTTCCTCACTAGGGCCTATCATTTCTCCAGTCATGAGATTCTGACAAGATTTACGGTCCTGGACATGAAGTCCCTCCCATGGAGCAGGCCTCTTATCCAATCAGAGAGCAGTTGGTTGCCCCCCATCTGCCATGCCGCTATTGTATCTGTGGGTGTTCTGTTCCGGCATGTCAGTGTGGAAGTGTGCGGGTGATATGCGGAAATTTCAAATTCAGTTTTTTCTTAAGGTTTTTCACTTTTTGTATTACTATATTGGTTTCAAAATCCTTCCCTACCTTATTGTCTTCTTTCAAGTGACTTCTATTTTTCTCTTGATAAAAAGTCCCAGAGTTTGTTTTACTAGACTTTTTTTTTTTCTTTTTGATCAACACTTAGGTTTGTTGGTTAATTATTATTTTCTGGTTCATTGATTTCTGTTATTTTAATTTTTTCATCCTTTATGTTTCTTTAGGTTTTCTGTAATATTGTTCTCTTAAAAACTTTTAAGTTGGACATCTTACTCACATATTTTCAGTATCACTTCTTTTTTCTAAGCATTTATTTTGTGCCTGCGTGCACAGGTACGTGTGCACACAGGCATCCATGTCACAGTGATGGTGTGGAGGTCAGAACAGCTTGTGGACTCACTTCTCCTCCTCCGTCATCTGGGGTCCAGGCACTGAACTTGGTCTTAGATTTATTGGAAAGCACCTTTACCTACTGAGGCACCTTGCCGGCCCCAGCTTCCCTTCCTTTTAAGATAAACATTTAAAGGCTTCCCTGCTGTGGGATGGTCTGTATGTCAAATTGCTCTGATTGGTCAATAAATAAAACACTGATTGGCCAGTGGCCAGGCAGGAAGTAGGTGGGGCAAGGAGAGAGGAGAATTCTGGGAAGCGGAAGGCTGAGGCAGAGAGTCACTGCCAGCAGCCACCATGACAAGCACCGTGTGAAGACTCCAGTAAGCCACAAGCCTTGTGGCAAGGTATAGATTTATAGAAATGGATTAATTTAAGATATAAGAACAGTTAGCAAGAAGCCTGCCATGGCCATACAGTTTGTAAGCAATATAAGTCTCTGTGTTTACTTGGTTGGGTCTGAGCGGCTGTGGGACTGGCAGGTGACAAAGATTTGTCCTGACTGTGGGCAAAGCAGGAAAACTCTAGCTATACTTCCCAAATGGAGAAAGAACACCACATTCCAGTGCACCTCCTGGCTTTCTTCTCCTCAATCATGTCTGTGTCGTTCTTCATAGCCTTCTTTAACGCTCTAACATAGTATCAAAGTGTGAGTTTGACACACTATTTAACCATGAAATATTTGATAGAATTAAAATACTGAATATATTCATCACCCCATGAAGTTATCCCTGTGGCTTTTGGTTTCCTACCATCTGTCTCAGCCTAATTCCTAACCTTAGGTAACAACTGATTTGTTTACAGTTTCTAGAAATTTCTATTTGCTCCTTTCTGCCTGGCTTCTTTCATTCAGAGTATTTTAGGATTAATCTGTGTTGCTGTACAAAGCTGTAGTTCATCTGTTTCTCTGTGCAGCAGTCTTTCATGGAATAGATGCATGCACAGTTGATCTGACAGCCCACCTGTTAGTGGAAATTTGAATTGTTTCCCATTTGGGGCTCATCCAAATACAGTTGCTATGAACATTTGTGGGATAGTCCTTGTATGGACATACATTTTTATTTCCCATTAGTAAGTACGAGGGCATAGGATAATTTGTTCCTACAGTAATATGTGCTTAATCTATTTCACTTTGTTCTCAGTAGGATAGTTGGTTGAACTACCTAATCTACTATTACAAATAGAAGTCTCCAGATCTTTTTTTGTAATTTCACCCCTCCCCTCAATCTCCTCCTCTTCTTTTTCTTCTTGTTTTTGTTGTTTTGGGACAGGATCTCACGTAGTCCAGGCTTGACTGGAACTTACTGTGTAGCCAGTGATGACAGCCTGTCTCTGCCTCCCAAGTGCTGCGATTCCAGATGTGCACCACCATGGCTTCTCTTTGTAATTTCCTTTTCCTGTTTATGTTTCTGATTCTGCTAGAAGTGGCCCTGATGTAAGGAGTGTGATAGCTAACATTATTTTAAAGGAAGTCAGCAAGTTGAATGGATACTGTGAATCCCATAATCTGTCAACAGCATATGTGGTGGTTTGAATAGAAATGGTCCCCCCACAGGCTCATATATCTAAACACTTGGTCACCAGAGAGAGGCGCTATTTGTAAGGACCAGGAGGCGTGGCCTTGTTGGAGGAAGTGTGTCACTGGGGGTGGGATTTGAGTTTCACGGGCCCGAGCCAGACCCAGTGTCTTCTCTCTTCCTGCTGCCTGCAGATCCAGATGTAGAACTCTAAGCTCCTTCTCCAGCACCGTGTCTGCCTGCAGATCCAGATGTAGAACTCTCAGCTCCTTCTCCAGCACCGTGTCTGCCTGTGGGCTGCAATGCTCTCTGCCATGGTGACTCTCTGAATGAGCTCACCCTCTGAAACTGTAAGCCAGCCCAAATAAATGCTTTCTTTTCTAAGAGCTGCCGTGGTCACGGTGTCTCTGTGCAGCAATAGAACACTAAGACAGTATAAACAGGTTGATAACAAAAGCCTACTCTTCAAATTCATCAGGTGACTCAGTGTAGGTTTGGTAATCCTGTGAATGAAAAGAAATAGACCCTAAGGAGGCTTCTCTTTCTGAGAGGGGCAGTTGGAAATCAACAGGGAGTGAGCCATCCCCAAAGAAAACATTAATGAAGGTTGTTTTGAAGATTTTTCTTTGTCATTCTCTGTAGAAGAGCAGAAAATAAATGCCACTTTACCCCAACCATTTATCTTGGACAGTAACTTTATGTAGCATATGTTTTTCTTCAATAATAATTATGGAACCTTAAGAAAACAAGGTTGTTATTTTGAATTTTAATCATGTTATTAGATGTGAAGTCAGAATGAAAAATGAAATAGCCTTTCAAGCAGTCAGTGTGAAAAAAACCACGCAACAGTGAGTGCCGTTCTTTCATGATTCTGAGTAGGAGCACACATCTCTGTTTCTTAAACCTCATGATTACTGAAGTTACGATAAACCATAAGTTTTACATTATAAACTGTGGAAAAACAACCACTGGAAAGAAGGAGCAAAGACCAGGAACCCTTTTAGAGCTCCACTAATCCCCAGAGAATATATGCCTTCATGCTTACCAGGATAGAAAACAATTCTGGAGTGTGTTTGTAAATTGACCTTATTAGATGATATAAGTTTCATCCCTAGGACCCACATGGTGAAGAGAGAGAATCAACTCCTGCACGTTGTCCTCTAACTTCTCCATGTATGCTTCCCCCCTCTACAAAGAATTCTTGCTCAACAAATGTGGACTGCATTTGAAGTTTGGCAGATTGAACATGTGATGAGAAAACAAGCTTAATATGCATGGTGTGTGTAAAATAAAGATGTGCATCTATAAGCCACTGTTTTAAGTACTGTAAACTTTTTATTGTTGTTGTTTTTTCGAGACAGGGTTTCTCTGTGCAGCTTTGTGCCTTTCCTGGAACTCACTTGGTAGCCCAGGCTGGCCTCGAACTCACAAAGATCCGCTTGCCTCTGCCTCCCGAGTGCTGGGATTAAAGGCGTGCGCCACCACCGCCCGGCTAAACTTTTTAAACTAGAAAACACTTGAAATTGTAAAGATTTTGAAATTTTAAATTATGTTTATATGTGTGTCTGTGTGAATGTATGTCACACATTGTGTATCCACAAAGGCCACAGGGGGGCGTCAGATACCCTGGAGCTGGAGACCCAGGCAATTGTGAACTGCTTCAATGTGGGTGCAGGGAACTTCAGTTCAGGTTCTCTGGAATAGTAGTACACTCTTTCAACAGCTGAGCGATCTCTCCAGTCCCAACATTTTAAAATTATAAATTCTCTAAGTTTTGCCCCCTTTTAAAATAAAAAGTATTTTAACTTAAACTTGTATTACTTTATTTATTCAGTGGATATTTATTAGCACTATGACTTGGGTGAAGGCACTATTCTGTATGTTGAAGATCTAATGAGGAACAAGTATGGACAATGTCTCTGATCTCATAGAGTTTATATTCTAGTTGGAGATAAAAAAACATATAGGAATATATAAAGAAGATCACTGCAGGTCTATTAGAGTACAAAGAAAACTGCCATGCAAGATGGTGATGAAGGTGGACAGTACAGGATGTGATTCCCTAATGTGGGCCCAGCCCTGGGCCAGGCCTCCTGAATGATAGGAATGCCACATGGTACCTGAGATCCAGGTTTCAGTTAGGAGCTAACTTAGATGAAATCCCATCTCTGCCCACAGGCAGACTTCCCACCAGTCAATGCTGCTTTTCCCTCTAGGTCCCTCACTTTCTTAGTGGCAATCAGAAAGTCTTTTCTTTGTAAGTTTTAGAACTGCCCAAGGCCTTCTCAGAGGAAAGGGACCCGTGTATCTAAAACTGAAGTAATGAATTGTGTTTCTACTTTCATTCCGAATCTCTATCATCTTACCAATTATATATTTATATAATAGAAAACTTTTTCTTATGCACTATCCCTATATCAATTCCTATAAGCTTCAAGCTTCACGAAACTTAATTATATTCTTGATTTAACCATTGCTTGTCTCTATAATTTTGTGCAAATTATTTAAACTTCTCTTGCCTCAGTTTCCTGTATTATAAAATGGAAATATGACCTCAGTCATTACGCTGTATGAGAATGGAATAGAACGACAGGTTTCGAATGTCGTACACCGTATCTGAAACATAGTCTTTATTATTGCAAAAATGTAAACTCTCAAAATGTTTATGATTTCTTTTGGGAAGCAAAATTGATAGACAAGAATCCGAAGGACACCAGCACACAGAGTAGTTTAACAACTGGGAATGTGAACTCGAGCGTTAGATGAGCCCAGTTAAGGTCTATGTGGTTCAGCACGTCACTGTGTGATTTCAGGCGGTTCCCACTGTGTGGTATATCGTATGTGCCTTTGGGGAGCAGCGGCAGTGGGTGGCTAGTGCGAAAGGTAGATGTAGAACTAAGGTGAGGCCACCTGGGCTGGTGCTCTCTATGACAGTCTTCTAGTGTCGTGGAGTGGCATGCCTGCTTGAAGGGTGGGGTTTGTCGAGGGAGTGTGGAGATGCTTTGAGACCAGCGAAAGGTCTGGAGCAGACATTGTGAACCCTGGGAGAGCACATCAAGGACAGAGGTGTCTATCAGCGAGCAGCTGCAGAGGCAGCCTGTCCCACGCTATGGGCAATGAGAGCCCTATCCAAGGCAAAGGTGGTAGTCCTGGGGAGACAGCAGGTGTTAGAGAGTGACTGCATGAGGAAGATGTGTGGCTGCCCTGTCCTGTGTTGTACTCCACTCTAGCAAATAATTGATAAAAGAGAGAGAGAGATGGAAGTATTAGCTTGCTCCTTCTCATGCCTGGGAAGCTGAAGGGTAAAGAAAACCCAGATCAGATTTGTATGAAAGAGGCCTTCCTGGAACCTGAAAGCCTGGACTCCACGGGAAGAGTCAGGTGCCAAGGAGGAAAAGAGTAAAATTAATGCAATAGAGGATATCCCGCGAGTCCACATTCATGATCCAGGATGCAGAAAGATGGGTTCTTAGTAATGGTCCAGTGTGAGAGGCCAGGGTCATCTGAGAACACTCAACATGGAACTGTTGGAATTGGGGAAAAGCTTTAAATAAGCAGTAAAAGAATCTCCCACACTTGGCTTGTGAGGCTGTGGGGTATGGGGGCAGATGGGATCAATCTGGGTGCTGCAGAAGCAGAGAACCTGAGCAACGTAACCACACATTTGTCCTTGAGACACAGCTGCATAACCCGAGGCACTACAAGGGGAGTCAAGTCCCCGATGCAACGGCTCATCTGAGCCGCTAAAGATGCTTGCCCATCACCAGTGGAGGTCGCCATGGACATCAGGGGCTGGAGGACTGTACAAGAAAGACAAATCCTAGTGAGGAACTAGGTAGGAGGGAAACAGCATATGCTCGGTCACGGGGCCTGGAAGATGCTGTTCACCAGGGACTGCTTCATCAAGTTTGGCAAGAGGAGCATAGAACTATAGCAGTTTTGCTGAGTCCTTTGGTGGCGTAAGATGTTTATGAAATAGGAAGGGCTTTGGTTGATCTAAGTGACTTAGACTAGCATGTAAAGCATGTCTAAAAGCGGGAGAGCTACCTAGAGGAGGTAAGAGAGGGAGGCATTGCAGAGGAAGAGGTCTCAGGGTCATTCAAAGGCAAACATGACAAGATTTGTGTTGAGCTGGAGTTCCTAAGGGAAAACCTGACAGAAAGCCAAATTGTGTGCTAAGGGGCTCCCGAGAGGCTTTAAAGCCTGAGGAGCTCATACAGTCTGGGTCTTGGTAGGGATGAGCAGCTTGATCCAGCCCCACGAAGGTCATTAGGGGTGGAGGAATGCAGGGAGGCTCCATGGAGGAGCTCCAGGATGTGGAAATGGAATGACTGAGGGCCGTGGAGATCTACTACAGTTAGCACCTCCTATCCACGCTATTGTCCCCAACACGATCTGTTGAGGAAGCAATTGATAGCAGTGGGTGGACTCTTTCCCTGCTGTATTAGATCTTGCTTGTGTTTGACTTTAGTAACTCCCTAGTTATGAACTTGGTGATCGCTGACACCTGCTCAGAACAGATAACAACAGACTTCCAGAGGGCTTCACCAAGGTTGCCGTTGTTACCTCACTGTTCACCTTGGGATGTTGGTGGAGGATGTTGCCTTGTCCTCTGGGAAAAGGTTTCATCGTACAGATGACATAATCCTAACTTTGGACTGCTTTGCAGATTTAGAAAGCCATTGGAGAAATATGTGGGTGTGCCTAAAGGAGCAGGCATGAAGCATTAGTCCACACAAGGCACAAAGAGCCATGTGCAACTAGTGAGAGTTTTATGGCTGGGTAAGGCATAGATGCTACCCACCAACATGACTGGGGAAGGTCTGCAGTAGTCTGGGTCTGTGGATGTTGAGTAAATAAGGGTGTCTTGTGTGACTGTGTGGGGAAGGGCAATAGAGTCTCTTGAGGATTCTAGTACTAGGGGTGGGTTACCTCCACAGTGGTTGTTGGCAAAGTGTCTCCTAGAAGATAAAGGCCATTGCCATGATTACTGGATGCATTCCGGAACTGTTGGAAGGCCCTGTTGCTGAAGACATCACAAGCTTTGATTGCAGGCCTTGGAGAAATAAAGCGAGCACAGAAGTGTCCCCTCAATGAGGTGGCTCCTGTAGTGCCAGAGTTCCTACTAAGAATGTTGGGAAAGATTAAGGTCCAAAGTCCCTCTCAACTGTAGATCCTGTGTGTCTCATGATGGACGTGCTAGGCAAGATGTGCCAGCTAGTGCAGTAGTAGTGTGAGTTGCTGTGGACTGAACCAACTTTCTGAAGGACTTAAGGCCCATTCCTCAGGGGAGATTTATGTCCGATACTGAGGACGTAGACAAAATCCTGTAACCAGGGAAGACTCCAGTGGAGAAGCAACTGTGATTTGGTTAAGGGAGGTACCAGCTAAGGGCCTTCCCACATTTTTGTTTACAATTGTGAGTTAATACTGGAGTGTGTCTGAAGGACAAGGGCAAGCTCTGTAGTAACAGAGCTGAACTCACTTGGCAGTTCTCCTGGTCTCGATGGTCAGTTGGTGGCTGGTGGATCAGCTGGAATTGAGATCAGCCAGGGCTTGAGGACAGATTCCCTTTCTTCATACTAGTTACGGTCACCTTTTGCATGTGACTCCTGTACAGCACTTGTTTCCTAGTGCTCCTGAGAGTAAATGCAGAAGCAGTAAGTCTTATTTATTTATTTGTTTGTTTGTGGGTGTGTATAGGTCAGAGGACAACTCTTAGGAGTTGGTTCTTCCCCCGAATGGGTCCTGGAGATTGAGCTCGGGTTGTCTGGCTTGGTAGCAAGCACATTTGCCCACTGAGTCATCTTGTTGCTTGTCTCCTTTTTAAAACAAAAACTGCATGTCCTAATTTGACATAGGAGCCAAGCAGAGCATTTGGGTTAGTTAATAAAAGCACCTCACTGAGAATAACACACGGATGTTGTTGAGGGCTCTCAGTCATGGAATTTGAAGATGGAAAAGTCAATCTTTGCATGATAGAGCCTAGGACACCTGCTCACTTATTTTTACTTCTGTTTTTTGTGGTGCTGAAGATTGAATTCTGAGTCTTTCACATGCTAGGCAAGCACATACCACAGAGCCACACCCCAGCCCTTGTTCATCTAGTTAAAGGAGACCCTTCATATACCATGGGGGAGACCCTTCACATACCATGGGGGAGACCCTTCACATACCATGGGGGAGACCCTTCACATACCATGGGGGAGACCCTTCACATACCATGGGGGAGACGCTAGAGTGTGGGAGTGTGGTGCTTCTGCCCTGGGAGCAGGTGGCCGGGTATCTCAGCACTATCTTGGGAAGGGAGTGATGCTTGGATGCTTGTCTTCCCATTTTTCGAGTCTAGTAAACCTGATCTGCTAGGCTACCACTGGCCTTCTCTTTGTCTAACATGGAGATGCTGTTTTGGTCTGATGGGCTGGGGAACCACTGCCACCAGCCACATGCTCTTTGATCCAAGCTACCAGGCATGTAGGACCATAGCTGACTTCCTGAAGTTTTGGTCTCATCCCTAATGAGGTTCTATGGTAAAAGCTGAAGTCTTAGAGCACCAGCTTTAAAGGATTGCCAGAGCAGTTGAAAACACAACTGCTTAGATGTGATACCTTTTCCTATTTGTACCTACACCCTCCAATCAGTGTTTCTCAAGTCAATCTTGAAATCTGCCACCTATGTGAAAAAGTCCTGCTTATGACAAAACCTCCGATTCCCTCCGAGACAGCCCTCCTATTCCCCCTGCACCACCCTTCTTCAGCCTTCCTTCCCTGGACCTCCTTTCCCCTCTGCCCAGCTCCTAAGAGCAGGGGCCAGTCTTTGGAGGGAATGAGTCGTGGTGCAGGCCTGCCTCTCCTTCTGGTTTGGAGAAGGCTGCTAGGATGCTCACAAACACATCTGGGGACGGGGACACATTGATGGCTGAGTGCTTCCTCCATAGTTCTCCACTTGGCTGGTCTGAGTGTAGATCATTGGGGGATCATCCAGGCCTTCCACTATTATCTGGCCCATGAACCAGGGGCTCCCCAGTTTTGTCACCTCCATGGGCTCATTTCGGGGATGAATTCTCATAGTAAGACTGGGCACTTGGGAAGTGAGTCAGCCCTCTGGTTATGTTCTGGGTCAGTAGGGAGCCTGCTGTGAAACTCAGTCACAGTCTCAGACTTCTCTTTCTTCCTTTTGCCTCACCTCTCTGTCCAATGGGAGGCATCAATGTCAATCATGAAATGAGGGAGCACTGCTTTGTTAGTTTTCTTTGAGATGGAGTCTCACTGCATAGCCCTAGATGGCCTGGAACTCTCGTTATGTAGACCAGGCTGGCCTTGAAACCACAGAGGCAGAAATCACTGCTTCTGCCTCCAGAGTGCTGGGATTAAAGGTATGCACCAGGGCTGGAGAGATGGCTTGGAGGTTAAGAGCACCAATTGCTCTTCCAAAGTATCTGAATTCAATACCAAGTACCCATGCAGCAGCTTACAACTGTCTGTAACTCCAGTTCCAGGGGACCCAATACTCTCACACAGACATAAATGCAGGCAAAACACTAATGTTCATAAAAAAGAAATAAAAAATAAAAAAGATTCTTTAAAAAAAGGTATGTATCATCATGCCTGAACTGTTTGTTTTTGATACAGGGTCTCCTGTAGCCTAGGCTAGCCTCAGACTCACTGTATAGCTGAGGATGACCTTGAATTCCTGAATCTCCTGCCTCTACCTCCCAAGTGATGGTATTACAGGCATGTATGGTGTTTTGATTTGATTTGATTTGAATGCTGTTTTTGATTGGACAGAATATATGTGGATGGACAGCACAGGCTCCAGGGCAGTTGAAGCTACAGAGTGAAGCCTGACCTTGTCTCAAACATTCAAACGAATAAATAAATAAACGTGTGGAGAAGAGGGAGACAGTGTGTGAACCGCAGACGTCAGTGGGAGCTTCGGGGAATGTGGGGCGTGAGTTGGATCTTGACTGACAACTGGGTAGATTTGGACAGCTGAACCAGATGGCTTAGGATTCAAGGTGCCCGAGAGAAGCAAGTGTCCTTGAAGAGGGGAATTCCAAAGGGAAGGAAAATGCAACAGGGGAGGGAGCAAGAGGTTCTAAGTCAAGGCCCAATATGGTAGCCAGCGCCTATAATCCCAGTACCTGAAGGCTGAGGCAGGAGGATTATGTGAGTTAATTGTTGCTGTGATGGAATACCAGACAAAAGCAATGTAAGGAAGAGAGGTTTGTTTTGGACACGCCTTGGGGTCCAGCTCATATGGTGTTGAAGAGATTGTAGTGTTAGAACGAGGCAGCTGGGTACTTTGCATGCACAACCATGAAGCAAGGAGCAGGGCTGCTGACATCTAACGGAGGCAGCCATAGCAATCCATCACCATCAGCTCACCTTTTCTTTCTCATGCAGGACAGCTGCCCATGGGATGGCACCACCCACTTTTAGGGTGGGTCTTCCTGTCCAACTTAACCCAATCCAGAAACTCCCTCGCAGAGGTGGGTTCAGTTCTCACCACCTCCAGACACTTGTCTCTTAGGAGCTTCTCGGTCAATTTGACATCTGTCATCACAAGGATGGTGAGTTAAGGCCAGCATGGCCACACAACATAGCAAGGCCCTGTTGTAAAAAAAGAAAACGAAT
Organism: Peromyscus leucopus; assembly: GCF_004664715.2. Lineage (NCBI taxonomy): Eukaryota > Metazoa > Chordata > Mammalia > Rodentia > Cricetidae > Peromyscus > Peromyscus leucopus. Next base: position 19,029,598 of record NC_051064.1, on the reverse strand, counting down.
CTTCATGAAATGCTGACAAAATCATGAAAATCTTTAATAATAATGATCTTGAGCCTTCATTTAAATAAAAATTTGGATTTCCATTGAATATATGCCACTAATTTTTTTTGTCAAATCTTATTTCATTTCCTATTCCAGCTGGCCAAGCCTCCGGCCCAATGCACTTGTCACTGACCCCTTGGGTCACAAGCCTAAGAAGCTAGTCAGTCATGACTTGCCCAAACAATTGAGACTGAGGCTGACTCACTGATGGCTTGTTTTATTAAGAATTGTTATTCAGCTAACAGAAGGGAATGCTTCTGAGATGATGTGTGTGTCTAGACCCAGCTGTGATGAGCCTTGAGTTTGAGTGTTGGGAAGAGAACTGCTCATGGGAGAGGGGGCTTTGTGGACCACAGCTTCTGCTCTACATGTCTTTGCATGGCCAGGAGGGCTGAGTGAAAATCTTCCACTGTGAAGTAGGGAAACTGTAAGCATTTGTAGTGCTGGAGGTTATACCTAAGGTTTGAATATTCCAGGTCAGTGCTACCATTGAGCTATACCCCCAGCTCAAAGACATTACCCAGACACATCCTACAGAAGAAGGGCTTGTGGTTTAGGTTTCAGCTGTTGGCACTGATGTCTTACTGCCTAACAAGCCTGGGGCAGCCCTGAGGCCATCTGCCATGATTTAATACTCTCTGAAGTTGAGACAAGTAGAGGCCAACAGGACAATCAAGAACAGCTTCTAGGAAGGTGGCCCAAGATGAGCAGGAATAAAAGGGCAATAAAGGGCAACCATGAGGAGAAAGGTACTTCAGACATCCAGCCAGACACAGCTGAAACTTCCGTCACCGTAGTGAAAAAACTGGTTTCGGCTCCTTCATTTTGGAGCAGATGTCTGTGTTCCTGTTCTGTGGTCTCTAACAGCAGTGCCTGATGTCCAGACTTCACACTCGCAGCTCTAGTCCCAGGAATGCTGGCAGGACTCCTCCAGGATTAGGCTGCTCTAAGGGCTTAAAAGTTTGAATCTTTATCTTTTCTCCACACTTCATTCAGTCTCTTCCATCTTTCCTCCCTTTCTCATCTAATAAAGGCAATGAAAGTATTAAGTCTTTGGGAGTGGAGGGATGGCAAATCAGTTAAGAGCACTTGCTGCTTGAAGTGGCAAGTTTTATGTCAACTTGACACAAGCTAGAGTCATCAGAGAGGAGGGAGCCTCAGCTGAGAAAATACCTTCATAAGATCTGGCTGTAGGCAGGTCTGTAGAGCATGCATTTTCTTGTGATCGATGGGAGAGGGATCAGCCCATTGTGGGTGGCACCATCCCTGGCCTGGTAGGCTTGGGTCCTATATGGAAGTAGGCCAAGCAAGACACGAGGAGCAAGCCAATAACAGTTCTCCTTCATGGCCTCTTTATCAGCTCCTGCCTTTAGGTTTATGGCCTGCTTGAGACCATGTCCTGACTGCCTTTGATGATGAACAGTGATTTGGAAGCATAAGCTGAATAAACTCTTTCCTCCCCAAGTTATTTTGGTCATGATGTTTCATCACAGCAATAGTAACCCTAACTAAGACATCGCTTTTGCAGAGGATCCTGGTTCAGTTCCTACCACCTGCACAGGGCAGCTCATAACAGTCTATAACTCCAGTTCCAGAAGATCTGACACCCTCTTCCGGCCTTCTTGTGCACCAGGCATGTACATAGTGCATAAACATACATGCAGACACTCATATACACATAAAATAAATAAAAATAAATCTTTTTTCAAAAGGCATCAGGTCTTCAAAATAAGTCAGTGCGTGTTATTTTTATATGGATGACTATATTCAAAGTTATAATGCCACAATAAAGACAAATTTAAACATAATCTAAGTCAATTGTTTTTTAAATGTATAAGGTATGACTCATTAAAATGGTTAGTCATATGCCTCACATATAGAGATTTATTTCTGGTGTATACCTTTGCTACTTTACTAATTGAATTTGAATTTCTAATAACCCCATATTTAAGTTAATGAACTTTTGGAATACAGGAACCCCCACCTCCAAATTCTAAACAAGTTCATTATACAGTGGTATAAATATAGAGGTTTAAATAATTACTTACACCCTTTTATGGCCTCTAGGCATCAAGCAGTGCCCACACATGCATGAAGACATTCACACATACACATAAAATAAAATTAATAAAACTTAAAAAAATAGCCTCAGTAACTCAGAGAAATTTGCCCTCCTTTTGAGAAATTACCCAGATAACCCCAAATATCTAAATATTAGATTAATCCACATGAGTGAGAGCCAGGGAACAGAAGAGAGTTCACCCAATTAATGAATGCTCATTGATACACATCCTGTACTAGGCATAAATATATTCTCTCCTAACATTCTTAAGAATTCCACAAGGCAGTGCAGTGCTTGCTCAGAGCAATTGTTTGTTTTCCTCTCATGTTGTTGTGATAAATACAAAGTGGCTTAAGGGACACAAGGTTTATTTCAGCTTACAGTTCCCAGTGGTGGTCCATCATGGTGGGGGTTCTCCAGAAGCAGCTGGCCACATTATATTTACAACCAGGAGAAGAGCACAGAGAATGTGTGTAGGCAGCTCTGCTATCCTTCTTTTCCTTCATCCCAGTCAGGAAATGGCTCCACCCATCACTCAGTTGTTCTCTTCAGATAATCTCCCACAGGCATGGCTAGACGCCCATCTCCCAGGTGATTGTTCTGATAAGTTGACAATCAACACTATGAATTATGAACACACTTGAGCTGAAGAACAAAGATGAACAGGTGAAATATTTCAGACAAGGTCAACAGGGGTGGGAAATATCTCTAAATTCCAACCTATGCAAAACAGTTACTGCTTAGAGAACTCTCCTTTCTTTTATATATTTATTTAATTTTTAACATTCATTTGTGCATGTGTAGGTGCATGCATCAGTCATGTGGAGGTCAGAGGACAACCTGTGGGAGTCAGCTTTCTCTTCCTACCATGTGGGTCCTGGGACTATGTAGTAGGACAGGTCCATAGGGTTGAGGAAATTGGCTCAGACCAGTAGCCAAGGCATGCACATAACATACTCCTTAAGAGCCAACCTGGAGTCTGCCTGAGGGCCTAGCAACAGGAACTGTCAGAGCTCCTAGTCGATGTCAGAGTTCCAGATCATGCAGAGTCTGCCTGAGGACCTAACAACAGTCGCTGTCAGAGTTCCTGATTGTGCCCAGCCAATGAGGGATGACCACACAGACTGGGTGCTGGGAGGAGGGTATATAAGGCCGTCCCTGTTATTGAATAAATGAGTTTCTTATTTGCCTTCAACAAACTCCCAGTGTCTGTGTCATTGATGCTGTGCCTTCTCACCCCCTACCCCCGAGGGAGCCATTAGAATCCAAGAAACATGACCATACTCTGGTCATAAAGCTTGATGGCATAAAGCTCCCTGCCCAGCCATCTTGAGAGCCTGAATGAATGTGCCTGTGTGCCAGTTGTGTGTTTTATCGAGGTTTCCAGAACAGCCCTATAAAGTGCTGTCATTTTTCCGAGTTTACAGTAAGGACCCTGGGACTACACAGTTGCTTGCATCACAGAACTCCTTGTGGAGGGACTACCATTTGACTCCTTTCCCTGGGTGTCTTCTCAGATGGAACAAGAAGGCATCTGGGCATGATGTCAGGGACCACTGTTTTAAATATTTGGCAAATTTGCTTTTAATCTTATCGACAGGCATGGATATTATGTTATTTCCAGGAACTTCCCAGGAATAAAGCCCAATTTCAGAATAATGACAAGAGACAGAAAGTGATTGACTGCTGATCCTCTCAGACCCCACAGTGATCAGACTGAGAGACTCGGGGACCTCATTGGAGGGATGATGTCAGTAGGCTTGTTCTGAAACATCCTCCAGTCTTCTGAGTCACCTGGAGCTCTCAGAACTCTGCTTTGTTTCAGGGTCCATAGGCAGCCCTACAGGGTAAATAATGCTTTTACTCTTCCCTGATCTCATAAAAGTAGAATCATGACTCAGTTACATTCTCCAGAGAGCTAAAGGTATACTCACATGTGTCTAGGCCAATAGTTAGTCACATAAACAACCTAGAGTTGCTAGGCAACCCAATACACACTTAATTAGTTTCGGTGATGACAGTGTTTGCTCTTAGTTCCAGGATGTTCTGGGGATTCTGAGTTAAGTTCCAAGGACACAGGTGTAGAATGACCATATGTGGTGTCTTTGTTTCAAGCCTGCATTCTCCTTCCCAAGAACCACTGGATTTGATTTACATTTCCTGGTCAAGAGTACAATAATGAGATATGAAAGTAGGGAGAGGGGGATGCCAGCCAAATCTGAGAACATGTGAGGATGATATGCAAGTGTGTGTGTGCCTACATACAGTTCAGTTCTATGAGAGCTCAGGCTGGCTCCTAATGGTTCATTAGGTTGTAACTTCCACACCTCTTTTCCCTTAAAGCCATCCATCTGGCTGTCTCCTGTCATGTATCTTTGTTATTATGTTATTGGTGTTGGTTGTTGAACCTTCTTGAAGTTAGGAAGAATTCTCTTCTGTGTAGTAATCATGGGCTCCCTTCCTTTATCTGAGCTGAGGAGGCCATAGAGCATGGCCGTTCTTTCTCCCCACTGGCCGTTCAAGCTTTCTCTAATCAGATTATACTTTCAGGAACTATGGTCATGTGTCAGTGACACAAAGACACATCTTTCCTGTGGATGGTGACCTCCTAGCAAGCTTTTCCCTGACACCCAATCTCAAGCCCATTGGCCAACTAGAGGAGCCCCTCCCCTGCTGGTACCACTTCCAGGGACTCTTTCTGCTTAAAGCAGCCAGAATCAGTTCCTAAGCTTGTCCCACTTTCCCAAGAGTGTTCAAGATGACTGCTCATTTCTTAAGCTGGTCTAACTGCACAGACTTGATTAGAACAACCGAAGTTTGTCTTATCACAATTCTAGAGGCTAGAGACATTGGAAATCAGCTCAGGGCTCAAATTAAGGTTTATGTGAATCAAAGGGTAATCTTCCATCATGAGCGCCTGAACCATATCTATAAAGACCACTTCCTCCTTATTTTCTCTCTCTCTTTCTTCTGTAGGAGGGCCACATTCACAGGTTAAAGGGTTAATACATGGGGATATCTTTTGGGGGGCATTTCCAGACTATCTGAGTACCCCAGTGTACTCCTCTATAGCTCTTGTAGTTGGTTTATTTTTGTCTCTTACCAAACTGTGAACCGCAGGGGCTCTGGAACTCAAAGCCATCCATCTCATTGGTTCGCTCCGCTGCTGAAGCACTTCTGATAGGCTGTGCAGGCATCCACCGAATCAATCAGCAGACTGCTTAAATTCAGTGCCTGATTATCATTGCTTCTTTTATTCAGCGAGAGTTTTAAAACTTAGAAGTTCTGGAGGGAAAATCTATCTTCTGCAATAGCCCCTCTTGCACTATAGGACTAGGTTAGCAAATGTGAGCCATGTGAACCTCTATCTGGTGGCCAGGGCAGACATTGCTGATTTTTTCTTAAAATACCAAACACAGTGGTAGCATCATCGACATGGTATTCCAGGCAGTTGCTCCTTCTGAGTAAAATTAAACAGCAAGATAAAAATATTCCACCTGCGGGCTTGGTGACTGTCACCAGTAATCTTAGCACTCTGGAGGCTGGAGCAGGAAATGCTACAAGAAGACACAGTTCTCACAGCCAGCTCCCTGGTCCTCTGGTCCTTACAGTCTTTCTCTCCCTCTTCTAAAGTGTCCCCTGAGCCTCGGGTGGGGCGTGTTCTGTAGATGTACCCATTAGGACTGGACTCCACAACTCTGCATTTTGATTGTTGTGGTTTTCTGTAGTGGTCTCTGTCTGCAGCAGAGACATTTCCTTCATGAGAGTGAGGACTGCGTTCATCTGTGGGTATAGGACAGATGTTTATGGATTGTTGTTAGGGATGATGCTGGTTTAGTAAGTTAGTGGCTGGTGGTTTTTCTCCAACAACCCGTGATTTCACTAGCACTGAGCTGTTAGATAGGTTTTTAGTATCAAGCATAGTATCCATCTTGCTGGGTGGTCTTACGTCCAATTAGAGAGATGTTGGTTACTGCCAGGGTATGAGTGCCACTACTGCACCCATGGGTGGGTTATCATGCCATGCTGATGGTTGGTGTGGCTCATAGGTTGGTTACCTCTCTTCTTTGGGAGAGTCATGGTGCCTTCTAGTACCATGAAAGCGAGCCCCCAGGGAGAGCGCCATTTCCAGCTCAGGGCCCCTGGGTCCTGTTTCTGAAATGCATGGTGTCTTCACCAATAGAGACTTACCTTCCACTTCTGGAGTACAACCAAGGGCAGAAGCAATAAGCTGCATGTTTGGGGCATCTCTTAGCCAGTCAAGGCACCAACTCAGAAGAGGACTTCTTGTGTCTGGTATTGTTTTTTTGTCAGGTGGTCCCAGTTTTTTTTTTTCTCTTAACAAAACAGCAACTCCCCTCGATTTCCAAAGCAAATCTCCACATCAAACAGAGGAAATTTTTCTTTAACCTTGACACATATGTTAATTTCTTTTTATGGTGCCAAATACAATTTGTTCCCTGCCTCCCCAGTCTCCAATTATCATCAGCATCTACCCACCCGAGTGAAGTTCCTTTTCTTACTCCATCATACTGACGTTTATTTTTTGTCTATCCCCCAAACACAATATATCAAACACTTCTGTTCCCTTCTGGTGTTCTCAGAGGAGACTCATGGCCTGCCAAGTGGCTCCATCGATTGCCAAGTAGTGCACTCTGTCCTATGCCCACCACGTCCGTCCGCGCTGCTTAGGGAGATGGTCTACTGGTGTCTGGCTCTGATCAGCTGCAGCCTGACCTCTACCTCTGAGCCAAGGACCCACAAGCCTCTAACTTTTATCTTCCCAAGGAAGGATCTGAATGATGGACTGAATGGCATCTGTAGGGCAGGCATGTGTGAGCATGTTCACTCAGTGAGGAGAACAGGGAGAGTGTCTCCCTACAGTGGCCACTCCCTATGAGATTATGGGGGACAATTACATTCAAACTATCACAATCTTTTAAAAAAAGATGTATGTATGTATGTATTATGTATATGGGTATGGGTATTTTTGTCTACATGTATGTCTGCATACCAGAAAAGGGCATTGGATTCCATGGGACTACAATTATAGATGTTTGTGAGCTGACATGTGGGTGCTGGGAAATGAACTCAGAACCTCTGGAAGAGCAGTCAATGCTCTTAATCATTGAACCATCTCTCCAGCCTGCTGTATCACCTTTCATACAGGAAGATAACCATACTTTGATGGTGTTTACTTAAACATTTCTTTGCATGTATATATGTGTGGTATGCATGTGTGTATGCATGTGCATTTGTTCATGTGTGTGCATGTGGAGGCCAGACATTGATATCAGTGTCTTCTTCAATTACACTATTTACTGAGGTAGGACCTCTGGCTGAAAACAGAGCATGCTGATTGGCTAGTCTTCCTAGCCAGCTTGCCCCTGGCGTCGTGTCTCTAGGTCCCAAACACTGGAATGACCACTGGATTTTTATGTGGGTGCTGGATCCACGCTCTTCCTCACGCTTGCATGCCAGGGCTTTATCTCCTGAGCCGGCTTCCCACCCCCCTCCCATCCCCCTTTTTCTTCAACACCTCGGTTGAACCCAGAGTCTCACGCACGGGAGGCCAGTGCTCTACCACTGAGATCCAGTTCAGTCCCACAAACACCTTTTCTCCACCCACGGCTGCTGTAGTCTGGACGTTACTTTTCTTCTCTCTTGAGAGCTGTTGAGACTTCTGGGGTACAGACCGACAGGACTGGTGTGGTAATGATGCCCACATGGCAGCTCAGCAGCCTGCTAGGAAGGTCTCTGCTGGAATCCAGGCTACAGAAGCTCTCATCCACCCATGGTCACAGTTCGAGGGTTTGTTGCTTTATAGCTTGGGAAGAGGCGCACGATCTCTTTATGTTGGATGGACACATCACAAGAACCTTAAGACTCTCCTTAGTGTGTTAGGTTTTGTGGACTTGACACAGACTAGAGTTACCTGGGAGCAGGGAGCCTCAATGGAGGAGCTGCCTCCACCAGACTGGCCCATAGGCACCGGGGGGCATTTTCTTGATTAATAATTGACGTGGGAGAGCCCAGCCCACTGTGGGTGGTGCCACCCCTGGGTAAGTGGTCTTGGGGTATATAAAGAAGCAGGCTGAGCAAACCCTGGACAGCAAGTCAGTAAGTACCATTTCTCTGTTATCTGTGCTCCAGGTGCCTGTTTGAGTTTCTGTGCCGGCCTTCCTTGGTGATGGATTATTGATTATTACCCAGAAACAATATAGTATAAATCAAATAGGCTCTTTCCTCACCACCTTGCTTTGGTCATGATATTTTTTCACAGTGACAAGAAGTAGTCATGTACCTAGTGGGCTGCTCCTGGGCTGCTGTGGGACTGCCTCCTCCACTGTTGGGGACTGTCAGCTCTGGCCTGTCTGTCCCAGATCCAGGCCACCATCATCCTGCAGTCTGTGATGCAAGATCTTAGGCCAGGGAGTCCCAAAGCTCAGGAATCTATTCTTTCTTCTCCCCCATGTCACCACAAAGGAAGCAACACATAGAAACTCCCCACATTTCCCCAGAGTTTAGAATGCCTTCGTTCTTGGAAAGGGAATGTGCTCTTGTGTTAATTTCTAGACTTTAAAAAACACTTACTGTGTGTGTGTGTGTGTGCGCGCACGCGTGCATGTGCCTGGGAATGTATGTCATGTGTGCATGCCAGGGGAGGTCAGAAGAGGGGGTCAGATCCCCTGAAGCTGGAGTTACAGGTTGTTGTGAGCCACCCAGTGTGGGTGCTGGGAACTGTCCTTGGGTCCTCTGGAAGGGCAGCCATCTTTGCCGTCTCCCCAGCCCCTAGACTGTTGTTTTTAAAGATTGGTTCAATTTTTCCTGTCATTGTCTATTTATCAAATCTCTTCCGAATTCAGCCTCTCTGAGAGGGAGAAGCATTACATAAACATGAAGATATTGTCAACCACTCTTCACAGACTTGCAAGGGACAGAGATAACTAACCTAGCTCTAGCGTCCTTCTCTTTTCCTGCTCTTCTTTTGGAGCCAGTGTTGATGAGGGGAAAGACAAACAGAAACAGCATGATCAAATGAAGATACTCGGGGACCAAAGACTGACAGGAGTGAGCCCTGTACTGGATGGCTACCGTAAATGTTGGAGTAGGAGAGAACTCTTGCCTAGTGCCTGGGGATGGAGCTTAGTTGGTATCATGCTTGCCCTACATGCATGGAGCTCTGTGTTCTGTGCCCACCACTCCATAAATCTGGCACGGTGGTCCACTCCTGTAATCCTGACAGCTGAGAGGCAGGGGCAGGAAGATCGCCACAGGTTCCAGGCCAGCTGGGTCTACATAGCAGGGTTATAGATGGGACTATAGAATGAGGCTTCGTTAATAAACAGAAATAAATAAATACTTGCCTAATAAGATAGGAACATGCTAAAGGAACATACTGTTTTCCAACCAATTTGTTGTTTGAGGACTGTCAAACCTCTGACAGAAGAGGAATGATGCTTCCCATTCTTCAGAGCCAAGACTTCTGAATAGAAACTTTAAAGGCAAATCTTGTTCTCTTGTCTCCGAGGCTATGTGCAGAGCCAGCGTCTTTTGATGGAGGTGACAACCTTTAGCTTGTCTGTAATTAACAGGTCCCCAAATCAGTTTCTAAAACACTGCTAGTCCTCCCCACCAGAAGCAGAGCAATTAGCAGCCAGGCTCCTGATGTGTTATTCATTTGTCGCCTCGGACTACAGAGCCTTGCTCACCTCTAGGCCGTTCATCCCTGCACAGTGCCGGCCATCTGACAGGTATGCTAAGCGTGATTATTGGGAGGAAGATCAGTATTCCTCCCACACGACAGACTGTGGGGAGGCCTCACAGCACGGGAAATGGGCACTGGCTTCTCCAGTGTCCACACAGAAAGGGAGAGAAGGGCCATGCTCCTTGGATGCCTGGCATTTCATCCTTGGATGCTGCCTCACATAAACATCTGGTCAGCTCTTTGAAGCAGACAGGCGATACTAATTAGTATTGTTTATAACAGATAATAAAGGTTCTTTAATTTGAGGAGAAGCTGTTTGGTTTTTTCCAATTACCTGATTTCAGGAAAACAGGAGTGTTCTCAGACGAAAGATTCCTATCAAATGTTGGATTCACAAAAGATCAGGGCATGACAGGGGCAAAGGCTTTGGGGGGGGGGTATAGACCTCACTGCAGAATGCCCTAGAATAGCTTTTCTCAAACTCGAATGTGTTCACCAACTTTAAATGCAAATCACAGTTCTGAGTGGAGCCCCAGAGTCTGAATTCCCAGGAATTCCAAGGGGTGGCTGATGTTACGGGATCATAGAGGTCCTGAGGAGGGAGAGCTTACATTGGTGGCTTTTATGTGTAGGCAGACCTGGGGGTAAGAGCAAGAACTAACTATGAAACACACATTCTAGAACACACATTCCCCCTCCCCCACTAGCACTGTTATACTGGAGATCATGGAAAGCATGCATATTTTTTAAAGCTTTATTTGGGCATAATCCAAATGCCATAAAATTCACCCATTTAATCATGTAATTCAGTGCTTATTAATATCAGCTGTATACTATCGCCACAATCTCATTTAAAATATTTCTTTTTAAAGATTAAAAAATGTTTATTTTGTGTATGTGAGTAGTTTGCCTTCATGTATGGCTACATACCACATGCATGCAGTGCCCATGGATGCCAGAAGAGGACTTCAGACATCCTGGAACTGAAATCACAGATGGTTGTAAGCTGCTACATGGTTACTGGGAATGGAACCTGGGTCTTCTGGAAGAATGGCCAATGGTCTTAACCACTGAGCCATCTCTCCGGCCCCCAAATATCTTATTTCTATCACTCCAGGAAGAAATCTCATGCTTGCTTGCCATCATCTCTCATCTCTGCTCTAACTCTAGGCAACTCTTAGTTTATGACAGATGTCTATGGAGTTCTGTTTCCTGGACTTTGCAGATAATATAACCATAGAATTTCCAGCATCCGAGTCTGACTTCTTTCATTTAGCATGACATTTCTGAGATTCACTCTCATGGTAGCATGGGTCAATATGTTCTTTTTTTATGAGCATATGAATTTTGTGTGATTAAAAATGCAATATTTTATTTTGAGAAGCATTGTATCTTGATATATAAATGAGCTCAAGAAGGTTTACATGATGCATGTAAAATATGAATGTCTTCATGGAAGTTGAGTCTAGAATAAATTATTAAGCCTTTTAAAACGTGTTTGGGGGTTTCCATGGAAGTACATGCCTATAATCCTAGCACTCAGGAGGCAGAGGCAGGAAGATCACTTCAAGTTCAAGGTAAGTTTGGTCAATGTCTTAGTCAGTGTTCTATTGCTGTGAAGTGACACCATGACTGTGGTATCTCTTACAAAGGAAAATATTTCATTGGGGCTAGCTTATATAGTTCAGAGGTTTAGTCCATTGTCATCATGTCAGGAAGCATGGTGAGAAGCATGTCAGGAAGCATGCGCTCAGACATGGTGCTAGAGGAGCTGATAGTTCTATATCCAGATCCAAAGGGAGGGGAGGGGAAGGGGGAGGGGGAGGGGGAGGGGTGGGGGAGGGAGAGGGGGAGGGGGAGGGGGAGGGAGAGGGAGAGGAAGAGGGAGAGGGAGAGAGAGAGACTGGGCCTGGCTTGAGCTTTTGAAACCCCAAAGCCCACCCCCAGTGACACACTTCCTCTAAAAGGCCACACCTACTCTAACAAGGCCACACCTCCTAATCCATATCAAGTAGTGCCACTCCCTGGTGACCGAGCACTCAAATATGTGAGCTTATGGGGTTCATTCCTATTCAAACTATCAGTAACCACGGTGAGTTCTGCTGTATCGTGAGACCCCATCTTACAAAAACACAAAACCTCCACCACCATTTGGGTCTTCATAAGATCGGGCCTCCAAAGAGTGAGGTTTCCCCTCAGAGCACCTTTCTGGTTTCATAGCAGTAAGAGATTTCCTTCAGTGGTGCTGATGGCTGATCGTTACAGCTGCCTTCTCAGCACCAGCTGACGCTTTCCTGTCTCTTGGCTCTCCTCTGCCAAACAAACCAGTCCATTGTCTTTAAATCAAACTTCATCCCAGACACTGGCAAACATGAAGCCATACTCTTGGTCAAAATATTACAAGAATGATCCTTAGTCCCAGTCCATGACGGAGTCCTTACTTTCCTATGAAGTCACTTGAGCTGGGTCTTCACATCCTCCTTTATCTTTTAATTCTTGTCTTCTAAGTTCCCACCAGAATGGCCCTTTAGGTTCCATTGTCGACATTCAAGGGCTTTCCTAACCCAGAATTCTAACCCCTTCCACAGGTTAGTGACCACACAGTTTTGTGGTCTGTGAACCACATGGGTTCATCACAGCAGTGGCTCCACTCCTTGGTACCAATTTCTGTCTTATCTGCTTTCCTGTTGATAAACTCTCTGGCAAAAGCAAGTTAAGGGAGAAAGGGTTCATTCCAGCTCACGGGTCAAGCTATGGCTAGCATGGTACCGAAGTCAAGGCTTCAAGAGCTTGAAGCAGCTGGTCACATGACACCCACAGTCAAGAAGCAGCAATGACAGGCTTCCTAGTGCTTTTCTCACTTTCCATTTTGCACAGCCTAGGATCCTCGACTCAGAGAGTGGCCATGCCCCAAATCAAGATAGGTCTGCCTACATCAACCAACAGTCCTGATAATCTTCTACAGACATCTCCAGCTGAGTCCCAGCTGACGACATTATCACGGAGTGATTATTTAAGGAGACCTGATCTTTTAAACATTTAATAGTTCTCCTCCTTTTCTGGGCCAGTGTGAACTACTCAAAGGAGGTCTTACAGTTCAGGAAATCATTGAACTTTTGACATGGAGTGGAGAGGTTGAACAATTTGACAGTTTTAGTGTCTCATGTTTTCTCTTGCCCGTGACCCAAGTGCTTCTCCCTGTCTCATTTCCTTTTCTTGTTTACAAAGGAGTTTCTGTCTACTTAAACCCCAGAAAGAAAGTAAGAAATGTCCTTAGATATTAAAAAATTGTTATTTTCTCCTTGTGGAAACCAAGACCTTCAGGAGATGTCTTAGAATTATTGCAAGCTTTCTCTTGTTCTCTCTCTCCCTCTCTCTCTCTCTCTCTCTCTCTCTCTCTCCCTCTCTCTCTCTCTCTCTCTCTCTCTCTCTCCCTCCCTCCCTCCCTCCCTCCCTCCCTCCCCACCCCCCAGAAGCTAGACAAACAATAACATTTGAAATGGAAATGAATTTCCATCAGAACGGTCTGTGTCACATCCATCCACCATCTAGGTCAAAGGAGTCATGTGAATATTAAGTTGAAGTACTGGCACTGGGTGTGAGCTTGTTAAGGTTTTACAGGAGAAAAAGCATCTAGCCAGCAGTAGGAAGCTGCATGTCCAACACAGTTCTGCCATCTACGGGGGCCTAGCGAGAATTTGCAGGTTGACTCAGGCTAGATTACAGCTTTATACATGTTTCAAAGCGTGCCCAGATTAACTACTGGAGATGTCTGTTTCTCTGGGTCCTGCTTTGCATCTCAACCTGTGCTTAGCTCCAGTGAGAGGTAAGAATAAGACTTTCTAGTTTGGAGACTGCTCTCTCAGGGTTTTATTATCTCATGCTCCCTGGCAACCCTGCCAAGTTTGGGTTTGCGAGAACAAGTCCAGGTCAGTGCCTGAGTTTCTGCCTGCTCTGACTTCCTTCGGGCCTTGGCTGTCTTTCAGATTTCCATAGGATCCTGACCACTTCATCGCATAGGTCTGGCAGGTCCTTCCTGGAGGCCGCTTTGGTCAGTGTCTCCTCTTCCCTCAGGGCACAGGCCCCCAAACCTGGACTTTCCTCCAGAGATGTTTCCATGCTCAAGGACCAGGAGACTGTGACTCATGAGCTACAAGAGGTCCTTGGCAAACTCCTGCTGGCTGAAGGAAGATGAATGGCCCAGAGATTGTGCTTGCTGAAGGAGGAGGAGGGCACGGACAGTGGCAGTGAGTTCCTGCTTGGAAAACACGTGCCAGCCCATGGGGGGAAAGCCAGCCTTGGTTTGGTATGTGGGCTGGCCCAGGCATGTTGGGGATCCTTCATTGCCTTTCCCCTGCAGCTCCTGTTAGAAACAGGTGCACCAGATGCTGGCAAACCTATTGTCTCTCAAAACCCAGCTGCAGGCTTACTTCAGCGGCACAGAAGAAGCAGCTGCCAGTTACAGAGCCTGATGGAGCATCCGAGGGCCGTTCTTCAGGCACGCCATTCATTCATTTACTCCTTGTTCTTCAGTCAGTAAATACAGTTGTCCTTCAGTAAGTCCCCAGAAAGGATTGGGTTCCAGGGCTCCCATGGAGGCCGAGGTCCACAGACGTTCAAGTGCCTTATAGAAAGCGGTATCATGTTGGCATGTGTCCTACACACTTGCTCTGATACTTTATTCATTTCAATGAATGGCAAAATATATTATGTGGGAGGAGAGATAGTCTATATTAACAAAAGTTCCTCACAAAGAAATCAACATTCTCTACATACAGACAATGACGCAAAACCAGAACCTGGTAAACTTGTGACGATTTTAGGACATTTACATACTTTTTTTCATATGGGTTTCTTTCAGTGGTCATCGCTCATCCAGGTAAAAATGAAATAAGCCTTGAGATAAGCTAAGGACCTCTAATGGGGTAAGCACAGCCTGGGAAGCAGAGGCGGTTCTTAAAGATGCCGCCAAACAGTGGCTTCAGAGAAGTATGGAAAAGTGCTGAGCAGTCCCGACGCTGAAGTCAGGCGATATTCCACCTGGCACTTTAAATCATTTCTAGGTTACATGCGACTACATTACACGTCTTTTGGAAACCGAAATCGCTATTCTGCTGTGCTTTTGCCCTGATGTCCAACCATGGTGAGAATTTGGAGAGCAGTGCACATGCTCAGCACAGACAAGTTGCTGTTGTTGTCTTCCCGAATATTTTTCATTGGGGTTTTATTGAATCAATGGATGTGTAGCTGTCTAGTACATAAGGTTGACTGTTTTTCCCGAGTCCTCTCCATACTAGATTCTGAGATACAGTGGCAGGCTGTTCCCTGACGGAGCTGCTTAGAAGGCCGGACAATGTAACAGGCAAGAACATTGAAGCATCAAAGAAGGACAGCGTGCTTCTGAGATCCGGCATTTCCTCACCCAGGGGCACAGCCGGGTTTCAACTCACCTGGCTGGATCCAGGCAAGGCCACAGGCTACGTGGAGAACCCACTGCTACATCTTGAGGTGTGGGTCCTCCAGAACCACTTCTGCAGCTGGGTTACACTGTGTCTCTGTTTTCTTCCCAGCACAGGACATCTGTCTCTGTGGCCACTAAGGTCTGTCTCAATGCTGAAAGTCTGCTGGGGCCTGGCTGCCCCTCGTGGGGTTCTCTAGCAGGCTGATTCTTAACTTTCTTGAATAACAGATCAATTTTTTAAAAAAGTTGTCTTAAAAAAAGTCCTTTAAGCAAACGTTTTGCCTGTAACTTCAGGGAAACACAAGGTGGAACATCCAGTGACCCTGACTACGGGAAGCTGGCTTAGAGCATGGGCACAGGGGTCCAGGAGCCTCTCGGAAGTCACCTCCAGGGACATGCTTAAGTGATGTCTTCCAGCCCACATTCACATTTGGTGAGCCAGTTTGCCTCCCAGGCCTCGTTATGCTCTGAGGAGCTGAAAGAAGGTCTCTGGTGTTACACTGTGGGGGTGCCATGTCCTCCTTTGCCATGAACTGCCTCAGTGATCTAGGGTAGGTATTTAAAAAAAATCTCTCTTCAGTTTTCCCATCTGTAAACTATCGAGAATAACATTTGAAGTGATTCTGTCTCATGGCTGTTAGGAAGAGTAAATGAGAGAGAACCCGGCACACAGTAAGACCTGTGTAAGTGGGCATGGCGCTAATACCAAAGCAGTCCTTGTTCCTTACTTTCCTATCTCCTGGGCCCAGGAAAGACTCCCTAACCTTGATCTTGAGGCTTGTAGAATGGATGCTTGATGTTGAAGCAGTTAGCTTTGAGTCCAGGAAGACCCAGGCAGAGAGACTCATGGTAACGTCAAGTATCTCAGAGTCTGGAAGGTGATGGTTCCAGGGCTGGTTGTTTCAAGCTGTCTGGTGTTAGCCACGATCTGATCCTCTCTGTTATCCTTGTCTCAGGGGTCCAGGGAACTCAGGCTTGTCCTGAACTTATCTCTTTGTCATGGGCTCCAGAAGGGATCGTGCAAAGTAGCTGACATTTCCTCCCAAGTTTTTTTCTGTTTTTTGTTTTTGTTTGTTTTTCGAGACAAGGTTTCTCTGTGTAGCTTTGCGCCTTTCCTGGATCTCACTCTGTAGACCAGGCTGGCCTCGAACTCACAAAGATCCGCCTGGCTCCTCCCAACTTTTAAATTTATGTAATGTAACACACACACACATTGGGAGGAAACACTTATCCTATAAGGCCTCTCACACGTGTGGCTCTTGTGGGGAAGAGGCACCATGCTTCCTTTCTGCCCCAGGTTCCTGCTTTTCAGCTGAACCTTCTTTCCTTCTTGCAGGGTCTCAGGACACAGGGAGGGGAAGGAGAGGCTCCACCCCACAGGAAGCTCCTGTTAGTTCCCTTGCTGCAGCCATTGCCCCTAGTTTATAGAACTTCGATTTCAAAAGAGAAGTTTTCCAGGCAACAGCCAGGCAAAGACACGCTGACTGGATGTGGCAGGGAGCCAGCTCTCCTCAGCACTGGGTAAGTGTGGAGCTTGCTTTGCGAAAGAACCAGTCCCGTGACGCAAAGCCCAGAGAGCCGTGGCGGGCACAGGGCTGATGTGAGGCAGGTCCCACGCCGGTGGGCATGGCTGAGGAGGCCTATTTGTTCTTGGCTGACCAGAGAGGCACAGTGTACATCTGGAATTAATCAACTGTTGGTCAGCTAATAAATACTAAAATGTCCAAGGAAGATGTCAGTTGGTGCCTGCTTACAGCAGGTTAGAGGTACATGTGCTTTGCCACCCCAGGGCATGACATGTCACAGGGACTCATCCTTTCCAGAGGCTCCTGAAGTTGGCTTGCCAGGGCTGCTTTAAAGACAACAACCAACCAACCAATAACAACAACAACAAAACAACTTTGAGCCAATGAGTTCTTTTCAAACGTTTCTTTTGGAGGCCAGGGTTTTGCTCCCTTATCAGGGAGTAAGTCCTCCTGGGGTTGCAGAGGCGCCTCCTGTGAGCTCCCATGAGGCATGTGGACAGCGAGGAGCCAGGCTAGCAGTAGCTCTTCCATGACAGGCCAGGCTTTAGCCTCCACCTCTCAGAAGTCCTCTGGCTTGTTCTTTTCACATACACTTCTGCCTGTGCGGAGGGGCCGGAGTGCTCAAGAGGGATCTGTCTCCATTGTCTCAGGCAGCATGATCTTCCTGATAAAGGTCTTTGAAGTGTGTATGTTTGGTGCAATGTCACACACCAAGAGAAAGACCCCTTCAGGACAGAGCCATTCGGCTAGGAAGACAGGAGTCTACACCTACACACAGTGAAACGTCCCTGGATGGAACACACAGAACAGTGGAGGATGTGCCCACGGCTCAGCCTCCTGTGGTAGATGGCAAGTAGGAAGGGGAGTGAGGAAGGGGACAGGGCTTCCACAGGGATGGCTCATGCTGGGCTTTGAAGACTACAGAATTAGACATTGAGATACTCCCTGAATAGTGACCATGACTATGTAGAGAGCACTCAGGAGCTGCTGGCACTCCACTAAGTGTTATGCACATATTAACTCCATCTACAAAGCTTTCTGGTGGCTACTACCATGTCTTTTAGATGAGAAAAAACAGATCAGAGGGATTAAGAAGCACACTTGCAGTCACATGACTGGTGTGAGCAGAGTCTAGGCTTTGAACCCAAGAGTCCACTTCTAAAGGTTGGGGATGATCGCCCAGCCTCTGTCTGCATGTCCTGGCTGTAGACCCTGGCTGCACTTTCCTTGGTACTATTTTGTTTATGTGTTTATTTGTTTGTTTGGAGACAAGGTCTTACTCTAAAGCCCAGGCTGGCCTCCAACTCTCTATGGAGCTTAGGCTGACTTTTAACTTGTGATCAACCTGCCTCCATCTCTCAAAGGCTAGAATTAAAGGTGAGCATCACCATGGCTGATTAATCAGGTGCTGTTTTTGAGATTTGTGTGGTGAATAGTCTTGGAAGATAGCAGTAATGTCCTGTTCTGAAACAGAGTACAAGCATGCTCATTTCTCATAAAAGGCTCAAGTTCTGTAAACACTGGCTTCCTCTTCTGTCACACAATTCCTCTGCATGAATTACATTACAGTGCTTGGCAGGAACTAGAACTCAGGGAATCCACCCCAAGAGAGCTGATGTTCACGCTGCTTTCTACACCAGCATAGCAAACTTCCTTGTTTCTGACCCAGGAGTCCCACGTCTTCTGCTCATGTCCCCTGAACTGTTAGGACAAGCTGTTTGTCTTAGTTACTTTCCTATTGCTGTGATAAAATACCATGACCAAGGCCACTTACAGAATGAAGGGTTTATTTGGCTTATGGTTCCAGAGGGTCAGAGTCCGGGATGGCAGAGCAGAGGCAGCAGGAACAGCAAGCTGAGAGCTCACATCTTGATCCTCAATCCAGAAGCAGGGACGGTACACTGGGCACAAGTCTTTAAATTCTGAAAGCACATTTCCTGTGACATACTTCCTCCAAAAAGGCCACACCTCCTAAACCTACCCACACAGTCCCACCAAGTGTTCACACATGTGAGCCTAAAGGGGGCGTATTCATTCAAACCACCATATCATTAGTTTTTAAGCAGAGAAAAATCTCAGATTCTTCATAGATCTTGAGAGTGGGGTGTGTGCATGTGTGTGTGTGTGTGAGTGTGTGGTGTGTCTGTGTATGATGTGGTATGTGTGTGATGTGATATGTGTATATGTGAGTGTAGTGTGTATGTGGTGTGGTATGGTGTGTGTGTTGTGTATATGTGTGGTGTGTGTGTGTTATGTATGTGCCTGTGGGGTGTGTGGTGTGGTGTGGTGTGTGTGTGTGTGCTATGTTTGTGTGGTGTGGTGTGTGTGTATGTGTGATGTGGTGTTTGTGGTGTGTGTGGTATGGTGTGTGTGATCTACGTGTCTGTGGTGTGGTGTGTATGTGGTATGATGTGATACATGTGTATGAGTGGTGTGTGAGTGTGTGGTGTTGTATGTGTGGCATGTGTTCTTGAGATGTATGTGTGGGGTGGGGTGTGTGTGTATCTATACACCCATTCTTGCACATGGGGACCAGATGATATCAGAGTTAGGAAGAAACTGGGAAAGAGGTGGGATTTTATAGATCAAGGTAGGAGGCAAGTCAACAAAGCCTTAGTTGGGGATGAGGACAAATGTGATCATATCATGGAGAGCTTCCACAGCAGACAGAGAGAGACAGAGACAGACAGAGACAGACAGAGAGAGAGAGAGAAGCTGAAGAATAACTTACAGGTAGCTCGTGAAGATGGAAGTATTGAAAAGAAGAGAACCGTGAGGAAATAACTGTCAGAGATGAGATTAGAACTGAGGAGTGCCTTGAGTATCACACAAGGTGAATCTTACCCCGTGCAGCATGTCCTGTCAGCACGCTGAATGTGGACTGTGGATTGGTAAGGGCAATCGGGGAGAGGTCAGCAGGGGATAGGTCTAGGGAGAGGATGCACATTTGCGGCCCTTAGACCAGTGGTCCTCAGCCTCCCTAATGCTGAGATCCTTTAGCACAGTTGTTCTCAGCCTCCCTAATGCTGAGATCCTTTAACACAGTTGTCCTCAGCCTCCCTAATGCTGAGATCCTTTAGCACAGTGGTTCTCAGCCTGCCTAACGCCTTGACCTTTTAATTCAGTTCCTCACGTTGTGGTGACCCTAACCATAAAATTATTTTCGTTGCGGCTTCATAACTGTAATTTTGCTGTGGTTATGAATTGTAATGTAGATATCTGCTATGTAACTCCAGAGGATCACAATCCACAGGCAGAGAACTGCTGCTTTAGATAATAAGAGTGGATGTGGATTGGATCCAGAGGAGAATGATGGAGAATTCTTTAACTCAGAGGATGGATGATCTTTTTGTCTTATTCAGGACTCCAGGTGATAGGCTGAGGCCCATCCATGTGAGGGGGGCACTGTGCTCTACTCTACTGAGATTAAAAACTACCAATGTAGTGCCTCTGAGATGGCTAAGGTTACCACGTGATGATCTGAATTCAAAGCAGCAAGGCAAGGCAAGGCACACACAATAATAATAATAATAAAATCTTAAAAAATAGGAAGAAGAAAAACGGTCAGATGCCATGTGTTTGAATTAGGATCAGAATTTAAATTCTCTGAATTCAAGCTCTGTGTCAGCTGTCTGAACTGGTCAACAGCTGGGCTTAGGAACACAAATATCTTCCCAAGAGCTTCAGTGTGATCCTTCTGGACTGCAAAGACTGATGGGTTGGCCTCAGAAAATGGCACGATCTTATGGCGAATTCCTCCCTCAATGCCTCCTATCCCCAGCTGGACTGGGCCCACTTTGGGGCGATGTTCACGAAGCCAGGAGTCACCCCTTAACCCTGTGACTAATGGCAGTGGCTCCTCTTCTCCTTCTAGGGAAGGACAAGAACCCCAGGGGACTCTGCTTCAACTTGCCTGCCCTGAACTCTCCCAGAGGAGAGGCTGCCAGGAGGTGCCGGAGACCTGGGACTCAAATCAAACCAAATCTAGTTGAGGAACAAAAACTCTTTTCTTAGTGGACGTATTGTTGGGAAATCCTCAGGTATCTGTGAGTCTTAGTAGTTGGTTCTCTAATGACTTCCTTTTCAATATTTTGATGTTATACTTAGGTCTCCCCTTCCTTGATGATCCCCCTTTCCTTAAATAGATACAGCTTATTTAATTTATTTTACTGAGCATTCTGAGTAGCAGGGAATTTTGGAGTCGTGAATATAAATTGTGGCCTCACCCTTGATGCAATGAGAGTTAAAACAGATAATTTACAACTTTCCATATGGTGTGCTAAGTATTATTTAATTTCCTTCTCTATTCACACTGTTTCCACTTTACAGGTGAGAGAACTAACTACAGAGTTCCAGTGAGTCGTACAGTCATGTGGCCAGGATTCAGGCTCACATCATGAGTTTTTGAGGAGTGAAGTCTGCTGTGTGGTGTCTCCTTCCCACAATTCTTATATAATTCATATGATGAAAATCTTAACCAGGAAGCCTTCGAAACAGAGAGAAACTGCGCACTGTAAAGTATTAAACGGATACTTCAACACAAAGCTAAAGAGTAAATTTTTACAATCACTTTATAGGAATAGATAGTTTTCATTCTGTTTCTGTTGTATTTTATGAGTAACTGAGACATATTACAACCTTTAACCTCAAGTAGTCCTGAAAGGTAAAAGTGGAAAAATAAAAGTTTTGTTTACTTGCTTTATTGTTATTTATTTATTTGTAGATGTTAAAATTTTATTTTATGCATATGCTGTTTTGCCTATATGTATTGTAAATGTACTATATGTGTGCCTGGTGCCCTCAGAGGCCAGAAGAGGGAGTTAGATCCCTTGGAACTAGAGTTATGGATGGTTATAAACTGCCATGTAGGTTCTTTGCATGACTAACAAGAACTTTTAACCTTGGAGCCACCTCTACAGCCAAAAAATGGAAGTTTTTCCCACTTATATTTGTGTATTTGCTTTATTAGTTGAATATATTCAATCTTGCTACCAAAGAAACCAAAACGAAGACAGCACCAAGGAGGAAATGTTAAGAGTCCACGGTGAGTGTACAAAGAGCTTGCAAGACTAGGCAGAATTCATAAAATGCAAGTTAATAACCCGTTGGATGTATTATATCATAAAAACCATGGACAGACAGGAGTCTAACTCCCTGGAAATGTCCAGTGCATTCCTTTGTGTACCCAAATGTGCTCTGTCTAGAAATGCCAATAAAATTTTGGTCAATAGGTCAGTTAATTCAAATTTAAAATAGGAAGAAGTCTTAAGGACTAGAGATACAGCCAAGGGGTAGAGCGTTTTCCCAGCATCTGTGAGGACCCAGGTTCAATCCCTAGCATGGGATACAATGTGATGGGAAAGGAGCCAGACTTACAAGACAGCAACATTTACAAGTTGTCAAGATGGAACTAGGCTCTAGAGATGCACATTTAAGGGATAAAATGACAAAATAGGGAAGGAAATAATTGGAGCAAAAGCCAAGAAGGTGAGCCTGGAATCATACAAATGGAGAGACGAGGGGCAGGTGACAGCCCTGCCCTTGAGCAGAATGGTAGCTAATTAATGCACTCCTATTAGTGATTCCCACAGTGTGCATTTACTTGTGAAGTTTCTGCTTCTTGAAACAATGTCTTTAATTAGGTTATTTTTCTAAAGATATATGAAAACACTGTACATGTGAATAGGGTATAGTACATGTGCATATGAGAAGTGTGACGTTCTGATAGGTGTACATATTGTACACTTCTTAAATCAAGTTAAGCATGTGTCCTGGTCACTGCTCTATTGCTGTAAAGAGACACTGACCAAGGCAAGTCTGACTGGGTGCTTGCTTGAAGTTTCAGAGGTTTTGTCATCGTGGTGGGAAGCATGTCAGCACACACGGGACCAGAGTGGTAGCTGAGAGCTGCATCCTGATCCATAGGCAGAGGGAGGAGATGGGGTTTGGCATGGGCTCTTGAAACCTCAAAGTCCACCCCCAGTGACACACTTCCTCCAGCCAGACCAGGCCATACCTCCTAACTTGTCTAAATCTTTCAAAGAGTTCCACTAAGCAGTCAAATGTGAGTTTATGGGGGCCATTCTTATTCAAACCACCACATTCCACTCCCTGGCCCCCACAGGCTTGTAGCCATATCATAATGCAAAAATGCTTTCAGTCCAACTTCAAAAGTTTCTGTTGCTGTGAAGACAAACCATGACCAAGGCAACTCTTAGAAGTGAAATCATTTAATTGGGAGCTTGCTGACAGTTCCAGAGAGTTAGTCCATCATCGGCATGGCAGGGTGGGGAGTGTGGTGGCAGACGTGGAGCTGGAGAGGAGCTGGGAGCTCATTCACAGGCTGAGAGAGACCCTGGGCCTGGCGAGGGCTCTTGAAATCTCAAAGCCCACCCGTGACACACTTCCTCCAACAAGGCCACACCTCGGAATCCTTCTAATCCTCTCAAATAATGCCACTCCCTGCTGACTAAGCATTTAAATATGTGACTCTATGGGGGTTATTTTTATTCAAACCACCATAGCATTTGTCTTCACAGATATTCATCATCATGTTAAAAATATTCAAACTCTTCCTTCTGAAAGACCCAGGCCTCAACAGGAATGCATCCGCAGCAAAAAGGCTTGAGCAGGATGCAGCCCCTCCCTGCCCCCATGCCTCTGACCTTATCCCCAGTTACAGAGAGAACCATGAACACCTCCTCCCACAGGGAGAGGCCAATCAGAAATGGACAAACAACACCAGATGTCCTTCTGCTGAGACTAAAATATTGCAACTCCCCTAGACCCAAAGTAGCCAATGAGCTCAGTCCAGATATCGCTGACTAGAGCTAGAGCCAAGTCCGTAACTGCAGTTTTGGAATTTCCCAAGCACCCCCTTGCCTAACCATTATAAAAGCCCTCACTCCGTGCTACTCGAGTTGTCTTGCTTTGCTGCTGCTTCAGATGGATGGAGAGGCCTGAGTTAATGTGCAATAAAGGCTCTTTGTTTTTGTATCAGATTTGGTCTCTTGGGGGTCTGGACTCTGGGCATAACACTTGTAGCTTTAAAATATGCTCTTTCAACACATTTAATTACTAAGAAGTCTTAGAGTTTCTATGTATTCTTGAGGTTGACCCTGTTGGATGTATAGCTTATACAGATTTCTTCCCATTGTGTAGGCTGCATTTTCACTCTGATGGTTTTGGTAGCACTGGTTTTAGGAAGGGCATTTGAGAGAATTCCTTCTCTTTTTTTCTATTTTTTTAGTAATAATTTAAGAGGTATTGGGATTGGGATAAATATGATCAAAATATATTTCATACATGTATGAAATTCTCATAGAACAAGTAAAAATAGTTTATTAAAAAAGAATAGCTGGTATTAGCTCTTTAAGTAGGAGTCCATAGTGAAGCCTTCTGGTCCTGGGCTTTTCTTCAAGGGGAGAGTTCATTACTGATTGAATCTCGTTACTTGTGGTTTGGCCTGGTCATTTCTTCATGACTCAGTCTTGGTAAGATGTATGAGTTCAGGAATTTTTCCATTTCTTCTGGGTGCCATGTTTGTTAGCACGTAGTTAATAATAGCCTGTAACAATCCTTTATTTTTGTCAGGCAGCTGTTAGTTATTCTCTCTCAGTTGAGTCTTGGCTCTTCTGAGTCTGACTATGAGCTTGCATTGTTGTTTATCTTTGTTGATGTTTTGTATCAAATTTCCAGTCTATTTTATGTATTTCTGTTCTAATCACTATTTCTATATACTAATTTTGGATTTCATTTGTTTTTATTTTCTTGGTCCCTAGTTTCCTGCTGTGTAGCAGTAAGTGATTTGAGAGCTTTTTTTTTTCTGTAAATATTGACTGCTATAAATTTCCTTCTCATTACTTCTTCTTTGTGAATGGAAGGTTTTAGTATGTTGTCTCTCTGTTTTTATTGTTTTAAAAAGTTTCAAGTTTTTAAATTTTAATTTTTGAGAATTTTATATATGAGTAGTGTGTTTACATAATTCCTCTTCCTCTCTTCCTTCCAACTCTTCTCATGTCCCTGCCCCCCAAATTCATGGCCTGTTTTCCTTAATTATTAATGTTACACACACACACACACACACACACACACACACACACACAGGAACATACATGTGCATGCCCAGAGCTTACTGAGTCCATTTGGTGTTGCTCATATGTATATGTTTTTAGGGCTTTTGAAAAATATTTGTGTGTGTATGTGGGGGGGGAATGTATATACTATGGCTTGCTCAGAGGCCAGAAGTCACAGGTCAGAGGTCAGCTTGGGAGAGTCATTTCTCTTACAATGCAGGTTATGAGTATTGAACTCAGGTTGTTAGGCTTAATGGCAACTGCCTTAACTTGCTGAACCATATCAATGGCATATGAAAATTTTAAATCATCTTTTGGTTTTCTTCTTTGATCTATTGGTGTTTAAGAGTAGATTGTTTAATTTCCATGTGTTTATGTAGTTTCTAAAGCTTTTTTTTTGTAATTGATATCTAGTTTTATGGCATTATGCTTGGAAAAGATAATATAATTTCAACTTTAAAAATTTATTTTTTGCCGGGCAGTGGTGGCACACGCCTTTAATCCCAGCACTCGGGAGGCAGAGGCAGGCGGATCTCTGTGAGTTCGAGGCCAGCCTGGGCTACCAAGTGAGTTCCAGGAAAGGTGCAAAGCTACACAGAGAAAACCTGTCTCGAAAAAACCAAAAAAAAAAAATAATAATAATTTTTATTTTTAATTGTGTGCGCGTGTGCGTGTGCGTGTGCGTGCGTGCGTGCGTGTGTATGTGTGTGTGTGTGTGTGTGTGTGTGTGTGTGTGTGTGTGTGTGTGTTGGAGTATGTGCACATAACTGTAGTTGTCCATGGAATCCAGAAGAGAGAATTGGGTCTTCTGGGGCTGGAGTTACAGGTGATTCTGAGCCCCTGAATATGGGTGCTAGGAACTGAGTTGGGTTCCTCTGCAGGAGCAGGACACATCCCTAATGCCTGAGCCATTTCTTCAGCCTCCTGGTTTCGGCTTTTAAAAGTTGTTGATACTTATTTGTGGTCTACCATGTGATCAACTTTGAAGACCATTCCTGGAAAATGTAATAAGAATGCATAAGAATGCATACTATAGCTGCTAGAATGTTCGTTAGATGTCTGTTAGTTCTGTGTATTCCAGGGCACAGTTTACCTCCCCTGTCTCTGTTCTGATTTTCTGTCTATATGAACTACGGGAGGTGAGAGGCTGAGGTCCCCACGGTATCGGCTGGACCTTACCTCTCCCTTTAGTTCTGTGACACTTGCCGTATACACCCTGGTGTTCTGTAGTAGGAGCACATATGGAGTTGTTGTTCTTCTTACCAAATTGATGTCTCTATGAGTTCACGAGCTTCCTTGTCTTTTTGAATTGCTTTTGTTTTAAGTAGTATCTATCTAATAAAGTATGTCTACTGCTTTCTTTTGGATCTGCTTTGCACAAAATGTCCTATTCCAGCTCTTCACTTTCACTCCAGGTTTGTCCTTAGAGGTGAAGTAAACTTCTTCTTTTTTAAAGTGTTTATTGGACAACTTATAAACTGCATGAGAAGTGGTTGGTATAACCCATAAATTGAGCAGTTGCCACCCTAGGTACACTGTAGCTAGAGTTTTCCTGCCTTGCCCACAGTCAGGACAAATCTTTGTCACCCACCAGTCCCACAGCCGCTCAGACCCAACCAAGTAAACACAGAGACTTATATTGCTTACAAACTGTATGGCCGTGGCGGGCTTCTTGCTAACTGTTCTTATAGCTTAAATTAATCCATTTCCATAAATCTATACCTTGCCACGTGGCTCTTGGCTTACTGGCGTCTTCACATGCTGCTTGTCATGGTGGCGGCTGGCAGTGACTCCTTCTGCCTTCCTGTTCTTTCTTTTCTCCTCTCTGTTAGTCCCGCCTATACTTCCTGCCTAGCCACTGGCCAATCAGTATTTTATTTATTGACCAGTCAGAGTAATTTGACATACAGATCATCCCACAGCAGTACACAATACAGTCATCCAGGATTTATTTATTTATTTTTTAAAAGATTTATTTATTCATTATGTATATAGTGTTCTGCCTGAATGTATACCTGCAGGCCAGAAGAGGGCGCCAGATCTCATTACAGATGGCTGTGAGCCACCATGTGGTTGCTGGGAATTGAACTCAGGACCTCTGGAAGAGCAGCCAGTGCCCTTAACCTGAAGTAAATTTCTTGTTAGCAGTAGTTAGGTCTTATCTTGTTTTAAACCACTCAGTCACTCTATTTCTTTTAGTTGCAGAATTTAATCCATTTATATCTAATTATATACTATATATAATACTATATAATTATCAGCAAGTACACTCTTACTGTAAACATTTGTGATTAGTTTTCTAATTTCCCTGTGTCCCTGTCTTTCTCACTTTATTGTGGTCTTCCTTTGTGAACAAATGACTTACTCTAGTGGTATATCAATTCCTTTCATATAATTTTTAATTAGTTTATTGTAGTTTTTGTTTCATGGTTACTAAGAGGCTTACAAAAGCATATTTATTGATAATAAACTATTTTGAAATGACAGCACAAAAAGGAAACAGGAAGTATACTAATTAAAAAACTGCATTTGCATGCCGTTTCTACCCATAGTTTGGATTTACTTTTCACTTTCCTCTTCTCTCCCTTACGTTTCCTTCTCTTTGTCTGTTTCTCCTGTCTTGTTCTTTCCCCTGCAGTGCTGGGGATTGAATTGAGGGCACTGTGCGTGCCCCGCCAGAGCGCCACCACTGAGCTGTGTCAAGTTTGTCTGTGTTGTAAGCTGGTGAGGTGGTTTGTTTTGTTGTTGTTTTCAAGACAAGGTCTCACTGTGTAGCCAGGCTGTCCTGGAACTCACTATGTGGACCAGGTTGGCCTTGAACTCACAGAGATCTGCCTGGTTCTGCCTCCTGAGTGCTGGGATTAAAGGGGTACGCCACCATGCCCGGCCGTTAAGCTAGTGAGTTTAATACTGTTGAGTATTCAATGCTTTCTTCTTACTTTGTTGTTTCACCTTTTTTGTTGTTGGGTAGTTCTGGTGGAAATGCTCTCGGCTTCTGTTTATCTGGAGGACAGCTTTGTGTGTAGCATTCTTGTTGGCAGACTTTCCCTACTTGAGCATGGGGACGATCTCCCAGCAGCTTCTCCTGGCCCCAGATCTCTGCTGAGAAGTCTGCTGTCTGGTGAACCAGGAGACCTTGGTGTGCTTCATTTTCCGTTGTCTCCTCATTTCTCATCTTTAGAGCTTGATTGCATTTTGGGTAGATTTGGTAAGGTCTGGTGACTTTCAACCATCTCTCTGCCTATTTGTCCTTCTCTAGATTTGGGAAGTTTTCTGTTTTTTTCTTTTTTCTTTTCCCTCTTTGATTAAATTTCTGCATCTTTGGCACTTTCAAGTTCTTATTTAAGCTCACTAATTCAAATATGTACTTATTTAATGTTTATCAATGTGCCCATAAGATTTCTTTTTTTCCCCCTTTGTTCCTTTCTTAATGAAATTTTCCAAGGGGCCTACCCTGAGAAATTCCTTCCCAGAATCCTGGGAAAGATGCTACATCTGGTGTGGGGTCATCTGAGGGAAAAGAATCTATGTAAATCATGTTTTTATGCCCATTTACTTTATTTCTCCAAGACAAAATTCTATCTACACAGCATCAGCTCCATCCTCACATTCAGCTCCTCTCCTGCTTTTCCTGTCTTCTCATAGTCCCAACTAAGCCCCCATGCTTTTGACCTCATCTTCTTCCTCTGTTCCTTAGTTCTCCACCTTTCCTTCCTTGCACCTTACTCCTGGCTCTGAGAAACTCTGCCTTCTTCTCTTCTCTCTGGCCACGCAGCTCTGTCTGGGCCAGGAGTTCAGCTCCAGTCTTTACTGCACCTGGTTATGCAAAAAGCCCTATTGTCCTGAGTTAATCGCTCTGTAATGCTACTAGGCCTGAAGGAAGGGGATGGTCTGAGCTTCATCTGCACAAGAAACAAAGCTATGCATCCATAGCCCATCTCTTTCCTAGGCCCTGCAGGGTTGTTACCTAGTGGATCAGTAGTAGGTCTGAGAAGCTTAGCTGTTTGCCATAATGCCTAATGGTATATGAGCGCACAAGAATTTCATAGCAGAAGACAGCTGATACATATTAAAAGCTAAATAACACCAAATATTCCTTGATAAGTGGCTTCCTCCTGAAGAACTCCTTGGTCAATCAAGGTATAGCTTATTATATACCGCTGAATCTCTATAATATCTTCTTGTGGTCCACTGCACTTTCCCCTTTTACTAGCATATATAAGTAGTGTGTAGTAATAGCCCCACTATGACATTTTCATAGTGCTATTTGACCATCTTTCCTCCCACACCCTTCCATCCCTCCCTCTCCCCAGATGGTCCCCTTGTTACTTTCGTGTCTTTAAATTTTTAATATAATATTTTAAAATTATTCCTTGATAATTATATGGATGTATTTCTCTCATATTCCCCCCACTCTCCCAACTCTTTCTAGATCTGCCACCCCCACACCTTCCTCCCAATTTCCTGTACCTATCTCCTTTTTCAATAGCCCACTACGTACAATGAGTGCTGCTGATGCATGCATGATTGTGGGGCCATCCTCTGGAGCATGGTCAACATCATAGGGAACACATTTCTAAAGAAGGTGTCTCCCCCTACCATCGGTCGACTGTCAGTGGCTCAGTGGGTCAGGTGGGGGTCCTGTGCCCCTCCTCCATCCTTGATGGAATCTTGCCTGGCTTGATCTTGTGCAGTTCTTGGGGAGGTAATAACAGGCACTGTGCATTCTTGAGTGTAACAGTCTTATGTTCAGAAGACTTGTCCCCCCTCCCCTTTTTTTTGTAAGTTATCGAGTTTCATTAGGGTTGCTTACATGAGCATGGGCACTTTAGTCTCTACACCACTGAAAGCAAGCTCTTGCTTCCTCCAGCAGCTCTTAACTGCCTGTACCATACTCCTCAAGGAGGAGCAGCCACTCGTGAGTCCCTCCCACTCCATGTAGGAATGCTGATAGCCCACCCTGTGCAGGTAACCACAGCAGCTGAGGGACTCAGTGTGAGAGGCCCCGTGATGCTGGAAGCCAGTTGCATAGCACGCATCTATCTCTTCCATGGCCTCTTCCATCCTTTCCACTCACTCTTCTGTGGTGACTCCTGAGCCTTGGTAGGGATGATAGAGATGTCTCGACTTAGGGCCATCAGGCAGTCATTTATTCTCAGCACTTTGACCAGTTATAAGCCTCTGAATTAACTGTGGCCTACTGCATGAAGAAACTTCTCAACTAAAGACAGGAGCAGCGACTACACTATAGACATAAACATAAACATGTAGACCGCAGTTGGGGAGGCCAGGCATCATTCCAGCTGTGTATTTTCTTTAAAAAATCACATTTATCTGTCTATCTATCTATCTATCTATCATCTATCTATCTATCTATCTATCTATCTATCTATCTATCTATCTATCTATCTATCATCTATCTATTATGTGTATTGGTGCACATGCCTGGTTTGCTTGCCGGAGGTCAGCGCTTGGGAGTCTGTTCTCTTTTTCCACCACATGGGTCCCAGGGTTTGACCTCAGGCAATCAGTCTTGTTGGCAGGCTCCTTTCCCACTGAGCCAGCTCTAAGTCCAAGCTGTTTATTTTCAAATAGCCTGTTTTTTGGCTCACTGGGTCTTTCTTCTGTCTGATATCCCATTATCTATCAGGCTTTAATTTTGTTCTGTGTAGTTTTTACTCTGAAGATTTCTGTTTGATTTTTAAGAATGTTTCAGTGTCTGCTAAGTTTCTCTGCTGTGGTATTAAGTCATATCTCTGAGCTTTCCTGAAGCTTCTCAAGTTTCTTGAAAACAACTGTTTTAAGTCCTCTGTTCCAGAGTCTCCCATGCTAAGAGCTGTGGTCTAGTTTCTGGTACCTGATTTTGATGGGTAGGATCAAGTTTTCCCGAAAGTTCCTGATGCTTGTTAGTGTACAACGCTGTTTCAGTATCACGGGATAGTGATGTTCCCATCTTTTTATCTTAGCTCTCTTATGCTAATTCTTTCCGGAATTTCCAGCAGACTCTTTGTCGTGTCTGATACTGGGGTTGTTTCTGCTTCCGCCTTAGATGGCAACCTCAGGCCAGTTCTGCTGCAAGTCTGCCCTCAGTGTGATGTTGTTGTGCCTGTGTTGAGAGACCCCCAAGCAAGACCACCACAGAGCTGATATCTGATGCAAAACACACAGGGCTTTATTGATAACAAGCAAACCTGGGCTTGGTCAGTGTCCAACACTCTACACAGCAGGTAGAGGAGGACGGCCCTGAGCTCTCAGAGTGCGGGGTTTTTAAAGGGAAAAACTGCAAGCAGGGTGGTACAAGCCTTTGCATCATGTGATTGGGTGAAGATGTGTACTGGTTGGGGGTTACAGTTATCATTTTTGGGCAGACCTGAACAAATCCCAGGCTTTGTCCTTGAGCTGCCATGGAGGCTGACTGGCCTCTCATGTTCACATTGACCCATGCACGTCCCAGACAGTAAACAGTTGACTGAACCTTGAGTGCTCAGAGTATGTGCAGAAAGGGAGCTACTGCAAGGACTATGTCTTTTGTTCATGGCTCTCTCAGAAACTGCTTGCTCAAGTCTCAGGAAACTGAAATTGAGGCCTGATCACTGAGAGACTGAGTGGCCTGTTACGGCGTCTGCTTGGACCTTTTAATGTCAATGTCACTGTTTCAGTAGAGGTTAATCTAAGCCCAGGCACATCCCAGATCTTCAAAACCGAGGGGAAACCTGGAAATGATAATTCACTTCCACTAGCCTCTCTTTGGGATCAGGGCATGCCCAGATAGTCCATGACCTGTGGTTAGATGGTAAGGATTCAGCCTGGCTCTGGGAGACTCACACTGAAGGGACTGGCCATGGGTCCTGTGCCATGAATGTGGTCAGTAATGCTGCAAAGCTTTGCCACGTCATGAGCTCGCTCCATGAAGACCAATACAGTGCTGGCTTTCAGGTCCTGCTTCCGTGTCTGCTGCCTGGTAAAAGGGATATGAGGAAGCGAGCTGCCCAGTGATCCAGTCCCACAGCACAGCCTGCCGCTGCCAGCCCAGCTCTTCCTGGCACTGAGCTTCAAGTCGAAGGCCAGGGCATAGTTCCCTGCCCTAAGTGGTGGAGAGTATCTCTGTCCATGCTGAGTTGCTCTGAGTTAGGCCTTGGAGAGGCAACTCTCTCCTTGTCTTTTTCAAGGCCTTGTTTCTTTTTTTAGCTTATAGTAAAACCAGGCACTGTAGCCTCTCACCTGACTCCCTTAGCACTTGTGAAGGTAGTTTGTGTGTGAGTGGCCATTCAAGCTCTCTGGGAGAGGTGATCATTGGCGGCTCTTACTCAGCCTTCAATGACCTTACCCCTCACGTCATTTCCTGTATCTTTATCTTACTTTGTAATAAGAATGAAATGCCAATAAAAGGTGCTTACAATGTTATGAGTCAGGTAAATTTTATCTATATATTACATCAACTTGCAGTCAGAAGGAAATATAGTCATATGTCAGAAATGGAACTTCAGCAAGCACAATGTCCCGTCATGAAGGCCAGTTGATTTCCTTTTCTCTTATTCTCACAAGAGCTTGAAAATAGATTTTAGCTTCATACTTCTTCTAAATTCTTTCCCCTATAGGATTGTCTTTTTTTCTTGTGAACAGAAGAAACATAAATTCACATTACATGGAACATCCAGCGGCTTCATGTGACGATTAATGTGAATTTACTTCTGAAAGACTTATTCTGAGACTGTTTGATCTATTGTTTTAATTTTGACTTGTCACCTCCTGAACTGCTGTGACACTGTTACTCCATTTCTTTTTAAATGAGTTTACTGGGCTCTCTCCCCTGTTTATTGGATCTGTGTTTTCCCTTTATTCTTGGATCCTCATTTTCTTCTGATTAGCTGTCTCTTTTACAGGAATCACTTTCTAAACAGGGGAAGTTTCTCTTGTTCTTGTGTGTGAGACCATGCTATCCTTTTCATTTCACACCGTATACAACAGTATGGTCAAAATAATTTTCCCTTAGTGGGGAATTATTTCCAATCCCCATCACTGCGGATGTGGCCACACCGAACTAATCCTTAAGCTTCACAGTTGGCCTTCAGTGTCCCAGAATGAATAGATCTTCCATCTCTCTTTGGCATTCATAAATTTCACAATGATCTGCCCTTGTGTGGTACAGAGGGTGAAATTTCTCTTCATTGAATTTGTTGAGCTCTTGGAAGCCATGAAGTCATGCGTCTTTCCTTCTCTTTGGGAAATTTTATTTTATCATTTAGCAACAGTTTTTAACCCTTTCAAAAAACCTCTTGGTTCCTTGTGTGCTGGTGTGGGTGCTGTGCTGTGTAGCACACGTGGAAGTTGGAGGACAACCTGCAGAGTCGGCTCTCTCCTCCGTCATGCTGACTCTGGGAGTCTAACTCAGGATTTCAGGCTTGCGGCCAGTCCTTCACCGGCTGAGCCATCTTGCCTGCTTACCCCGACCTCGATTGTTCTGGAACCATATGACAGAATGCTTCCTGAGGGCACTTCTTATAACTTTGCTTTTAGTTTCCTTTTTTCTTTTGAAATTTCTTTTTGCTCGATCTCTCAGAAGATCTTGACTTTTCTTATGATCCTCCTAATAATTTAGAAGTATTTCTTTATCATGTTGGACTGTTTTTTCTTTTTAGGTGCTGCTTTGTGGTTTCTAGTGTTTCTGGATGTCTCACAGCTCTGAAGGTATACCAACTAACATTTTTAGATTACCTCTTTGTCTCTGAAGTCATCGCCTAATTCATGTTTAGTCTGATCATCCAGGTGTTTCTATCTTCTATCACCCTCTCTCATTGTTTATATATATTCACAAAGAGGTTACTAGGCACCCACTTGGAGGATTTCAGTCTAAGATCCAGGTTCTGAAGTGTTTGGCCTCTGGTAATGATCCCTGTGGCTGTGTGATAACACGATGGACAGACATGTGTCTGTACTGAAGGGACTAAGCGTGTGGGGTGGCCTTGCTTCACAACCCTCTCTTCTAAGGGCTAATAACTTCATGAGACCAGACATGTCTTCTGAGGGTGCTGCCTTTGGGACCCAATTACCTTGTAGTAAGTTCCACTTCTTAAAGGTTCTACCGTTTTCAACCTCAGCACGGGAACTAGCAGTGGTAAGTGTCTGACACACATATCCAAACCATGGCAGGTGAAAGATCAGAGGGTGAGGGCTCAATGCTAGGATTCCTTGAGTCATGGAAAAGCAGGGGATAGCAGATAAACACCAGGGTAAAGAGGAAGGACCAGGTTCAAACAAGAAACAGGATGAGGGCTCACAGAACCAATCCATCCCTGGGGATTTACCTCTAGGCAATACCTGTGGTTTGGGACCCAAGAGTTAGGGCATCACTGGAAGGTAGACTTGGCATTTTCAGTCCTGTGGCAGCCTGCTTCAGAGATGATCTGATTGTCCTCGCTTGGATCAGGATCCAACCCTTGGCTGAGAGTGCAAGATGTGCAGGTTTCTTGATGACGAAATGGTAGCCAGTGCAATATGAGTGATTATTCAGAGCAAATTTGAAATTTTGAAGCCAAGAGGATGATGTGAGGCAGGTCATGTGATGGTGTCTATGACAGATCTGGCACATGAATCAGTGGCCTCTGTCCTGCCAGAAAGAGAGTTCTCATTCTCTACAGCAAGTGTAGTTTGGGGTTGTTTTCCAGTGTAGAGTTGGGGACACAGCCGGACTTGCCTAGCAATTTCACCACAGGCCTTCATCGATCATCCTGATTAGTCCACTTTGCAGTCCCATCTCTGTTCTCATGTCCTTGAACCCAGAGCCCCAACCATGGCCCTAGCTTAGCACAGCTGCTGTGGTCTCCATTCTCAGCTATGGCTGCTTCCTTTTTTACCCTCCAGGATAATCTCATTTGTACTCAAGACAGGCTCTCACTATGTAGCCTTGGCTGGCCTGGAACTTGCTATGTAGAGTAGGCTATCTTCATACTTAGGATACACTCTTGCCTCTGCCTCCTAAGTGCTAGTATTGAAGGTGTGTGCCACCGCACATGGCTGTACTCTGTACTAGGGACCTGTCACGTGTTTCTGGCTAGTGCAGGCTTCCTTTATGTGACATATGATGTCTCACTTCCCTCTTCTTTACTGTCAGTGATATCAGTGACTTTAGGAAGGAGGAAGATGACCACACATCCAAGTTTCCCACCTTGGATTAGAAGCCTTAGAAGATGGTTTTTTGATTTCGTTGACTATTTCTGAGGAAGGACTTCCTGAATCTTGGCAAATAATTTAGGTTTGTTGACAAGTTAGTTGGGATGCCTGCTGGCATGATTAGCTTTTCCCTGCCCAAGATGGAAGGTAGACTTTTTGTTTATGTGAGGCTGTGTTCAGATTCTGTCGGCTGGCACAGCACAGATCCAGGCTCAAGGTGCCAGATCGTTTCCCACACCTTCTGCCAAGCTTGAGCTCATGGCGATGGGGTTCTCCACACTTACCTCCTCCCTTGATGTTGTGCTTGCCCAGATTTGGATGTTTGGGGGAAATTAATTTTCTCTATTTTCCAAAAAGAAATTAAAATACCCATTCAGTTTTCAAAGGCGTAGGCAGGTTCTGATCTGATAACTTGCAGCTGAATGAAATTTTATCTGTAGGGAGTAAAGAAGCTTGGAAAGTTTTTTCTTAAGGGTAGAGATTGCAAGACCTAAAGTCTAGCCTTGCCTTATTTCTTGCTAGTCTGTGGTGACCTTTGAATGATCTCTGAGCCTCAGTTTAAACATCTGGAAAACGTGGCTAGAAATTGTTATATTTTGTTTGTGCTCTCACAAATAAAGCTTGCCTGGAGATCAGAGTGTAGAGCTAGCTACCAGAGGCCAGGTATTGTTGGCATACACCTTTAATCCCAGCACTTGAGATCTTATGTCTTGCTTGGGAAAGACACACGCCTTTAATCCCAGGAACTGATGGCAGGAAGCAGAAAGGTATATAAGGCATGAAAACCCGCAACTAGAGGCTTTTTAAGCTTTTAGGCTTTTAGCAGCAGTTCAGCTGAGATCCATTCAGATGAGGACTCAAAGGCTTCCAGTTTGAAGCAACAGGATCTGATGAGAAGTTGTCGAGGTGAGATTGGTTGTAACTTGTTCTGTCTCTCTGACCTTTCAAAATCCACCCCAATACCTGGCTCCCGTGTTTTCTAGTAATAAGATCATTTAAGATTCATGTTACATCTGTAGGTACTCACATGCATTTATGTGTGTACATGCTGATAGTCATATACACATAAATAAAAATAATAAAAATATTAAAAAGAATACCAGTTTGGTTGCTACTGCCAATACCAAAATAATAGAAACTTAAATGAGGTAGAAGTTTCTTTCTGCCATAGTTATGGGTTCACAAAGAGACATCCTAATCTATAGAACCTAATACAACAAAAAGGTCTTTACAGATATGATTAAGGTGGTGGGCCTTGACATAAGAATTTTGTCCTGAATTACCTGGGTGGGTTCCTAAAAAAAAGAACTTTCTGCCCCAGCTGTGGTCTAAGACATCACAAACTCTGTTCCCCACATCAGTAATGATTCCTTTAACCTCCGCTCTTATGGCAGAAGCAGGTTAGAGAGATGGCAGAAAGATCTGACCTGCTGTTCCTGGCTTTGAGAATGGAAGAGGAGCAGCAATGGCTTCCAGAAATGCTAAAATGCAAGACAACAACTCTCCCAACAATATCTTAGCAGAGTGAAAACAAAACAAATCATCATCAGAGATAGGGCCATCTACGAAGATTCTGTGAGTACTTGTCTTGCTAAATGGAGTGGATCCCTATGACATGCCTAGGAGATTTATGGCATTCTTGAGAATTTTGTATCAGCAGACACTGCCAGTTGGAACTGAAAGAGAAAGAATATGAAATAAAAGAGGGTGACCACACTCTCCATTCTCCTCCTAACTTCTAGAGTTGGCTACTTAGCCACACACATGAAAAGAGAGAGGCATGAATGAGTCTTTTTCTCTACCACCAGCTCCCAAATAATGGCAAAGACTTATTATTAATTATGAAAGCTCGGCCTTAGCCTAGGCTTGTCCACTACCTCTTATAACTCAAATCACCCATTCATTTTAATCTGCATTCTGTCCTGTGGCTCATTTCCTCATCTCTCCGTACTGCTCATGATGCTTCCTCCATGTCTGGCTGGCAAATCCCCCCTTCTTCTTTCCTTCTTCTTTGTCCCCAAACTCCTGCCTAATCTCTTCCTAGCTGTTGACCACTCAGCTTCTTATTACCCCAGTTACAGCAATATGTGTTCACACAGTGGAATATCTCACAACACATGTGGATGGAAGGAGAGAGGAAGAACAGAAGGAGTGGGTGGGCATTCTTTGGCACTCCCCACACAGGTTGCTATGAATAGCTTTATGGTTATGAGCTGTTAATTAATGAGCTTGCATTCCTATGGCAATGAAATGTAGATGCTCAAGCCTCCAGATGTGGAGTAGAATATGAGGGTCACACTTGGAAACAGTTTATCAGATATCTGTATGATTAGCACTGTTTTGATTGTACTGGAAGGTAATGTAGAGGACTACAATTAATTTTCCAAGTTCATAACAAAATCAACCTCATCCTAGCTAGGCTTAGAAAGAAGGGAGCCCTTGAGAGGCCTCAGTAGGTGAAGGCATTTACTTCAGGAGCTTGGTGTTTTGAGTTCGAACCCTGGAGCCCACATACAGGAAGAAGGAAAGAACAATCCCAAAATTATCTTCTGGCCTGCACACATTCACTGTTCCATGGCACACAAGCCATCCCCCATAATAACAAAACTTTAATGAGAAACGGAGGTGGGGGTGGGAGGGTGGCAGGAGGGAGGCAAGGTTTGTGAGAAGAGCAGTGTTGACCAGTATGTCAGAATCTGAGTTGTTAAAAACTTGTTTAAATTTTGGAATTCCTTTTTCATATAGCTAGCAACCAACTGGCTGTATTTATTTTAAAAGACCTATTCTTTTAGAACAGACTTGAAAACTCTTGGATGTGCACCAAGGAGAGCAGCGCTCACTGAGATGCTGTAGTCTGTGGTTGATGTAGGTAACCCTTGGCCTGTGGCTTGGCCTTTCCACTCTTCAGCGCTGCCATTGCCCAGGAGAACCGAGGGTATTTTCGCTGGACACGAGAGAACATGAGGAGAGGCAGAGACCTGACAACGGTCAAAGCCATTCTTGCTGACCTGCTCGCTGTCAGCTGCCCCATGAGTCAGCCTGATGAGGCTAGGAAAGGAGCCACCCATCTGCAGCGAGCCCATCGGAACACCCAGGACTACCACGAGCTAATAAATGATTGCTGTTTGGGGCAGTTTGTTTCACCACAGCGCACAGCTGCTGCTTTTGAGTGTTCAGTCTAGGACTGCATTTCCACGGCCTTTTATTCTAAAAGATTTACCAAGGAATTCTGTGTTAAGATGGGCAGTGGTTTTTATTGGATTTAAAGTTTATTTTTATTCACTTATTATATGTATATGGGTACATGTTGTCATGGCACATGTGTGTGGGTCAGGGGACAACTTTTGGGAGTCAGTTCTCCCTTTCTCCCATATGGGGCCTGGGGACTGAACTCAGGTTGTCAGGCTTGGCCGGAAGTCCCTTTACCTGTTGAGTCACTTCCCAGGCC
The DNA here is from genome assembly GCF_004664715.2 of Peromyscus leucopus. Lineage (NCBI taxonomy): Eukaryota > Metazoa > Chordata > Mammalia > Rodentia > Cricetidae > Peromyscus > Peromyscus leucopus. The sequence continues at coordinate 18,991,106 of NC_051064.1, read as the reverse complement.
TTATTGGAGTGCTCCCACTGGCATATTCTATTTTGACTTTTTTTTTTTCTTTCATAGCCCATATCTTCTGGATGTCACACGCTGCTTCAGAGCCTTGCTCATAAGACTTTGATTTTAGATTTGGTGTCTAAATTGTCATGGGGCATATGTTGGGGCTCCCCTTAGCAAGAGCCATTTTATCTAGGTGGGAAGAAGAAACCCACAGTGCCCCAGCCTGCACAGCTTTGGGGTTGTCCCAACTGGGACATGAGGGAATGAAGAAAAGACAGATACACACACAGAAGAGCTGGGGATGGGTGGGCCGTGCATTCTGCTGGAGACACACCAGCAGTGCAGACTCGGCCTATTTATTACATCCTTTGGATCAAGGAGGCAGGTTTATTATTGTGTACAGCTGACTGAGCAGGAGGCAGGTGAGCTAATCGAGGTAGGGGGTCCCTGAAGGGGAGCAGTTTTGCATCGGAGGAGTCCTGCAGCAGGAAGCTGTGGTCCATAATTTCTACATATACTGATTTTAGCTAAAGGTAAATCATTTATAACCTTGTACTTTTTTTCTTTTTGAGACAGGGTCTTATTATGTAGCCTTGGCTGACCTGAAGCTTGCTTTGTAGACTAGACTGGCCTTGAACTCACAGAGATCTGCCTGCCTCTGTAATGTTTGTAGTTGGACTAGAGTAAGGCTTTGGCATTCCTCTGGCCTCACCTAGGGAAGGCCTTGCCATTCCCATGGGGCTGAGGCCCTGAGGTTCTCAACATGGTCATGCTCATATGAATAATACACACTCACCCGGGACCTCATCCACTCCCACAAAACGGTGGTGGGGAGGGGGTTTCCAGCTGGATCGGGATCCATTTTAAGAATCAGGGCTATGGTTCCCAGGCAGCCTGCTTCTCTGCCTGACTCCTGAGGCTGGACAATTATCTGGTCCTGGCCAGTGTTCTTCCTATGGGAAGAGTGTATGAAATTGGACCACTCCAGTTAAAACAGAATTCTATATTTCAGGTTTGCAAATGAGGCCACATAGGAAATCTTTACAGTGATACACATAAAAGATTGTACATTCAGTGGTTCTCATTCAGGTGAAAGTCCTCCTGTCCTTTCCCTGACTGCGAAGTCTCATCTTAGATGCACAGAAGATGGGTTTATCGGTATACTTCTGGGTTAAAGAACATTCTGAAGCCCAGAGAACCTACGTTGTCAGTATACGAATGTACTCATTGGTGACTGGATGTTAAGGCTGTAAATTAATTGGAAGCTTAGCTTGTAACTAGGAGATCAAAATATTTAGACTCTTTTGTGTAACGTGATGTACCTTTTCCAAAAACTTGTGGTTCTCGGTGATGGACTCTTTTGTTCTTGGAGTTATGTCTTCTTTTCTTTGTGTTTATGTTACATTTCTCCTCAGTATGGTGGGAACAGGGGCATTGCATTATTTGGTATTAATTTGCTCATATATCTCAGGAGCATGGGAAAAAGATGCATGGCTTGTCTCTGGTAGTTTAAACAAGTCATTTATAGAGGACTTTACGAGAGGCATCGCAGTCTAACCACTGGGAAGGAATGTAAGACCTTAGTCACCAAGGGCTTACATGGCAATTTGGTCTTAATGATTTTGTGATGTGAAGTTTTTACTTTAATCGACTATTTTCTTGTTCTATCTTACTATTAGGTGTCCCCAAATAGATGTTTGAGGAGAATAAGGCTTACTAAAGTACCGATCCAATGTTAAAGTAGTCATTTTACGAAATGTATGTGAAGTGTTAAATCAAGTATTGCTTGAAGTTTTCAAAACCCGAGAGAGAGGGCAGGAGGCATAAGTCAGTGGTAGAGAGCTTGCCTGGTCCTGGGTTCTCCCCCCAAGTCTTGGTGGTGGAACAATAAATGCTAGTGAATGAGGCCATTGTTAGTGTGGCTGGCTTAGAATAAAACAGCCCCAAGACAGGCAACCAAGGAAGTCCTTCCAGAGAAGACGGACTAACCAGAGATTAGCATTCACTGCCTGTGGAATTTACTCAAACAATAGCAGTCTTGTGATCCTGAGCACATCTTTCCGTTGTGTTCTCAGGCTCCTCTGTGACAGTTGTGTTTGCGTTGTGTGGCTCGGCCTTCTAGACTTCACTGGACTGGAGGACCAGAGTGATGGTTCCTCCGGGCTGAGCCAATCAGCCTTTCTTTGGATTTTGGATTGGACTGTGGAGTGTGAAGACAAAGTTGGTATGTAGAGAGAAGAGAGGGTAAAGACACACGTGTCCTCACAGGAAGACAGACAGTGCCTGTGGTCCATCCGTCCGTTCTCTTTCTTTCTTTCTTTCTTTCTTTCTTTCTTTCTTTCTTTCTTTCTTTCTTTCTTTCTTTCTTTCTTTCTTTCTTCCTTCCTTCCTTCCTTCCTTCCTTCCTTCCTTCCTTCCTTTCTTTCTTTCTTTCTTTCTTCCTTTCTCTTTTTCTCTCTCTCTTTCTTTCTCTGTTTCTCTCTTTCTTTCTTTCTCTCTTTCTTTCTTCCGTTCTCTTTCTTTCTTTCTTTTTTTCTTGCTTCTGGTAGCTTCCCATTCCTTAGACTTGACTCTTCAAAGAAGTTCCTTAGGGCTTCAAGATACTTGACTTCTTACAGCATCTACTGTCACTTTTAAGTCTTTTTTTTAAAAATTAAGGTGGCTTAAGGCAGATTTCAAGTTTTGCAATGAAGAGGCTCAGTGAGGAGGAGGAAGAGAAGGAGCTTATATGGTCGCATGTATGAAATGGGCCCAGTAGGGCAGTTGTGGGATGGCTTCTTGCCCTCCCGCAGTAATCCTGTAGCTGAGTGTGCCTCTGTTTCTTGTCATCTAGAAAGGGTTAAAAAATAAGTAACTGGAAAGTCTGACAGTCTAATGGAGTTGTGTCATAATAATGGAGTAGCATGATACAGAAACAATAGAGTTCAGTTTTCAAATGCCAAACAGCACCCTCAAGGGTCCCTCTCTTTCTTTCCTTGTTAGCTTTTTCTGTACATACGACTGATTTTGTTTCTGTGGAAGGCAGGGCTGTCTTGGCACAGCAGGCATGGGCAAATCCATGCTTGGTTTCTCAGGCTCAGTAGTCCCTTTTCCAGGAGAGGTTTCTGTATGATCCTGCCCATCTGTGCCCTCAGGGCACTTGGCCTTTGAGGAGAACGGACACTTTAGTACTAAGAAGAGTTCAGTGATTGTGACTTTCTTATGGGCAAAGACGGGCAAAAATTGCTCGTCATTGTGTGCCCCAGAGTCTAGCTCACAGTCCAGGACCTAATAGGCTTTCTCTCAAAGTTTTCTGAGTGAATTACTGAGTAGTTTTTCCTTATTGGCAATTTAAAAGACACACATACAAAAAAACACAACATAAAACTTGACAGCAAGACGTATATTGAATCATATAACTTGAGCATGCAAATGGATGGGTGCCTAAGAAAATCCTCCAGGGTAACCGCTGTGATGATCATATCTACACTATGCAATATCCTGGCCCAAGGCAGGGGTTCCTGAGCGTGGGGAGCGGAGGTAAGGATATTGGGTCTCCATGTCATTTGCAAAGAGCTTCTTTTTCCTCTACCCCAGATGGTGATTTAATTTTGTAAGAAGAATAGCAAGCCCTTGCCACCAGGCCAAGTCTCGCTCCTGCTGAATTCCCCAGTGGGGATGACTTCGTGATTTCCCAGAAGCTCCTCTGTCTCATTTGTCAGAGGAACATTTGTAGTTTTCATATAAAGTGTACTGGCCAGAAACATCTGTTCCCTTCCAACTGCGGTGTTTCAAATCGGGTAGAGACGGCGATCTCGTGGTTGAGCACAAGCCATATTTGCAGTGCCCTGGATGCCCAGAAAAAGAATGTAGACCAAAGACAAAGAATGGGGAGGAGAACAGAGAGGAGAGACCGGATGAGGAGGAGAAAGCGGCAAGATGAATACAGCATGGGTACTTGGGCACCAACCTCTTCCTGCTCCAGAGAATGGCACATGCGTGGGCATGCCCTTCCTGGCTTTCTCCATGCCCTTCTCTCTCACTCAAGCACTTGCTGTTTCCACTCTTCTGCGCACAGATCTCGGCACAAGCTCCTGCCATTTCCCTTTGCAGTGATGGTGTTGGGTAGAGTCACTCCCACTCTGAAGTTAAGTGGCATGCGTACATGTCAGCTCTGTCACTGCTGTGGGACCGTAAAGGACCTAATATCTCTGTGATTCAGTTTCCTAATTTATTTATTATTAATTGGGTATTGTTAATGATGCCCACATTATGAGACGACATGTGCAAATCTCTTAGTAAACTACCTTGCTCAATAGAAGACAGCTGTTAATATTAATTGCTCAGTTTGTCCTCTCAGACATCCATACAGAGACCGACTTTTCTGTATCCCTGTATTTTCAGAGGCTGAGGAGAAATTGGCAGGGGCATTGCTGTCATGCATAGGCATTTCACATCCATTCGTGGAGTTAAGTTGTTGACTCCCCTGTCCTATTGATTAAGTCTGTGTGGGTACAGTTCTCTGGAATCAGAAGCTGAAGTTCAAACACTCATTTCCTAGCTGTGTGGCCTTGGGCAAGTTAACCAGACTTTCTGTGTTTTAGTTTATTCTTGAGTAAAATAGCAACAATGAACATACCTAGTTTATAGGGTAGCTGTGAAGATGGAAAGAGATGATACAATATCAGAGTGCCTTGAATACGCAAAGCAGATCTTAGCAAACGTTAGTTAGTATTCTCATTTCATCATGAGAATTATTATATTTTCTATTAAGACTCACCTTAACTATCACTACATGAAGCTCTTTTCAGTTATTCTAGCTGGACGTAATCTCATTCCTTATTTGGTCATTCAAAATAATTAGTACAGGCTGAGTAAGGTCCGGGCAGCACGTTAGACATGGTGTGCAGTGCTAAGGAAATCAGGTATGATCCCACCTCCATGGAAGTTGGCGTTTGAGGAAGGAGCAAACCTGAACCTTCTGAACACGTAGATGGAGAATGAGGACAAGGCCGCCAAGGGAGCTCTCCTGGGTTAGCTTTCAGAGAGGCCACTCCACGAGCTGCTGGCCGGACAAGAAGACATGCCCCATTGGAACGATCTTTCAGCAAAGATGAGCTTTCCTTGGCTGGCTTAGCCTGGATCGGGATCCGTCTCCAGATGCTAGCAGCTCTCCCTCTACTGTTGAACAAACCTCTTGGGGAAGACGGGGGTGGAGGTGGGGGTGGGGTGGGGGAGGCGGAAGGATGGGTGGGTGGGGGTGGGGCGGGGTGGTGGGGAACTGTTTGAAGGCCACCCACAGAGAGTGCCAACAGAGTTCCTGCGGTCCTTTCCCGCTCCAGCTGTGTGCTGCTTGAGAGACTGCGAATCACCTAAGAGTTCCTCTTGTTCCAGTGAGCAAGAGGTAAGAAGGCAGGATGTGCATGGGTAGAGAGCAGGTAGGAGGTCTCAGTCCTGGTCCTCTTGAAGGGTGAGGAGAGCACAGTGGGGTGCAGGGGGCCCAAGGCAGGCATGCTGGAGGAAGGGAAGGCACTCCTGCAGGACAGTGGGCTGCAGGACAGCGGGCTGTGTAGACACATCTCTTCCCCATTCCTTGTGCTGCGTCAGGCATAGTGTTTCCTTCTGGGACAGAACATGCTTTAGATATGTGTCTTTGTCCTCTGGGACCGGAGCTCCTGGGGCCAGGACTCAGTCCCTGAGTCCCGTACCCTGCATAGTTTCTCACATATTTGCCTGTACAAAGTGAAGGCCCCACATATCATTGCTGAGACCAAGCTCCTGTGCATGGCACGGAAGCCCTTTGCATCCAGGTCTTTCGATGAGACTTGTCTTGCTGAAGACATATATGAGAAGCTGGAATCAAAGTAGTCTTAAATAACTGGCCAGATCAGAGAGTGGCGCATTTATTCAGTTTTTCAGCAGATCCTTACTGAAAACCCACTGTTTCCTCACAGGAGCCAGAATCTAGGATGGAAGACAAAAGATGCCAATCCCTAGTTATAGTACTTTGCCCCATAATCTCAGCTTCTTTACCGTTCACGTGGGAAGGAGAGCAATAACTACTTTGCAAAGTTGTGGTGAGGACTTCAGTGCCTGGCATGTGCCAGCCGCAGTATCCCTAGTCAACTAGCTTTACTAACTCCCCTAAGTGCAGCCTTTGGGGTAAAATAATCCCCAAGCATGAGGTGGACAGAGGGTAACACCGACAGTTAAGTGGACTTCAAAAAGAAATCAACTGAACTGATAACTTTCCATCAACTGAAGACTTGATGAATTTTCGTTTTGAAATAAGCTTTGGATGCTCTTCATCACAGGAGAAAGGTGAATGTGGCCACATTCCTGCTGAGCCCCTGGCTTGGCTCCAGAGAGCAGCACCTGGCCTAATCTTTCCTTCCACACCTTTTGTTTCTCTTACCTTTTGATTCTCTTAATGCCCAATGCGGATCTTGTCTGAGAGTCAAGGATCAGAGAGTCCCCCAAGGATCAAAGGAAACCCAGAAAACCGAGGTACCTGATAATTCAAGTAATTTGCACCTGGCATTTGGTCTCTGGGAGCTCCTTTTGGGTTGCTCTGAAGGTACAGAAATTAACCATCTAAACTGTAAAAAAGAGTAAATAAACATGCCCTAGGTGAAGGGAAAAGGGTTTCAGTCCTTGAGGCTGGACCCCTCTGCAGCCATGAAAGGCTAGATTCATTCTTAAGATGCCTCTGTGTCTTCATTCCAGGGACCCGCGTGAACCCACACACCTGCGTAGTGACTCACACAGCTACAGGTGAATGTATCTTACTGAAGCCTGCGGGGAGAGGGAGAATCAGCCTCTCTCAGGAATGAACCCCAACTGGTTTGCTAGGCATTTGATCTCACTGTGTAACCCTTGTTGGCCTCATGTTTGAGAACATCTGCCATCCATCCAACTGTCCTTCTTGTCCTCAAGATGGTTCTAGTCTGAAGCTGCTGTTTAGTTTTCTCCTGTTCTACCGTCACCAAATATGTATTTAATCGTAACTATTAGTGTGACACTGAAATCTTTATGTGAACAATTGCTCCATTAATACCCTGTAAGTTGCCTTCCCACATCATCAATATGGTCTTGATAATCATTTTTCTTAGTATAAGTAGATGTATGACACTTGTTTTCACTGCTGAATGTATACACTACAAGGCATCTATTTGCTGATGGTGGTGAGGTGGTTTCTGATTATTGCTATTTCCAACAGTGTTTTCATGAGCATACTTCTTTTTATTTCCTTGTGTAATAAGATGTGCATTTAGAAGTGAAATTTCTGGGTCCTGAAGAATCTGAACATTTTAAATATTGATGGCCGACCATTTTGTAACCATTGGAGCTAATAGTCCTACCGGTGGGCATGTCTTCAGTCCTGACTTTATCCTCCTTGTTCAATATTTCCATCCTCTTTTGCATGTAGTTTTTTGTTTCTGGAAAGAATGATGGGAAGAAATGTCTGCTTTTTTCAACCCTCCCATCCCCCTAACCTGTTGTATTCTGTCCTCTCTACAGGATTAATATAGATGGGACCCTGGGTACCTCACCCTTGTAGCCATGGAGGCCTGCAGTAGCCTGGCCTCATGGAGTGGTGGATGGATACTAGCTAAGAATTTGTTCAGTGGGAAATGGAGTGTGCTCAGCGGGAGTCTGATGAGAAGGAGGGGTCTTAAGGAGATGCAGCTGGAGGGGTTGTCCATCTGGATGCTGCTGGCCTCTGGGTGCCGGGAGGTTATTCTTAGTTGTCTTTTCTTCAGTCTTTATTTTCTCTTAATCAGGGCTCTCTTGATTGTGCAATTGGCGGCCCCCATCCTTCCGTAAAGCAATGATTTTCCATATAATAATTCTTTCCTTCTTTAGGCTTCCCAGAGTGGGTGGGCGGCTCCTTTTGTGCTCACACTTTGCACATTGCCTCCCACCAGCTCCTCCCTTGAGTATTTTTTGTGGTTGATGGGGACCTATTATGTGTGCGGGGTATTTGGCCCGTCTCCTTGTTTGTTTGCAACGCTTAGCCACACCACTCTCCTTGCTAATTTTTTCCTGGTAACATCTAATGGGAGGACATTTGCCGCCCTGCCTTCTGCCGCTGCGTGTGTCCTGAATTCTGCCGGATTCATTTAACTGGAGCCTGGAGAGGCAGCAAAGCTGAGGGCAGGTGGCTGAACTCCAGTCTTCGGCTCCTGCGTCATCGTCACAGTCACCACCGTGCTGATGCCACGTCTGGAGTTGACAAGCTTCCACAGTCCGTTTGCAGCACAGCAGAAGCCAGCCGCCCAGGCTCAGCTGCATGGGGAGGAGGCAGGGTGTGGGCTTGATCTTGCTTTTCTGCGGTGAAGTCCCCTCCCTCCCGTTTCTTCTAGCCCATGCAGGGATCACACACATCTTTAGGGGGCAGTAGCTAATATAAAAGGAAAATCCAATTGGAGTCAACTGTATTAAGGATTAGTGAGGACTGTGGGACCTGAATGTACACCTTGGCTAAATGGACTAAATTGTAAACATTGCTATAGTTTGGAGTTTGAAAGTCTCCCAAAGGCCACGCATTGAAGGCCCAGAGACTGACTGTGAGAGAGGCAGGCTCCCAAGAGACTCATGTTTGTGCTATGGGTAGGCAGGCCTTCAGGAGGTGAGGCCTAATGAGAGGCCCTTTGATCATTAGGGCGGCCACTGAAAGGGATGGAGAGACACTGGCCTCTCAATTCTGGCTCCTGCTCCCATCGTGATATGAAGCCTTGCTAGAGGCCCAAGGCAAAGGGAACCGCCCCATCTTGGACTATGAACCTTCTAGAACCATAAGCCCCAAACTGACTTTGTAAGTTAATTACCCGAGCTATTTTATTATAGTAACAGACAGCTGACCAATACAATGTTTAAAATGCAATGAGAAAACAAACCCACTGTGATATCTTCTTGGTTGTTGATGGGAAATGGAGACCGTTTGCATGGTGTTCACTTTGCTTTCCCTGCATGCCAGCCACAGCTTGCCTTGGCTGTAGTAAGCATGTGGCATGGGGCAGTATATTAAAGGTGAGTGAATGCTTCCATTGCTTTTGGAATAGAGCAAGTTGTAGAATAGTATTATAGTCCCGGCATGTATGTACCCTGGGCCAACCCATAATCTCTCCTTCCTAGTTTTCAAGGCATGGTACTCAGGGTCATTGTGGTGGTTTGAAAGAAAATGGCCTTCAAAGGGAGTGACACTATTGGGAGGTGTGGCTTTGTTGGAGTAGGTGTGGCTTTGTTGGAGTAGGTGTGGCTTTGTTGGAGTAGGTGTGGCTTTGTTGGAGTAGGTGTGGCTTTGTTGGAGTAGGTGTGGCTTTGTTGGAGGAAGTGTGTCACAGTGGAGGTGGGCTTTGAGGTCTCTTATATGCTCAAGATACCGCCCAGTGTCTTAGACCACTTCCTGTGGCTTGCAAAAGATTTAGGACTCTCCTTCTCCAGCACCATGTCTGCCTACACACCACCACATCACACCATAATGATAATGGACTAAACCTCTGAAAATGTAAGTCACCCAAATTAAATGTTTCCTTTATAAGAGTTGCTGTGGTCATGGTGTCTCTTCACAGCAATAGAAACCCTCACTAAGACAGTCATAGTCTACCAGTGATTATGAGAGACATGTCCCCAATACCCCCATTCACACCCTGAGTCAAAGGGTTTGCTCTTTCTCCACTTCTAGCCTCTCTCTTTCATCCCACTTGAAACACTGGAAGCTGCTGCCCAAGTCTCCATGCAGGTTGAAGCACAGTGACATGGATTGACCCCAAGTTGATCTTCTTACTTGGGGCTTCGGGCTAGGAGAAGAGTTGTGACTCATGCCTTGAGGGAAGAAGCCTCACTCACTGGGAAATATGGTCCCGGGAAGATCATGGGCTTTGGACGATCATCTGCAACACCTATTCTTTCTGGAGGGGTTAGGAAGACTGTCTAGTCTCCCCTAGGACTAGCTGGGCTACTGTGGGAGCAGGGCTCCAGGTGCCCAACTAGAAATAAAACAGTGGTGATGAGTGGATCCTGAGCGCACAGCTCTGTTCCATAAGATGCAAATAACTGCAGGAGGTGTGGTGAGTTGTGGAGGTCCACAAAGGTTTCCTAGTGAGATCTGAGCTTGCTTTACCCAGCAGGGCTGCATTAAAGGACTGCTTGACCACTGTGACCACTGTGACCAGGTGATTGGAAGGGTCTGCACTTGGCTGTGCTAGGGGGAAGTATTTTGCTCCACCCCTTGGCATTCCTATAAAAGCCCCTTTAGAAGATACAGAGGGGCTGGTGGATATTGATCCAGGCCCTCCTGAGGCTTTCCTGTGTTTCTATGTTTCTCTCCCCTCTATCTTTCTATCTAAATATTTCTTACTCTTCCTCCTCAAGAGTACAGGGGGAGGGGGGAGTGGGAGTGGGCCTCCCACAGTGAGGAGTGACAGAGATAAAGCCTGCAGATTGCTTAGAAATGGTGATTTTGTTATTCTTGTGTTAGGTTCTACCCCCTTACAAGACTCCCACTGTGCTGGGCGGTGGTGCATGCCTTTGATCCTAGCACTTGGGAGGCAGAGGCAGGCAGGTCTCTGTGAGTTCGAGGCCAGCCTGGGCTACAGAGTGAGTTCCAGGAAAGGCTCCAAAGCTACACAGAGAAACTCTGTTTCAAAAAATAAAAACAAAACAAACAAACAAACAAACAAAAAAACCACTCCTGCTGCTCATTTTGCTGAGACCTAAGTAAGGATGCCTTCAAATGCTGGCAGAAAGAATATGGAGACGATATTTACAGAATAAGAGTCAACAAAATGCTGCCAGTTTCTCCTCTTCAGCACTTGCCATTTGCTCAGATGCCCTGGTTCCACCTTTTCTGTGCAGTTTCATACCCTCAGATGGCCCCTGGAGCTGGAATCCTGGGCGAGCTAGTTGGGACTCTGGTAGACAGGATTTGGCTCTCAAATGTGCTTATGGTGAGGTGAAACTAGGATTTCTCTCTCTCTAAATTTCCACTTAACTGTCATTCAATTGGAACCTGTCTTATGTTATTATTTTCTTGTTTGTCCTCATCTGTCTTCTTGTGGGACAGAAAAATTGAAAAGTTAGATCCTTTTCCTCAGAAGCATCCTTGCTGTGGCTCCTCCCTCCTAAACTTTTACAGTTCATTTTCTTCGGAGTGTTTTACATGTGCCAATGGAGCAGTGCACAGTAGATATTGCCAGGACATTCAGTTCCATCATTAATGTGAGGCTGGTGTGTGTGTGTGTGTGTGTGTGTGTGTGTGTGTGTGGTACTTTGTGTATGTGTGGTGGTTCTGCTTGCCTGTGCGTGATAGCTGAGTCCAGAGGGTGAGTCTTTACATGACTTCCTCTATTGCTCGCCACCTTCTTTTATAAAATGGGCTCATTCCCTGACCTGAATTCCCTGATCACTGGGCTGGCTGGCCCTGATATCTGCCTGTCTCGGCCCCGCCCTCCAGCGCTGAGGTTACAGGCATGTGCTCCCATGCCTGGCTTTTATGTGGATGTGAAGGATCTGAACCCAGGTCCTCAGGCTTGCCCAGCTGGCACTCTACCAACTGAGCCACCTCCCTGATGCGAGGTTCTTAGTTTTCCTTTTTTAATTTATTTTTAATTATGTGTGTGTCTACGTGTGTGTGTGTGTGTGTGTGTGTGTGTGTGTGTGTGTGTGTGTGTGTGCAGGTCCCTGCAGAGAACAGAGGAAGGCAGCAGGTCCCCTGGAGCTGGAGTTCCAGGCAACTGCAAGCCATCTGATGTGAATACTGGGAAGCGAATCCTCTGGAAGAGATACAAACACCTCTAACGACTGAGCCATCACTCCAGCCCCCAATATGAGATTCTTATCAATGTGCAGAAGTAGAATTAAGAGACTATGTGACATGCTTATGAACTCCACACAGCAGTTTTACCCCAGAGCGTTTCTGTTGAGAATAGCTGTCAGAGAAAGAGACCCGGTGAGGAAACAGGATGATTCTCAATGTATCGACTTGGATGCGCCTTTGGGGATTCACAGTCTCTCTCTGTCTCTGTGTGTCTCTCTTCGTCCTTCCCCATCTCCCTCTCTCTCCCCATTGCCGTTTCTCCCTCCTCCTCTTCTTTTTCTTCTTCTTTTTCTTTCCCCATCCCCTCTTTTTCCTTCTTCTTTCCCACCTGGTTAATCCTGAGGAAACACGTGGTGGATGAAGAGCAGTGTCCAGAGCATTATAGTACCCAGAGTACACTTCCAGCCTGGCCATCTCCTCTCTGAGTGGCCTTCATCCCTCTGGCTCTCAGCTCCTTGTGCATAAATAAGGTTGGGGCTCCACCCCTGCGACTAAGGCACTCTAAATTTTATTACTTGGTGGATTGTACCCTTGCCAACTTGGTCCCTGACGGGCTTTAGAAGCCAGTCACTTGGATAATTCCCAAATCAGATAGATACCTGCAGGAAAACTGGGAATCCACTGCACCCACAGAGCAGTCCAGCGGCTGCAATAGACACTGGTGCTGCTGGCTGCTTCTCGGGAGCCACCAGCCAAACCAGAGCAGAGGCTGGCTAGAGAAGCAGATGGATGTGTTGGACAGGCTAGTACGGACTCTAAACACAGCATGTGGGAAATGCCCGTGTTCCTGGGAAATACCCATGTCCTGGGGAAGAGGTCACTTTGCGGTGCAGTTTAAAAGTTACTCAAACTGGGCTCTGAATGCTGCCCCTGCCACCAACCCTGGCCTTGGGCAGGTTCCTTTGTAGCACCTCTTGTCCTCAATCTACAGCTGCAGTAAGGAGCAAGGTCCCCGGGGTCCACCAGCACCACAGGTATCTTCGTAAATGTTAGGCGCAGTTGTGATCTTGTGTCCTTCACTCGCAGGCCTCTCAGGGGATTGGGACTGAGTCTCTCCGCAGGGCTGGAAAGCCCAGGCTCCAGGCCACAGTTCCAGCCATGGCAAGCAGCTCGGTTCTGAGATGCGCCAACTGGGATGTGATTAGATTTCTGATTGAGGAGCTTCAGCATTGTGGCCAGAACAGGAGGGCAGCAGTGTTTATGGCAAGCTGCTTGGAGCCAGACTGCCCTTTTCAAGGTCTCCCCAGCTCTTTCCTCCAGCCCCTTGTCTTTGGGCCTCGGCCAGAAGAGGGAAACAAGGCAGTATGGTGCTCCCCGTCTCCCCAATCCAGACAGAGGGGCATAGGAAGCAGGAAGAGCCCAACTGCCTCTCAGAGCATGCTGTAAAACTGGCCTGCCCACCCAGAGTGGCTCTAGCCCCATCCTGGAGGCCCAAGTCTTGCTCACTCAGGCGGATCTGCTTTCTTGGCAAAGCTGGACTCGCAACTCAGGCCTGTCTCTTTTCCCCATCCTTTATTCAGACAGCTCACAAGTGCCCTGCCGGGAAGGGCGATCAAGTAGCACTAAGTGTATTTTTCCAGTGTCCACCTGGTAAAAAGAAAATAAAACAAAATCAAGGAGGCCAAGGACTGAACTTTCGTTTTTTTCCCCTCTCTCCCCTCAAGGGGCGAGGGGAATCACATGGCCGGGAGTAACTGATTTAGCTAAGTGGCTGCAACTCAGAGTTTGCTGCAGAGCCGCCCCCTCCCGGCGGGAGCGCTGACGTCACGGAAAAGCCCCGTCGCGGGGCCGCCGGGCGCGCTATAAACGGTGCCGGCCGCGGTGGCTTTGGGAGGCGGCAGTGCCAGCGGATACCACACGGCCTCGGGCTGCGGAGCCGGCATCGCAGGCGGGCATCAGGCACCGCAGCAGGCAGCAGGCTTTGTGCGGACCGACGGCGGACGCCCACCCAGCGGCCGGGTGCAGCCAAGTAAGGGGGCATCGCGGCGGGGCATCCCGGGGGGAGCCGCGGCGGGAAGGGGCGTTTCTGGTCGCTGAACTTTTTAAGTTGGGAAGGGAGCCCCTGGACCGTGATGTCTGTGCTGGGGGTTCTGCCATGGGAGAAAGAAGTTCAGGTGCAAAGGATGCGCTCCTGATGGGGATTCCCTAGTTCAGTCCGGAGGAGTGTCACCTTACCGATTGGGTGACCAAGCGGCCAAGTCCGCCAACCCAGGGACTGTTTTTATGACTTAAAAAGAAACCGGCTGGTTCTGGCTGGTGGCCTAGGACTCAGGATGTGGAGTAGGGTGTGTGAGCTCAGTGCGATCCTCGCGCTCACTCGGGGCACTTGCTGAGTTAACCATGGATGCTTCTGCGTTCTGCTCTGTCAGGCGAGGAAGTCTTGCAAGAAGAACATTGTAGGAAGTTGTTGAATGCCGTTTTGCTGAGTCTTTGACCTTCTGATTTACTTCAAGAAGGTGGAACTCTGAGCCAATTAAATCTTGGCGTGGACGAGATTTTGTTGAGAATGGAGCACTTTTTGTACAAGTTTGAAGTGTCCAAATGTGAGCAGGTCCTGCCACTGTCGGAAGGACTAGGCTCAGGACTCCTATGTTAAACAGTGTCCCTGAGCAAGAGGGCAGAGGCGAGGCATAAACCTCAAACAGAAACGGCCCCACTCCCCAGACAATGTTCTCTTCAGGCAGCTGGAGACCAACAGGGCAACTTTACTAAACATGGAAGTTCCCCCAAAGTGCCTGTCCAGTCCAACCAGGGGAGTGATGTCATTGCCACGTGTTTCCCACTGAGGCACAAAAGGCTGCAAGCCGCTGGTGCGATTAAGAGCCATGTTTAGACAAGAGCGGCTACCCTGGCCAGCTGGTCCCCAGCAGCACTGACTTGTTGCTGGCCGTAAAGCTGTTGCTAGAGGCAGTGGGTTCCTTCCAGCTGCCGCTGTGCCAGCTCCCAGTGGGATTTTCAAAGCTCCTTTAAGGATGGAGGAAGGTTATGAGCATTTGGTGAGGTTACGGGTATGGCAAATGACAGCCTGCTTCAGAAGCCAGTTACTGTATGTGTGTATAGTTGAAAATTCTGCTTGCTAAGGTCTTGGGTCCTGTTTCATGGGTGTTCCTTATATTAAGAGTGCTTAATTCACACCCATCAAATGGAATGCCACCAACAACAGCGTTTGTGCTCCCTTGGGCCTAACTCATCCTTACTAATATTGGGATCTTGACTGCCTTGCTTCCTAGGACCCCACAATGACTCTGAATAACGTCACCATGCGCCAGGGCACTGTGGGCATGCAGCCACAGCAGCGCTGGAGCATCCCTGCTGATGGCAGGCATCTGATGGTCCAGAATGATCCTCACCCCTGCAGCCTCCGAAACTGCCACTCCAGCACTCACGAAGACCACTGCCGACAGAGCTGGTCCTCCGACTCCACAGACTCCGTCATCTCCTCGGAGTCAGGAAACACCTACTACCGAGTGGTGCTTATAGGGGAGCAAGGGGTGGGCAAGTCCACCCTGGCCAACATCTTTGCAGGTGTACATGACAGCATGGACAGCGACTGTGAGGTCCTGGGAGGTAGGTAGCCTGGCACTGGTGGGCTTCTGTCTTGTAAGCTAAAAAAACAAAGGTGGGTGGGTCATTTTTCTGTAGAGCTGGAAGCCAGGCACAATGGCACACACTTACAGTCCCAGCACTGGGAAGGCAGAGACAGAAGGACTAGGAATTCAAGGTCATTTTCAGCTACATAGTGAGTTTGAGGCTAGCTTGTGCTATGTGACTCTGCCGCAAAAAAAAAAAAAAAACAAAATGAAACAAAACAACCCCCCCCCAAAAAAAACAATAAATCAAAACAAAATGTATCTTAAGAATTAGGAGAAAATGAGATACTTGACACTGAGATGGGTGGCAGAGGCCAACCCCAAGTCCTGGCACAGGTCCTCAGGACAAAAAAGAAAAGAGAAGAACATGTGTGCACAGCACCAAAATCTATTGACCTGAGGCATCAAGGGGCTTTCTGAGGTCAAGTCTGAGGGGTCCAGGGAGGCTGACCCTGACCTGGACCATTCAGTGCAGATACCTTTTCTATGATTATGCATAAAACCAAACTGATTTCGGGAAAACAAAAAACCTGTTAGAGTGCACCAATTAGCTTGTGTGCACTAACATTAGAAGCATTTGCAAGAGTAACTAGGTCAAATGCTAAACTTGAAGTAATAGAATTAAAAAAATTGAAATATAAAAATGATGAAAAATGTCCTGTGCAGAGTCCGACAGGTTTTCCACATGATTTTCTCTATATGGTCTTATTTCAAGTATTTATTAATTCAATCCTTACTTAATTCTAGACCTGGTTTATAAAAACATATTACACAACAAGTTCTGTATATTCTGGGGTGGGAATCACAGCTCTAATGATTAGTTATTTTTGTGCAGTGTCCTTCAACTAGAGCTCCAACGTCAGCACACATGCCCAGGTCAGCGACATGCCCCTAGTCACAGCTGCAGAAAGGGAGCAAGACTGTCCAGTGTTTGATACCTCACATGGCCTGTCCCCACTTTCGGTTAAATGGACAACGTCATGGCAGACTTTGGCGTGGGGGGAATGAGGGTGGGAAAGACGGCTTAGTGGTGACTCATTTCTCTCTATTCAACTTGTTCGAACTCTATTCCTCACGACAATGGCCCACTGCATCCAAAGATTTTATTGTCCTTGGTTGTCTGGAAGTTCACTGCTTCAAGAGGCAGCTCAGGGACAGGCCCTGAATGATGACTCACGGATGCAGCATCCGTTTCTCTCCTCACTTCCAGACTCTCAGGGACGATAGCTAAGCCAGAGTCAGGGGAGAAACAGGGCTGGTGTGCGGTTGTTTTGCTCATAGTACAGGCCGGTGGGTTCTAGAGGCAGCAAAAGAGGAGGGAGCTGATACTCAGAATGGGCATTTGCGGTGGGAGGGGCCTCGTGGAGTGCCTTCTGTTTGCTGGTGTTTACCTCGGTCCTCACGGAATTTGTATGCCCATGCATGAATGGAGTCTTGGAGAGAGTGAGTGGCAGATGGAGAACCACCCATTTGGGGAAGCTGGGTGTGGAGACTGGGGTTTTATAGTTTATGTTGGTGCTTTTTCACTCATTCTACCATGTGGGGCCATGCTATGTGGTGGCACTGTGCTAGGCATTTCACATGTGCCTTTGGCAGTTCAGACAAGGACAGAACTAATATGGTGTTAGCATCCCCACTTCACAGGTGTTAGGATGGAGGCTTACAGAGTTAAGCGACTCCTAAGGCTTGGATGCA
Source organism: Peromyscus leucopus (assembly GCF_004664715.2). Taxonomy (NCBI): domain Eukaryota; kingdom Metazoa; phylum Chordata; class Mammalia; order Rodentia; family Cricetidae; genus Peromyscus; species Peromyscus leucopus. Next base: position 18,974,030 of record NC_051064.1, on the reverse strand, counting down.
AACCCACTGTGGTTTAACTAAAAGCCCACATTCTTTCACTGTCCTCTGCTGCCTAGGATTTAACGACCCAGGTGCTGTTAAGTACATAGCACGTGGGATGACCCTGTGCAGGCTTTGGGTACCCAGTGATGGCCGAGGTTGTGAAGCTAAGCGCCAGTGGCTGTGATTTAGAGCAAGTGCTGGGAAAGCAGAAATAAATTGCTCTGAGGGCTGATATAAGGGAGGGATTGGCTAAGCATTGTTGGTTTATTTCTTTAAAGAGGGGGGAGTTGAAAAGTGGATAATAGGCTTCTAAATGTGTTTGCCTATTTGAAGGAGTGGTATCTATGCAGAGGGTAATATCCAACAGGCACAGAGGGAGAGGCCTGATTTGCAACTGGAATTGGGAAAAATAGGAAACATTTTTGGAGAGAGAAAGGGAAGAGCTTTTCCTTAACTGCCTACTCAACTGAGCATCTGATAATGAGAAGCTTCTCAGTGCTGGATTCACCCCATGTTACTCCTAATTGAGTGGCTTAATTCATTTGGTTTAGAAGTGCACCCTCATTCACATTGACTTGTTAGCTCTGGGTTTCCCCAGAGGGAGGTTTTCCCAGGCACACCCATGCATTGTTCTTTTCCTTTCAGCATTAACCAGGGGCATGTACATGATAGTCTCCCCATCATTTCTTCTAATAAAGATGGATGCTATTCCAGCCGATCGAAATAGTCTTATGGTTCTCTGTGCATATCTAATTCTATCTGTACATCTACCCATTCATCCATTCATCGACTCATTCACTGTAAACAGTTACTTAACGTGACCACAGCACTTGGTGAGGCACAGTGGAAGTGGAAGTCACAAGGAGAAAGTGGAATTTGGCTGTGGAAATCAGAAAAGGCTTGGTGGAAGAGGAGGTCTCTGAGCTGACCTTAAAGACAACTAGGGTTTAGAAGCCCCGCACTAGGTGAGAAGATACTCAGTACACGGGGAGTCTGGCAAAGGGCTCTGGATTTGGAATGGAAGGAGTGCGTTTAGATCCCCCACCCCTAGGTGACACAGACTAGCTAAGTGCTCTTGGGCCGGCTTCCTCACCTCAGGCGGTACTGGGGAGGTGGTACTCCTAGGGTGGCAGTACCGGACTAAGGACAGAGCAGTGAGCATGTTAGCCCAGCGCTGGCCTGTAGTACACACAGAATAAACATTGTTTACAGCTGACCCCGCATCTCCACTGCTCTGTGTTCCTGTAGTCTGTTTGTAGCTTCAGACCCCATGGCCAGGAAACTGAGCCTTAGGAACTCACATCGTCTAGAGCCACGTGGGTAGGAAAGGGTAGCTCCCAGATGTGAATTCAGGTTTGGGTGCCCACGGCCGCAACAGCGTGGCATTTGCTGCTCATTCGTTTAGTGCGCAGGTTTATACTGAGCATATACAATGGGCCAGAGGGGGACAGAAAACAAAGGCGCAAATCTCTGTCGTAGGGAAACACCTGCGGGGGAGGGGGGAGGGGAGAGAAGCTAGCACAGGGGAGAGTATCTCACTAGGTGAGATGCTAGTGATGCAGTGATGCATAGAGAGGAAATGAAGTTCAGACTCTAAACTCACACCCAGAAAGCACCCTAGCGGGGACAAGCCTTGCAGACAGCTAAAGGAACAGACTTAGACACAAGGACCAAAAAGAGATAAATTGTTATGAAAGCTATAGTTTTTAAAAGTTGGGATTAAAAACAGGAAACCCATAGCAGGCACGGGGGTCGTCGTACAGCGCTGATGGGAAATCCTCTCATAAAAACCGCAGAATGGCTCACCGCTCCAGGCCTGGCAGCGTTTTCCAGGAGCTCCTCTGGCCCTTGACTGCTCTCACCCTTCACCTACAGCCAATCCAGGCCCAAGTTCAGAGAGAGAGTTTCCATTACCAAGGGAAGCTGCTGTTGTACTTCAGATGAAAACACAAGCTGTCTTATGTTAGGGAACGCGTTATGTGTTTATTTTTTAAAACGAAGAAGCCAGGTGTGATGGCACATTCCTGTCATCCCAGCTCCCAGGAAGCGACTCCCAGGCCAGCCTGTGAGTTCTAGGCTGGCCAGGGCTACTGGCGAGAACCCATCTCAACAGGCCGAGGGTTAAAGAAGATGACGGTCCAGTTAGGGACAGTCTCCAAATAGGGTTTCCTTGTGTTTCTGCAAAGAGGAGAAACATTGCTAAGCTCAGAGTCCCTGAAGTTTCTACTGAATGAATGTTCAGGGACCACCCACTGAAACACACAATGGATTTCCCACGAGGCCTATGAAAATAGAGCTTACAGTTAAAACATCCCATGACGGAGCTTATCCTTAATACTTTCTCATAGCTTCATCCATTGGATTAGGGTCAAAAGTTCTTAGGGAGTTTATTTATCCTTATAATGGTTTTCCTCCAAAAAGGCTCAATAATGATGAAAACAATTTCCCTTTAATTCAAGTAATTTAGTCATCCACATACAAAACCTGTGGAAGATCCCTTAGTAGGACGGGAGGAATGTGTGCCACTGTTGAAGGAAAGCAATAGTTTTGTGCATGTGTGTGTGTGTGTATGTGTGTGCACATATGTGCATGCAGATACCCAGAGAGGTCAGAGGTCACTGAGCCATCTTTCTAGCCCTTACAATAGTAATTTATTTTTGTAAATGTTTGTATATTTACATAATTTGTTTTATATGCACTAAGTACATTCTCTATCTGTCTGTCTGTCTGTCTACCTTTCTCTCTCTCACTATGTGTGTGTGCGTATGGGAGGTACCTGTTCATGTGAGAGCACGTATGTATGGATATGTATGCATATGTTCATCAGTGCTGGAAGTCAGTCTCAGGGGTGGTTCTTCCAGAACCATCCACCTTGTTTTGTGAGACAGAACTCCTGGGCTTGGAGCTACCTGAGCTGGCTCGGCTAGCTGACCAGCGGACCCTAGGGATATGTCTGCTTCTGCCCCCCCCAAAGCAAGGAGTGCAGGTGCTGACCACCGTGGTTGGCTTTTCGCATGGGTGCTGAGGACTGAACTCAGGTTCCTGTGCTTGCCCAGTCAGCACTGTATTGACTGAGAGCTGCCTCCACAGCCTCCATGGAGCGTAGTTTCTAGTGTGAATTTGACAGGAGCCTCTTGGGCCAAAGTAATTCATATTCACCTTTCTTTTCTAGAAGATACATATGAGCGCACCCTGTTCGTTGATGGAGAGAGCGCAACCATTATCCTCCTGGACATGTGGGAAAATAAGGTATGCGGGGCTGTCACTGTCAGGGTGTTCTTTTAGGGCTTGCCTTTCAGCAGGCTGCTTGGTGCCAGAGTGACCTTGTCCTACATAGTGGATGTTCCAGATGAGGCGGGCTCATTTTCTTGATTAAAAGCATTTACTTCTGAAGAACGAGACTGTGCCGAGGAACAGGTCGTTCACAGATGAGCCCTAAAGAACAAACAGATTGCAGTGGTTTGCCCCGATTCTATTAAAAACCACAAGAAGCATAGTTGTTTTAGGGAAAGTTCAAACAAGCATGGCCGCTTATTTTCAACGACACCAAACCACTTTGTGTGAAGCCAGCCTTCTAGCACTGCTTCCAGCAGGCTGTGGGCAGGCTTTAGGCCTCCCCGCATGTACGCAAGATCATTTGTTTATTGAGAAGCCTCCTGTTCTTACAAAAGGGTTCTTAATTCTACCCCTTGGGGAAAACAAAAGGAAACCTTTAGGGAGTCAGAAAAGGCCTATTTTTGGCAGGTTAGTTAGATTGAAATTGGAAATACTTCTTGTCAAAGTCGTTATATATCATATCAGCTCAAGCTGTAGTAGTAATTGGAAAGCAAGTTTTTTGGCATAAAAACAATGCAGACTGACTTTTTTTTCATCCCTAGACATCTTGGAGGACCAATGCATTTTGAGGTGTTGGAAGCAGTTTTCTTCCTTTCTCTTAATTGGGATAGACATACAGTTGTTTGCAAAAAACGACATCTCAATTTTCAGGCTAGTCTGAGCTCATGGAAGGCTTTCCTATTTCATTAGGGGGAGAATGAATGGCTTCAGGACCACTGCATGCAGGTTGGGGATGCCTACCTCATCGTCTACTCCATCACAGACCGAGCAAGCTTTGAGAAGGCCTCTGAACTAAGGATCCAGCTCCGCAGGGCCCGGCAGACGGAAGACATTCCTATCATTTTGGTTGGCAACAAAAGTGACTTAGTGCGGTGCCGAGAAGTGTCCGTGTCAGGTGAGAGGGTGTGCGTTCCTGGGCACTACCCTTGCACGCACACACTGGCCCACAGGCAGGTTCTCTTCCCCGTCCCCCTGCAAGGCTGCAACCAGGGGCTGGGGGGGGGGGGGATGCTCCGTGGAGTTTCGTGTCGAAGACTCCCATGGTTCCCAACGTCTGTAGTAGTCATCTCGTGTTCTCCTCCTCATCCTCTGGTCTACCTGATGGGTTCCAGGCTCCCCACTGCTCTTTGGGTGTTCTCCTGGAGTTACTTTAGGGATGAGAGCATCCTCAGGAATTTACTGGCAGTCTTAACCTTTGTTCTGAAGCAGATCCCAAGTTCAGGGAAGCAGCATGTTAATGCAAGGGCGGGGAGCTCTGGGTTGGGAGACAAAAGAAAAGCGTTATACTCAGGTTGTTACTCCATCTAATACTCTCTAACCCCAGCCCCTCCTTCCTAAGCTTCTATGAGGGCATCAGACTGATGGACCACACATGCGTCTTCGTCCTTGTTCAAGGATAATTCCTAGTTGATGAGTGTGCCTCCGTATTCTTTTTAAGGGCCCTCGAGATTGTGTTGGCTTAATGCAGATTTAGTACAGCCCTAAAAATAAAACATGGCATTTTCAGTCCCTGCTAAGACAATTTTTCCAACCAGTTGGATTGTCTTGCTAGGACACAACAGTATTCAGTGTTTAGATCTCTTCAAACTGAACCTTGGATGCATGGTTTTTAAACACAATGGAGTATTTGAAATTGAGAGTTATAGAAAAGCTTATGTAGTTTTAGAAAGGTTTGATGTAACTGTATTATATGTTTATAAAATAATTTTTTCCTCAAATGATCTCATCATACCTTTTTTATTTTTATTTTTTAAAGAGGAAAGCTAAGTAGTAGAATTAGAATTAGAGTTTTCGGTGAAGGAAACTGAGTCAGGAGAAAGAGTGTAAGCTTGAGTTTGGAGCAGGCCCAGGCTTTCTGTGTCTGTCAGCTGTGTGAGTTCCTTCATGGTTTTAAAAAGCCTTGCCCGGTTTCTTCATCTATGTGATGAGGATAATGGCATATTTTTTGAGATTGTCACGAGCAGTGAAAAGCGTTTGGAAGGAGCTTGGCCGGGTTTTGTGAACGTAGCAAACCTTTAGAAAGTGTAGACTCTGGCTTTTGCTGTTGTAATTAGTATTACTGCGTTTGGTGGAACTGCACTCTCACATAGTGAATTTGCAGTGAGCTGGATCTGGCTGGCTTCCTGCGATCCTCTCATGGCCTATTTCTACTCATCCTGGGGAGGCTGTGTGCCTTACTGCCTCTCTGCACCTGTCCTGTAGTCTACTGCTCCATGTCATCCTAGTGGGGTTTTAGAGAAGTGTCCTGCAGCTCCGCCACGTTATGCAGGCTCATACTCCGTGACCTCTCTGACTTTCTTCTCTCCTTCTTCCTTCCAGAAGGGAGAGCTTGCGCTGTGGTGTTTGACTGCAAATTCATTGAGACTTCTGCGGCTGTGCAGCACAACGTGAAGGAACTGTTTGAAGGCATCGTGCGGCAGGTCCGCCTGCGCCGAGACAGCAAGGAGAAGAATGAGAGGAGGCTGGCCTACCAGAAGAGGCGGGAGAGCATCCCCAGGAAAGCCCGGCGCTTCTGGGGCAAGATTGTGGCCAAAAACAACAAGAACATGGCCTTCAAGCTCAAGTCAAAATCCTGCCATGACCTCTCTGTGCTCTAGGCAGCCAGTGTCACCCAGATGTCTCCCTGATGGACATCGCTGAAGGCCTTTGGGACCAGTGATCTATATTAGATTGAATACATAAGCATTGTGAGCAGCGGGTTCCCCATTGCAGATGGGAACCAACAGGTTAGCCTCCTGGGCAACCACATGCACAGACAAGGAAAGATCTTTGTCGAGAGTCAGTATTTATTCATAGGAATAGCTTGACCTGCTACATGGACGCCTGAGACTCATTTAAGGGCATGTTTGGGGTTTACATGGGTTTTTCCCCTCTTTTTTGGGCAGCAGAATATTGAAGCTTATGAAGAATACCTAGAACAGGAGTGTCTCATCATTGGGGTTTTGCCCAGTTTTGTTCTATGTGGATTTGACGCCCGTGAGTCATAAAGCAGTCTAGGGAACCGGTGGGAGTTTATTGGGAGGAGGAGGAGGAGGGCTTTCTGCATACCTCACTCCCTGGAAGGACAGGTGTAGGGCTGGCCCCATCACATTCGGGACACCTACTGCCCCGTCCAGCTGTGAAGGGTCATGCTGGCATTCGCTGGAAACTAAGGCTTACTAACAGTTTTTGTTTCAAGACCACAGAGATTTGTAGACTAAGAGGTGATAGATGTAGCACTTATAGGTTCAAAAAATTGTTTACTTATGTGTCTTACAAGTGTTTATTTTGAGGAAACTATTTTCGTCAAATTCTACTTGGTTAAATCTTCTTTTATGTTTTGTTGTTTTTGAAATCATGGAGCTATCATAAAATATTTTTTAAAAATCTCAACTATTGGTAACCTGGAGTGCAAAATGATTGCACTTTAAAGATAATCAAAGGTTTTTTTCCCCCAAAGCATAAAAAGGCCTCATCCTTTGGATTGATCCTTGTATGCCACAGCTGTGTTCTATTTATTATTATTTTGCAAATAGCCATTTTAACATTTGATAAAGCATATTTATGAACATATTTCTTACTGAGAAAAATGTCTGTTTTATTACCTTTTTTATCTTTTTCAAAATATGCAAGTTTTTACCTATATGTCTTATAATAAAATAAATAAAATCTATGAGAAAGAAGGCATTCCGTTTTCCTCTCCAAAGGAGATAAGTGTGCTTATTTTCTCTGGCTTTTAGAACAAGCTGTGTTTCTAAGGGACAGTGACACACTTCTCCTGTCGTTAGTGGTGCCTCAGTCCTCAGCTGTTTTTTTTTTCTGAAGCCCTGACTTCTATCCTTTGGAATCATGGTTCACAGTAAAGAAGGGATATTTTTGGCTGATTGAGTTGGGAAGTATTTGGGGTCATATAAAGCTGAGCTATAATCAAAGCCGATTGACCTTCCACTTTGGGTCTGGAAAATTCGTGATGGAACAGATGGACCTAGCTTTATCCCTTGAGGGCTCATGGTCTTCGGCCGACCTAAAGCATGGGGATTAAAAACTCTTTCTCTCTCTCTCTCTCTCTCTCTCTCTCTCTCTCTCTCTCTCTCTCTCTCTCTCTCTCTCTCTCTCTCTCTCTGTTAGCTGAGGGCAATGGGGACTGGTGATTTCCAGCCTGAGATCTAGCCAGGCAAGGCTTAAACCTTTTGCCCTCTCTGCCACTAATATGGCTTGACCTGACCCCCCCAGGACGCCTCTGCAAGGGCAACATGTGAGCTTTGTTGGAATAGAACCTGCTGGTGTTCGTTTTCTGGCTCCCCCAAAGCCTCCTTCCCTTTCACCCCACTGTCTTTCTGAGGTGTAGATATCCCAATGGTGACCCACCCACACGATCTCCCGAATCTCCTCACGCTTCCGCAGTTTTCAAAGGTGGCTGCCATGTTCTGTTTGGTGCTTCTTTTCCAAGTTGAGGGCGAAGGGTCCACGCCTATCCACTTCATATCTTTGAATTGCTCTTGAAACTGCCCAGCGAGCTGACGGGAAAAGTCAGGCCGCACAGGCCTGGGATGAACTTTGGTCCTACCTCTCCTTGAGCCAGAGTGTGTCTCTGGGTTGACAAGTAAACATCTCTGGTTTTCCCACCTGTGAGACGGCCTTGCTAAGGATACCTTCCTCGTAGGCAGCTGTCAGAGTGACTGACATCTGTTCCTGCTGTGCAGTGAGGGGCTCTGGAAACGTTAGTTCTCCTCACTCCTTGTGTGTATCCTTCTGTGAAGTTAGAACCGGCTTGAGTCTGCTTCTCCCAGTTCAGATAGAAACCCCTTTAAGTCTGAGCCGACCAGGCCTTTCATTTCCCGACACCTCTGCTTTTCAGTAGAGCACCTTGCACCGGAACTTTCATGGGTGTTTCTTCTTGAATTTCACAAGTCTTTGGTGGCTCTATGAGGGAGACAGAGTTCCCCACAGCACACACACACACACACACACAACATACATTGCCTAGCATACACATCGTAAACACATAGCATACACACCATGCAGACGAACTGCAAACACAGCACACACACTACATACATGCATTTCCATGTTAACTTTTCTCTGTTTTAATACTCAACTTTCACCAGGTAGCAGTGGCACATGCTTTAATCCCAGCACTCGGGAGGCAGAGGCAGGTGGATCTCTGAGTTTGAGCCCAGCCTGGTCAATAGAGTGAGATCCAGGACAGCCAGGGCTACACAGAGCAACCCTGTCTTGAAGAACCAAAATCAACCCAGAACAAACAACAATAAAAACAACTCAGCTTCCTCAACTGTTTCCGAAGCCCGTCTCCTTCCCTCAGTGGCCAGCTATGACACACTCCTGCCTCAGCGCCGTGATCCTGTTGTCTGCAGGCACAGCTTGACCCAGGCCCGAGACCACAGGCTGCACTACACCAGAGCTTTTGGTTAAGTGCTTGGGCTCCGGATCAGACAGACTTGGGTTTTGGCACACTAGGCACCACGAGAGTGACATCTCTATTTTCTCCCAGCCTCTTTTTCCCATCTGTAGAGTCGGGAGAACAAAACGCCTTATGGGATTTGGTGAGGCCGGTGCTGCTTCCCGAGAGAGCTGTGACCCGCCCTGAGGTGCGGCAGAGGCCCCTCCTCTCACCCATGCTCCCTTTAACCTTATCACACACCCAGGCACTGCTGGGGGCTGGGAACATTATGATGACTAAGACACTGTCCTTGCCCTCAGAAACCTCATTAGCAGCAAATTGATTGTCCCCAATGAATGAAGAAGGCGTCATTGGAAAAGGAAGAAAACAAAACAAAATATGAAGAGTATTATACTTGGAAGGGATTGTGTTTGCTTCCCCAAGGTAAAATTCACATGAGGGAATTCACAGGAGGGAAACATCATGAAAATGATTTGATTAGATGTGAAGGAGGAAGCCGGGAGTCAACATTTACCTTCGAGGGTCGTAGGGCACTGGAGAAAGGTGAGTTTCTAGTCCAGTCTTGCTTACTAACCCATGAGCTATTACATGCAGGAAAGGAGGCAGGCTATGAGACATTTGCTTGGTTAAAGCCAGGTGATGGGGTACATACCTGTAATCCCAGCACTTGGGAGACTGAGGCAGGAGCACCATGAGTTTGAGACAAACCTGGGCTACAGAGCCAGAGCCAGTGCAAGTAAAAATAAATGACTCAGCCATACTTAGGGATCCAGCTGTGTAAGGGACCGGTATGGGTTATCATGACAGGGGTGGCCATAGTGTTGATGAAGACAATTGTACAAGAACCCGGAGTGTGATGTGGATGATAGTAACACGTGAGATGGGAGTGAGGGAGACAGAGATGGAGAGAGACAGAGACACAGACACACAGAGACAGACAGACAAAGACAGAGACAGAGAGATAGACACGTACACATACACAGACACACACATACAGAGACAGACACACAAACAGAAACAGACAGACAGACACACACACACATACACATACATATACACACAGAGAGACACATGGAGAGACAGAGACAAACAGACACATACGCACAGAGACAGAAACAGAGACAGACAGGCAGGCACACACAGAGACAGAAACAAAGACAGACAGACAGACAAAAACAGACATACACAGAGAGATACACAGATAGAGAGACAGAGACAGTCAGTCAGTCAGTCAGACAGACAGACACACAGAAAGAGAGAGAGAGAGAGAGAGAGAGAGAGAGAGAGAGAGAGAGAGAGAGAGAGAGAATGTGTAACAGTGATCTTGGGTCATAAACGGCCAATGGCTGAGACAATGAAGTTACATATGGAAGACTACTTGGAGCCACCAAAGCTGGAAGAGCTATGGAAGGGTTCCCACGAAGCGGGTCTCAAATGGCGGTGTCTAGAACTGCAATAGCACTGATTCCTGTTATTTTAGGCTCTACGCTTATGCTACTATCAGCAGTGCTAGGAAACTAAGCACCCCAGGACATTCAGAACAAGGGTCTTAGTTGACTGAGCCTACTTCATTCATCACTCAACTGCTGGGAATATCATGAGCCCTGAATGGGAAGCCCTCATTTAGTTTCCTTATTAATTCATCTTCTAAGAGGCGGGGAGGGAGTGAACCATCAGATAAGATGGGGAGAAGTTTCAGGGTACATTGAGTTTCAAGCTGGGAACTCAAGTGACTAATATTTCCAGACAGGGTGTGCCCCTGAAGCTGCCTCAGGACCTCTCAAGAATTGAGGAAGTTGGCTGGAACTGGGAGGACAGATCCACCTCAGGTGAGCAGCAGCAGATGCCACTGCCTTGGACTGGAGTACTGAGTGAGGCGGTTTATGCAGAGCGGAGTCGTGAAGTCGTTAAGGCTCCCTTAGAATGTGTGTGCACTCTAGAAAGGACACTGAGGACACATGTGCACAGCAGTAGAGAACACACGTGGGGTACTAGCAAAGTAGCAAGGTTTGGTCCCCGCAAATGCCGGATAACAGCACAGAAGGGCTCGGGGCGAGACAAAGACGCCCTGGGAGCAGGCCAGGCGCATGTCCAGCATGCTTTCACTGGAGTAAGGATGTGGGTCACAGGTAGAGGACTGCCCAGAGGACAGTCACAGAAGACCGGGTGCCCCCAAGTCTTCAGTGCCTGGCTGATCTAACCCACAGAAGCAGACAAATATGTGCAGGGCACCTGTTTTTCTGGTCAGTGGAGGGAAAACTAAATATATGCAAATCAAGGATTTAAGGTTTTCCATAAAGGAATATACAGGTGATTCTCTCTCTCTCTCTCTCTCTCTCTCTCTCTCTCTCTCTCTCTCTCTCTCTCTCTCTCTCTCTCTCTGTCAGTCTTCATGCTGGAGAACTGAGTACAGAGTAGCTTCACATGTCAATGAGACAACTAGACTCTTATCTCACTTTACAATATTTATGTTCCAAAAATAAGGAGGCTGTCGGTAGCATAAACTATTTCAGAACACACCAAAGACACTAAGCATCTTAGAGAGGCACATCCCCTTTCTGAACCTCACCTAGGCCACCATTACTCAGGGTTACTGGAGCAGTGGTCACATAAGTAAACACCAAAGTGTCCCTACATCTTTTAGTCTATCAAGAGTTTAACCTCTGGATTTACTATGAGCCTATAAGGAAAATCACAGCGTGAGAAATACTGAGGAGTGATCCTCTAGCATCATCCACAGGCCCCATGCTGGCGTCTGACTTGGAGAAAATGGCTAGCTTTCACATGATGTTGGTGGATGTCCCTCTGGGGAAATGACCTCCAAAATTCACCAAGGAAGGGCACATGTGTGACTATCAGAAAATGGACACGGAACAGGGTGAGGAGACATCCCACTTAAGCCATTGGCTTTCATTTGGCTAAAAACACAATCATATATATTTGAAAGCAGTCATTTCTTTCTCCATAAACACTAGATCGGTCAAAGCAATGAGGTGGGAGTGGAAATCCAATGAAAAAATCCAGAGGAAATTGCCGTGTGACTCATCTATTTGATTATAAGATGGAGCTGGTGGCCTGCCATAATGTGTTTCAATATTTGGAAATAGCTTGTGAGGATCTTGGATTATAGGAGGAATGATTGGGAAAATGGAGTTCTGAGCTGGGTTGGAAAAATAAGAATAAGTGAAACCAGGGCCTCAAGATATTTTTGGACAGGAACTGCAAACGTCCAAGAATAGAGCCAAGGAGGCAGGCAGCCCTGACCTCGGCCATGCTGCAATTGCATGGGGCGCTGTGAAGGGCATATGCTAGCTGTCATGTGTGCATTATCTGAGTCACCGCCGACAGACTCTGTTGATGAGGATGGGAGTGGCTAATGTTTATTTTGGGCTCTGTCACATGGCAGCACATGTAGATCTCTTGACTGCAAAAGATGACTCAAACTTAGAGGTTGAGAGGACCTCGGCTATGGGCCCCCCCGCCTCCTTTAGAATTACCCTGAATCTGACACCAAGTGGTATTTGCTCCAGGTAACTCAGTAGCCCAGATGCCTGGAACCTTGGGCTGTAGGTGTCAGATCACCATGGAGACCTCAAGAATTCACTGCCATGTCACCTGGGTGCACATGTGGCAGGCAGAGGGACTTTTTGGTCACTGTGCATGTGGTATATGACATTCTCTAGGCCTCTCTTCCTAGCACACACCTAACCACTCACTTGTCCCAGGCTTTTTGGCTTCTGCCAGATGAAAGTTGTTTTAGGGAAGTAGAGATATTTTATATCAGAGAACACTGGGCTCAGAGTGGGAAGACACCTGCCCTGGCTTTGCTATTAATGGACTCTTAAATTCCCGATGCGAAAGAACAATGCCAACTCCAGAGGGTTTCTAAGATGACAGACTGGGGTAAGTGATAAAGACTGGGTATTTATTCTCTCCAGGGTCATCAACATCCTGTGCACACAGCTGGCCCCAGGCCTTGCCCACACTTCTCTTGCATTGATATTTAGGGGAGAATTCCAGGCATCTCACTTGCGTGGGGAGACCCTTGGGGTGGGTGGGTCTCTTAATGACCACCTCCAGCTTGTCCAGCCTTGCCCAGCATAGAGACAGACACTTCTTTTTTTGCCTCCATTGCACTGGCCTTGATCACTGTCCCTCAGAATATATAAAGTCAGTTAAAAACATTAGCTGTTGGGAAAGTGCCAATGCCATCTCGTCTGGCAACCAAGGGAGGGAACTCTTAATTTGATTTCTTTGTTATGCCTTTGAGAGCCTCCTTACAGACTGTCAATTAGAATGCTATTTTTGGTGCTGAAGACAACAATCTTTGACTGATTAAAAACCCCAGTTTGATGGTGCTCTGGTTCATTCCCCTGCTTTTGAGGAGAACAATGCTCCACCCCATAGATAAATAGGTCCGGGGGCCTCACAGGTGTTTCTGTGAGTAAGGCAAGATGTTTGCCACAGAAGGCAGATGCGGGCTGTACACCTGTGTGGCAGGGTATAGTAGGACTTTACTTTGGCCACCAACTTCCAAATAATGACACAGACACTTATTAATGATGAAAGCCTGGCCCTAGCTTAGGCTTGTCCCACTAGCTCTTATAACTTAGATTAACCCATATTTTTAAAACTACATTCTACCACATGGCTTTTATCTCGCTCCCATTCTATGTGTCTGACTTGTTCCCCATCTCTACGGCATCTCCTGTGTTCCTCGATTATTCTCTTCCTTTCTTTGCTGGGAAGTTCTGCCTATCTCTCCTGCCTAGCTATTGGATGTTCAACTTTTTATTACACCAATCACAGAAATACATCTTCACACAGTGTACAAATATCCCACAACATTTCCCCCTTTTTGTCTAAGTAAAAAGGAAAAGTTTTAACTCTAACATAGTAAAACTATATACAATAAGAACAATTATCAAATAAGGATTACATTTACAATATCCAGTCTATATTTGGACAATTTGGAGAAATTATTCTATTATCTATTTCATCTTGATTAATCTATCATTTTATACTAAAACCACTTTTTATTATAACTCGTATTACCGTACTAAAAACACCTTTTAGACCTTCAAACATCTTCTTAGATTAAAAACTTAAGCTTTTATGTTTCTCAACCTTATAAACTTTACATCTCTGATGTAAGTTCCTTTTCTGAATTTGGTAACAAGGAAAACTATAACTATCTAATCTTCAACCCCATCAGAGACTTGAGGAGGAAATAATATTACCTGAGTAAACAGGAAGAGCAAGCAACTTCCAAAACTAAGAAATGACAGAGACATCTGGCTGCCTGGACAGTCACTCAAGTTTCCTTTGCAGTGTTAGAGCATCCATCTTTGGCCTACAGGTCTAGAATATCTAACAGACTTTTTTGTGAAGCAGGAAATTTTATAGGACTGTCGTACCTTGTCTTTGCGAAGTTCAGCAGTTGCCTTTTTGTGTGTCTTGCTTGTCCAATTTGGACAGCACACTGTCAGCAGTTGAGGCAAGGGCAGTTTCTTGCCCAGTGGCTAACTCTTCCACAATAAAAGCAAACTCTATATGGATGCCCATCATCCTTTTTAGAAGTAGATTGGTGCTGCCAGGAACAGACATATCTCACTGTCATGAAAAGCCTTAGATTATTAAAACATCTTAAAAGCTGTATTCTGTAGGCCTCTGAAGTGTTTAAAGACCATCTGTCTATCTAAAATATATCTGTTTGACCTCGAAAACATACCTAACATGGCCTCAAATTTGATTGTTTGATGACTAACTGCTAACTTGTATTTCTTAATTATCCTAAACAGTTTGTAGTAATAACTTTTAAAGACTAGAAATTTATATTACATTGTTAAATGAGCTGCATAGGTACAATACCTTAAACAAAAGTAGAAATATATATAATAACAAAAGTAACCTTAAATTTGTATCAATAACAAAATATCTTTTTTTTTTTGAGACAGGGTTTTTCTGTGTAGCTTTGGAGCCTGTTCTGGAACTTGCTCTGCAGAACAGGCTGGCCTCGAATTCACAGAGATCTGCCTGCCTCTGCCTCCCAAGTGCTGGATTAAAGGCATGTACCATTTGCCCAGCAACAAAAATATCTTAAATAAGAGTAGAAACATATTTTGAGTATTTTCTAACAAAAATAATCCTAAATTTGTATCAATATACAAAATCCATACCAATGTAAAATATTTGAGATTAATAGTTATTTTTTAGTTTAAAGTAGATTCAATAATCTACTCTTTTATCCTATCATTCTTACAGTTCCCCTTTTTTCCCTTCAGAAATAGCTTCCTGAATTTAATATTCTTTGCTCAGTTTTTTCCCTGACCATAACCAACAACAACTCCTAATCAATGCCCCCTAAATAATGACAAACATCCATAACCCACCAAATGACCAAACCCCACCCATCCTACCACTTGAGAATATGGGCATCGTGTTCTGTAGATTGCTTCCTGTTGTCTGGGGTGGTGGCATCTTTAGGGGACACTGAGAAAATTGGGACAATGGTCAAGTCCTGGGAGAGCTAACTCTATTATTTTTTGTTTAGTCTCAGTGTAGTGGGAAAGTATAGAGCTTATCTGAACTCTTGGCTGTATAGTCTGTGAGGATGGACCATCTGAGCTAGCAGCTTGGAAGCTGTTCTGAATATAGAATTTCAAGAAAACTACAACAAAGGCATTCTGAGAGGCTGGACCACCTGGGCTACTTGTCTTTATTGGTGTCTGGTCATTTTTTTTCCTGAAAACACACAGACTTTTAAAGGTAACACACACACACACACACACACACACACACACACACACACACACGTTAACACAAGTATGAAATGTGCAGTATGCACAAGTCAGTTAAAGATGATTTTGTTGTTTTATGTTTGAACAGATAAAGGCATCTGTTAATGTTATAAGTTTGTATAACCGAACTGTAATATAAATCTCTCTTCATTCATATGAAAGGATGGCATATAATAATAAGTCACGAGGACTCAGTAGCCAACAAGATGTATCATGTGTCATTCAGTCTCAGAGCTGTTTCCATAGCAGAGGGATCAGCATATATGTCACCTGTCCTGTAGTCTTTCTTGGTTTCTTCACATCTATAGCCAAGATTTTCAGGAGGCCTCTCCTGATTAAATTTGATCTTCACTAATTTTGAAGAGAACCATAATTTTATGTTATGTGTTTTTGTGGAAACAAAGGCATAATCTCTCGCCCAATGCAACACATTTTCTGACTTCCATTCTGAAGCTGAGACACCTCTAAAGTATATAGGCTGGTTTACTTCATCAGTCCCTTTCAAAATTCAATGTCTCTCAGCAGTTGCCATTCACTCAGCAGCATTCAAAAAATTCAAAGTCAACAAAACACCATACAGGATCCAGATGCCCTGTGTATTTCCCATCTTTACATGGCTTTTTAAAATATTTCTTTACTCTCTCTTTTAAGACTTTATTATTTTTAAACTCTTAATTTTTTATGACTGTCTATTCCCAGTTTTTACTGTATCTGTTTAAAGGTTTTTTGTTTTTGTTTTTGTTTTTCAGTCTGGATCACTTTTTGATTGAGGGACTAGGAAGCCATGTTTGGCTCCATGTTTGTGTGTTTGAAACTTTTTTAAAGCTTTCTTGGGTCCTATGTGGAAATACATGCCCCACATTGGATGCCATATGTAGTTGGACTTTACTTTGGGCCGCCAGCTCACAAATAATGACATGGAGACTTACTATTAATTATGAAAGCTCGGTCTTAGCTTAGGCTTGCTCCTAACTAGCTCTTATAACTTAAATTAACCCATGATTTTAAATCTACATTCTACCACATGGCTTTTCTCTCTCTCCAATTCTGTGTCTGACTCCTACATCTCCATGGCATCTCCTGTGTTCCTTGATTATCCTCCTCCTTTCTCTGCCTGGAAGTCTATCTTCCCTGACTAGCTCTTGGCTGTTCAGCTTTTTATTATACCAATCACAGCAATACATCTTCACAGTGTACAAACATCCCACAACAGCAGGATGGTTGACAAGAGCAGATGAAGTAGCTGAGAAGGGGCAGGTTCAGAAATGCAGCTGCGTAATTCCCAGCTGGGTAAGTGGGGTAAGTAGTACCTTCAACTTTTTTTCTTATTTTCTCTGTGTGTGTGTGTGTGTGTGTGTGTGTGTGTGTGTGTGTTTGTGTGTGTGTGTGTGCATGTGTGTGCATGTATGTGCACACACATCACATGTGCATGCTCTGGCCAATGTGTGCACATAAGAGGGCCACAAATTTGATATGAAGTATCCTCATCATTCTCCACCTTGTTGTTGTGAGACACAACTGAACTTGAAGCTTACCAGTTCAGCTAGTCTTGCTGGCCAGTGGTGCCCCAGGAGTCTCCTGTTTTTGCTTACCCCCCCCCCATGCTGGGGGTACAGACACATACTTGGCCTTTTTTTTAAAGTGTGGGTGCTAGAGAGCCAAACTCAGGTCCTCATGGTTTTGCAGCAAGCACTTTACTGACTGAGTCATCTACTCAAACTGCTTCTGCTTTCTTTAGCCAGATCCTTACATCTTAATGAAGAAATTAAGTATACACATTAAGTAAGCCCTCTATTATTTATATTTCTATTCTCTGGACTTCTCAGAGAACATACTCCTTGGCCAAAGATGTTCTCCCTTAGCAACTGAGAACAGGTTGAAAATGAAAAAAGCCTTTAGTAAGTTTTGAGATGGTGAGATGGCCTGTGCTCTGAAGGTGAATAAGATGGTCTGCCATGCTGCAGGTCAGCAGGCCCCACCTCTTTGAGGAATGTTTTGTGGCAATATTGCCAAAGGCCTCTTGTCTGTAATCTTGTGCCTAAGCTTCTCAACTTCCAATAGAGGGCTAGCCTTAACCCCTGTGTCCCCCAGGAGTACCTCATAGCTATCTTAGGTGTTGGGGGTTGAGTGCAGGGTCTTGTACATGCTGACAAGATTGAGCTGCACCCCAGCTCTGCTCCAGGATGCTTGAGGTGAAGACAGACGCCTATTTTCTCTCTGTGGGTCTTGCATTTTCCTCTCTTCCACAGCTCACAGAGTCGGGCATCTTCCTGTCATGAGGAGTTGGGTCTGTGTCTGCTCTTTCAAGCATAGGCCTTACTCTCCTGAGCATAAGATCTCACCCTTGAAGATTCAATAGCAGCGTCACATGCCAGTCTTTCCCGAAGTGTGTTCATCAGACCATTCGCTCTCAGTTAATGTGAACTGTAGTGACAGACTGACCTTTTGGCACTGAACAACCAATTGGCGTGTTCTTCCCTGGGGAGGACCACCTCTCTTCAGCCCAGCTTTCCTCAGCTGCCTGTTGTTATTTGTGTAGGGTTGAGGCCCTGTGGACTTATGCCCATCCAGTTTGGTATGCTCGTTGGTGTCATCCTTGTTCAGTTCACATTTGGGCACTCATGCTGGTGAGACTTTGTGGTTATAGCTTCTGATTATTTTGATTATATTTTGATTATATTCTCTCCCTTCCTCCAACTCCTCCCAGATTCTCCCCCCTTCCCTTCCCACCCAACTTCACTTTATTTCCTCATCCCTCTCAAAAAATCAAAACAAAAACAACCAGTAAGACAAAAAGATACCAAAACCAAACAAAAGGCACATGAAAACCATGGCACCTATTTTATACTGTCCAGTTACTCCTGGGCATGGGGCCTGTGCTGGAGTGTGGTTGATACGCTCAGGTGTAAACTACAAACAGCTTCTTGGTTAGGGTTGGAACTTTGTGTCCACTTCCCTTTCTCGGTGCTGGTTTTTTTTTTTTGGTTTGAACCTGTGCCAGTCCTGTGCATGCTATCACAGTCTTTGTGAGTTCATATGTGCATCAGCCCTGCTGTGTCTGGATGGTGCTGTTTCATTGGAGTGAGTCATATGCCATTTCTAGCCATTAGAGTCTTTCTACTTCCTCTTCCACATGGATCCCTGGTCCTTGAGGGGATGGGTTTGATGAAGATATCCTGTTTAGGACTGAGTGATCTAAATTCACTCACTCTGCACATGTCTAGTTGTAAGTCTGTCTTAATTCCCACGTCCCACAAGAAGCTTCTCTGATGAGGACTGAGCAAGGCACTGGCCCATGGGTATAGCAATATGTCATTAGGAGTCATTTTATTACTATGTTCCTTTAGCACAGTGGTTCTCAAACTGGTGGGTCATGACCCCTGTAGATCAAACAACCCTTTCACAGGGATCACCTAAGAAGAAAGGATCACCTAAGAACATTGGAACACATGGATATTTACATTACACTTCACAACAGTAGCAAGATTATAGTTATGAAGTGGCAATAAAAAATTTTATGGGTGGGGGGGTCACTATAACACAAGGAACTGTTTTAAAGAGTTGCAGCATTTGGAAAGCTGAGAACCACTGATTTACCGAGTCTTTTTTTCTTGGAGTCCTCCATCCCCTCTGGCTCTTACACTATTTCCAGCTCCTCTTCTGTGGGGTTCCCAGAGCTTAGAGAGGAGGTATTTGATGGGAATATCCCTTAGGGCTGAGTGTTCCAACCTCTCTCACTCTGTATATAATATCTGGCTGTGAATTGCTGTATTTGTTCCCATCTGCCACAGGAGGAAGCTTCTCTGATGATGGCCGAGCAGGGCACTGATCTATGAGCATAGCAGAGTTATTAGGAGTCACTTTATCATTACTATTTTTTCTTTTTTTGGTCAGTATTATTTGATTTTACCCTAGGTCTCTGGGCTATCTAGTCTTTATGGTTAGGGGTCACCACAACATCAGGAACTTTGTTAAAGGGCTTCAGCATTAGGAAGATTCAGAACCATGCTTTAGCAGAATAATAATAGTAGGTAGGTTTCCCCATAGGGTCATGACTTACCTAGTCTTTTGTTCTTAACCACTTTAGCAGTGTCAGGTATGGACTCCATCTCATGGAGCAGGCCTCAAATCCAGTCAGCATGTAGTTAGTTACCCCCACGATGTTTGTTCGACACTTACACCAGTATATCTTGCAGGTGGGTCACTGTTGTAGGTGGCAGGATTTGTGGCTGGCTGATACTGATGATAGCTTTTGCCCTCTGGTGTATAAAGTACCTCCCCGTACCATGAACACTAGGCAGCAG
The DNA here is from genome assembly GCF_004664715.2 of Peromyscus leucopus. Classification (NCBI taxonomy): domain Eukaryota; kingdom Metazoa; phylum Chordata; class Mammalia; order Rodentia; family Cricetidae; genus Peromyscus; species Peromyscus leucopus. The sequence goes on along the minus strand of NC_051064.1, from coordinate 18,954,207 downwards.
TGGTGAAGTTTCTAGTTGGGCACCAGCTCAATCTTCCCATGTGTGATGACGTAAGTAAGCTGTGTCTTCAGGAACAGATCTTACATCAGTTTATAGAGAGTAGCAAATGGTCTTGGTAATAGCCTGTGATATTTGAGGTATTTGAGGAAACTTTGGGACCCTTTGGCCAACGGCTCAATAGGAAGTAGCCCATTCCTGTCACTGGAGGTTTTATTTGGGGGCATAAAATTTCTAGTTGGGGCACTGTCTTCCCTATTATTTGGTGACTCCATTTAAATTCTGTAGATAAAATTCTAAACAGTCTTAGTGAATAAGAAACACAGAGCCAAATACAGAGGAAATAGCTGAAGAAATCAGAGAGCCACAACTAGCTTTAGCTTACCACCAGCAGTAGCTTCCCCTGAGAGAGAGAGAGAGAGAGAGAGAGAGAGAGAGAGAGAGAGAGAGAGAGAGAGAGAGAGAGAGCGCTTCTTCCTATCTGACTTGTCTTTTGATTGCCTTTCTGTTCTGCCTTCTCATTGGCTCTAAACCCAACCACATGACTTCCTCATCACTGCCTGTCTATACAGACCTCCAGGCCTCTATGGTTGGTGCTGGGATTAAAGGCTCATGTCACCACAATTGGGTGTGTCCTTAACCACACAGAGATTAAGGGTGTGTGCTACCACTGCCAGACTTCTGCTTAATGGCTATTTGACCTCTGATCTCCAGCCAACGTTATTTATTAACATACAAATAAAATATCACATTTCATCATGAATAAAATGTCACCACATTTTCCCCTTTATTCTAATAAAAAGAAAAAAGAAAAAAACTATAACTAATATAAGGAAAACTATATACAATAAGTACAATAATCATATACAATAAATACAAGCAATAAATACCTCAACAATGTCTAGTCTATTTGACATTGACATTTGACAAACTCAGAGAAAATATTCCATTTTCTGTCCTATTTTGGTAAGTCCAAAATGTACCTGATTCATTTTTTATCCTAACTTATATTACTAACAGAGAACTATCTTATAATATCTTTCAAATTTATACACTTACACCTCTTTAGTGAGTTTCTTTTCTGAAATTCTTTTTTTTTTTTTTTTTTTTTTGGTTTTTCGAGACAGGGTTTCTCTGTATAGCTTTGCACCTTTCCTGGGACTCACTTGGTAGTCCAGGCTGGCCTCGAACTCACAGAGATCCGCCTGCCTCTGCCTCCTGAGTGCTGGGATTAAAGGCGTGCGCCACCACCGCCCGGCCCTTTTTCTGAAATTCTTAACAAGGAAAACTATAACTACTAATTTTCAACTAACTATAACTATAACCATAACTATCTGATTTTCAACTCCCTCAGAGACCCAAGAAGGAAATAGTAAAATATCACCACAAAAATCCATATATACATGTGGGGTTTCCATATGGCTTTTCAAACAGCCTTTAGTGTAAGTTGTCCCTCTCCATATTCCCTCCTTTACCTTGCCCATCCCCCCATTTAATTCTCCTATCCAGTTCATCCCCCATTCATCTCTTTATAACAGCATATCCTATTTCCTTGGAAGATCTCCTGTCCCCTGGCCCCTTACTAGCTACCTAACCTCAGTGGTTATCATACTGAAACATATCTAAATCTTAAAAGCTAACATCCACACAAAAAGACAATATTCATAATTTTGAGGCTAGGTTATCTCATTCAGGATGATTGTTTCTAGCTCCACCCACTTACCTGAAAAATTTTAGAATTTCCTATTTCTTAAATAGCTAAAAAGTATTAAATTGTACAAATATAGTACATTTTCACTCTCCATTCATCAGAGGTCAGACATCTAGGCTGTTTCCAGTTTCTGGCTATTATGAATAGAGCAGCAATGAACATGGATGAATAAGTATCTCTGAGTAAGAGAGGTATAGCTAGATCTTATAGTACATTGATTTTCAGCTTTTTGAGGATAACCACATTGATTTCCATAGAGCTCACAGCACATGGGTGCAGAGCTCATAATGCATGAACTCATAGTACATGGGTACAAAGCTCATAGTATGTGGGTACAGAGCTCATAGTATGTGGGTACAGAGCTCATAGTATGTGGGTACAGAGCTCATAGTATGTGGGTACAGAGCTCATAGTATGTGGGTACAGAGCTCATAATGTCAGACATAGAGCTCATGGTGCCCTGAGGTAGAATTCATAGTATGCTAGTATAGAAGTCAATGTAAAGAGTCCATAGAGGCCTCTATAAAACTTGCAGTTCCTTGCTAAGAACTCACAGTACTCCTGAACACAGCACAAAGTTCCTAGGCCAGAGCCCAGAGCACACTGCGTAGGTGGCAGAGACTCCTATAAAAAGGTCTGAATGCACAGGTGTAGACATCATACTGTACAAATATACAAACCATAGAGCACATGTACAGAGCTCATAGCACCCATCCAACAATCACAGTGCATTGTGTTCATGACATGCACCTATACAGAGCTCCCACTGCTCATGCACAGAACACACAGTACCCCATCTAGACATCAAGGTAACCTGCATTCACATCACAGTCCACCTATGTCAAGTTCACATTGTCCAGTGAAGACATCACAGTGCCCCATGTTTATGACAGTGCACCTGTACAGAGCTCACAGTGTCCTATCTCAGTATCACAGTTCCCTGTATTCATGTCACAATGGACCTTTACAGAGAACACAAGACCCTATCTAGACATCATAGTGCCCCATGTTCAAGTTACAGAACACACAGTACCCTGTATAGATATCACAGTGTCTTGGGATCATGCCACTGTGCATGTATATAGGGAACACAGTCTAGGCACCATGGTGCCCTATCTGCAGATCACAGAGCACCTGTGATGTCTTGACAGGGTTCTGTGCACTCTGTACAGGTTAACTGTGACAGGAACACAGGGCACTGGATGTCTAGAATGGACACTGCCAGCTCTGTACAGATGAACTGTGATCTTAACATAGGTATACCTTGTAGATATAATGGTGTCCCATGACACAGTACATCTATGCAGAGTTCACAGTAACCCATCTAGACATCAAAGTACACTGTGTTTGTATCAGTACATCTGTACAGACAGTACTTGGTCTAGACATCATGGTACCCTGTGCTCATGTCACAGGATACCTGTATAGAGTCCACAGTGTCCCTTCTAGATGTCACACTGTCCTGAGATCATGCCGCAGTGCACCTACACAGAGTTTATGGTACCCATCCAGACATCAGAAATTCCCTGTCCTGCTGTTACAGTGCACACGTACTGAGTTCACTGAGCTCTGTCTAGTCATCCCAGTGTCCTGTATGCATGTCATAATGAAACTGCACGAAGCTCAGAGTACCCTATCTAGACATCATATTGTCCCGTGTTCATGTCACAGTGCACCTTTATAGAGCACAGAGTACCATGCAGACAGCATGATGCCCCACGCTCATGTCACAGTGTATCAGCACTGACCACATAGTGCCCTGTCTAAACCTCACAGTGGTCTATATTTATGTCTCAGTGCACCTGGACAGTGTGGTGATACATTGTGAACCCTAATAAACTTGCTGAGAATCAGAAGACAGAGCCAGCCACTACATTAGATATAGAGCCAGGCAGTGGTGGCACACACCTTTAATCCCAGCACTTGAGATCTCATACCTTTGCTTGGGAAGCACACACACCTTTAATCCCAGGAAATAATATGGCATGACAGAGAAAGGTATATAAAGTGTGAAGAAACAGGAACTCACTCTCTTGAGTCTGAGGATTTTGTAGAGATAAGAGCTAGTGGCTGGCTGTTCTGCTTCTCTGATCTTTCAGCTTTCACCCTGATATGGCTTTGGTTTTTTATTAAAAGACCATCTAAGATTCAAATGACATCTGGTGTCCAACTTGTGGGGCACAAATTCACAAAAAAGCTGCTTGCCTGTGATGTTGCAGGCCCTGGCTCAGGCCCAAGCTGCATGTGGCTGGAGTCTCCACCCCGCGTGGGCCAGAATTCCTAACCCACTGGTTAAGTTTCTGTTGCAGCCTCTCTGCAGCGAACTCCTCAGGCCCAGGCTCCAAACATGCAGGAATTAGCTGCTTTTGCATATTTCCCATGCACACTGCTGGCTCTTTGGCTTCTCCCCTCTCTGGGTGGGTCGTGGCTTTCTCTGAGCCCTCTGCTCAGACTGCTGCCACACCATCATCTGAATCATCACTGTCAGCAGACTTGGTGAGTCAACTGGAATTTCTTAAAGGGAGGAATTAGTTAAAAGAAAGTTTTTTCCCCACATTGAAAAATGGGAAACATTTTTACAATGGAGGGGGTTTGGCCGCTGTCTGACTATACATTAAGCAGTCTGAAAATGGAACAATTAAATGAGAGGATAATTAATGTAGATGGGATTTATGTAATGTCAATTATAAATATTATTTGTTTTATCATTTTTGTTTTATCATTAAAAATGTTGGTTAATATGAGTGCCAAGATAAAAGTTTTAGAAAAATTTGTTAAAACAGATCATAGATATATTGAGACCCAGACAGAAGAATTTAAAGGTGAACCAATCTCAGCATTATATTATATGGTTACAGAGAAACAGCCTAAGGCTTTCAAACAGCCAACCTTAATCTACCTAGTAACCTTACAGGAACTGCCAAGTGCTCAAGGCTGTGTAAGAGCTGACTGGACTCCTATGCAAATGTTAGATTTGAGGGGATTCAAAGAAGCTATACTGTCATATGGTATGCATTCTCCATTTGTGAAGCAGATATTAAACTTGTGGTCAACTTGTAACAGAATTATCCCTCAAGACTGAAGAGATTTGGTTACAGCAGTCTTAGAGGCTAGTACCCAATTACAGTGGAGGACCTGGTAGAAGAAGGAGGCTAAGACCATTGAACAATGGAATAGGGCTAGAGGTATGGGAATCTCCCAAGATCAACTTTTTGGAGAGGGAGATTGTGCTAATTAATGTAGAAAGGTAATCTCTATATGATGACCACACCCTGGCTTTATGCCAAATGGCAGCCTTGAATGCTTGGGACAAAATTGAAGATATAGGAAATAAAATTGAGTCATTTACAAAAGTTATACATGGCCCAAAAGAAACCTTCACTGATTTCTTACAAAGACTGACTTTAGCAGTAAATAGAATGATACCAAATTCAAAAGCTAGTCAGATAATAATTGAATCTCTGGCTTTTGAAAATGCTAATGCACAATGCAAAAGGGTAATTAGGCTGTTAAAGGGGAGATAAGCATCCTTGGAGGAATGGAGTTGAGATAAAATTAATATTGAATCTCATGACCATGATGATGCTTGAATAGGAGAGGTGATTTCCAGAGGTTTGAAGAAAAATAGTAATGTCAAATGTTTCAATTGTGGTAAACAAGGTCACCTAAAAAGGGACTGTAAACAGGGCATTCCTAGAAACAAGGTTTATTCAAGAAATAACAGCAACAGAACACTCCTCCCTTCTGGATTCTGCAGAAGGTGTGGCAAAGGCAGACACTGGACTGATGAATGCAGATCAACAAGGGACAGACAAGGTAATCCTTTGCCTTTGCCATCAGGAACCTCCCTGAGGAACCTCTTGCAGGCCCTCATGACAATTTCAGTTCAGTTCTTTCCTGCCATCATAGAAGAAATTCCTTCCCAGAGGAATTAAAGAACCTAGTGCCTATTGTAAAAAGCCATACTGCTTAATTTGATAGAACAACTTTAGAAAATAGAACAAAAACTCAAGGAGAAACCACAAATCAAAATTGATAAAGATTAGATTTGGAAAGTACCCAAAGATAGAGTTGGGGGAGGGTTTTGTTTTTGTCTTTCAGGAGAATGAAGGTTAAGGAATCTAAAGAACACTGGACAAATGAGACATCTGAAGAAAAAGGACAAATTATCTAGAAAACTTGTCCTAAAAAAAGATTTTCTGCAGTGAACCATGACCATACCTAATAGTTACCTTTGAAGTCTTTGAAAAGATGATGTGATCCCAAAATCACGATTCCACCTGGACTAGGATAATGCCATCAAGCTGACAAACACCACCCAAAGATCAGCTTTGGACTACAAACTGCCCAGGACAATATCGAGATGGCTAGCTGAGATGATACAGCCTCATAGACTACTTCAATTAGGACTTGACCATAATCCTAAATTTTCTTTGTGTCCCCATAACACTACCAGTGCCCCCAATCAGCCAGAAGTAGCCTAGAAAACTACACACACATTCCCAAAATATGGATTATGGATGCTTGTCTTTGTTTAGGGATTGGTTAAAAATTGTTATTGGTCATAGTCAATCTCTTTCTAAAAGATAAAAGAGGATGTAGATAAGAGGTAGATTATTGAATCTACTCTGAATAAAAAAGAGATATAAAAATGATAGGATACAAGGGTAGATTATTGAATCTACTCTGAAAAAAATATAGAAATGGTGGATAAAGGGTAGATTATTGAGTCTACTCTGAAAAGAAAAAAGGGAAGATATAGATATGATAAGATAAAAAGGTAGATTATTGAATCTATTTTTTAGAAAGCAACTACTAGTTTTAAATATTTTACATTGGATTGGAATTTTATATATTATATACAAATTATGTATATTGATATAAATTTGAGATTTATTTTGTTAGAAAATACTGTACATATATTTCTAATCTTGTTCAAGGTATTATACCTATACAGCTCATTTAACAATTTAATGCAAATTTCTAGTCCTTGAAAATTATTATTACTAACTAATTTAGTATTTAGTCACCTATTACAATCAAACTTGTAGTCATATTAGGTATGTTTTCAAGGTCAAACAGAAATATATTTTAGATAAACAGGTCATCTTCAGACACTTCAGAGATCTACAAAATATGGCATTTAAGATGTTTTAATAATATAGATTCTTTTTTTTGTGACAATGAGACATATCTGTTTCTGGCAGTACCAATCTACTTCAGAGAAGATGATGGGCATTGAAAAAACTCCATATGGAATTTACTTTCTTTGTGGCAAGTTGACTACTGGGCAAGAAAATGCCCTTGCCTCAAGTGCTGACAGTTATTGTCCAAAATGGAGAAGCAGGACACAAAAGAAAAGACTGTCAAACTTTGCCAAGACAAGGCAGGAAGGCCCTTCAGAAAATCCTGCTTCATAGACGAGTCTGTCAGCTATATGCTAGGCCTATAGGACAAAGATTGATGCTCCAACATTGCAGAGAAATCTTGGATGACTGTCCAGGCAGCCGCCTGTTTCTGTCATTTCTCACATTTTTTGGAAGTCACTTGTTTGTACTTCCTGCTTATTTAGGTAGTATTATTTCCTTCTCAGGTCTCTAAGGGAATGAAGATTAGATAGTTATAGTAATAGTTTTCCTTGTTAACAAATTCAGAAAGAAACTCACTAAAGATGTGTAAAGCGTATAAGTTTGAAAGACATAAAAAGATAGTTTTGGGTTGGTAATACAAGTTAGGATAGAAAGTGAATTAGGTACAATATTTTGGACTCACCAAAACAGGATAATTAATGGAGTATTTTCTCTGAATCTGTCAAATGTTAATGAACTGGACATTGTTAATGTAATTCTTGACTGTATATATTGTATATACTTATTGTATATAGTTTTTCTTATATTAGTTATAACTTTCTTTTATTATTTTAGACAAAAAAGAGAAATGTGGTGATATATTGTGTACCCTAATAAACTTGCCTGAGGATCAGAGGACAGAGTCAGCCACTAGATTAGACACAGAGCCAGACAGTGGTGGCACACACCTTTAATCCCAGCACTTGGGAAGCAAACATGCCTTTAATCCCAGGAAATAATATGGCACGGCAGAGAAAGGTATATAAAGTGTGAGGAAACAGGAACTCACTCTCTTGAGTCTGAGGATTTTGTAGAGGTAAGAGCTAGTGGCTGGCTGTTCTGCTTCTCTGATCTTTCAGCTTTCACCCTGATATCTGGCTCTGGGTTTTTTTTTTTTTTTTTTTTTTTTTATTAAAAGACTGTCTAAGATTCAAACAACAGGACAGAGTACACAGTATTCTGTACATCTATCACAGTGCCCTGTGTTCATGTCACAGTGTCTCTGTAACAGAACTCACAGTGCTCCATCTAGAGCAGTGATTCGCAGCCTTCCTAATACCTGTTAGTATACTTTCTCCTGTTATGGTGACCCCCAACCATAAAACTATTTTTGTTGCTACTTCATAACTGTAATTTGGCTAATGCTATGAATCATAATGTAAACACCTGTGTTTTCTGATGGTCTCAGGTGACCCTCTGAAAGGGTTGTTTGATCCCCAAAGGGGCCATGGCCCACAGGTTGAGAATTTCTGGTCTAGATATTCCAGTGTCTTTATGTTCATGTCACAGTGCACCTGTACTGACCCCACGTATATCGTTCAGACATCACGGTTTTCTGTGTTTGTGCCTCAGTGTACCTGTACTGGGCTCCCAGTAATATCTAGACCAATGGTTGTTGACCTGTGGGTCATGACCCCATTGGGGGTCAAATGACTCTTTCACAGGGGTCACATATCAGATATTTACATTATGATTCATAACAGTAGTCAAACTATAGTTACGAAGTAGCAATGAAATAATTTTATGGTTGGGAGCCACCACAGAATGAGGACTGTGTTAAAGGGTCTCAGCATCAGGAAGGTTGAGAACACTGGTCTAGACAATACAGTACACTCTGCTCTTGTGCCAGCACACCTGTATAGAACTCACATCGCCCCATGTAGATATCACAGTGCACTATGTTTATGCCATAGTACACACGTACATATCTAACAGTGTCCCAGCTAAACATCACAGTGCCATGCATTTATTTTATCATGACCTGCTCAGAGAACAGGACAGAGTGAGACATCTGTGTTATTTCGCAGGGCACCTTTACAAAGCACACAGTATAACACCTAGACATCACAGGACCCTGTGTTCCTGTCACAATGCACCTGTACTGAGTTCACGGCACTCTGTTCACACACCCACAGTGCCCTCTGTTTATGCCACAGTTCATCTTTGCTGAGCAAACTGAATATCCTGCCTAGCTATTCCTATGTTAAGATCACAGTTCATCTGTACTGAACTGACAGTGCCCGTTCTAGATGTCCAGTGCCCTGTGTTCCTGTCAGAGTGCACCGGTACAGAGCACATGGTACCCTGCCCAGACATCATGGGGCCCTGTGTTCCTGTCACAGTGCACCTGTACAGAGCACATGGTACCCTGCCCAGACATCATGGGGCCCTGTGTTCCTGTCACAGTGCACCGGTACAGAGCACATGGTACCCTGCCCAGACATCATGGGGCCCTGTGTTCCTGTCACAGTGCACCGGTACAGAGCACATGGTACCCTGCCCAGACATCATGGGGCCCTGTGTTCCTGTCACAGTGCATCTTCACAGAGCACATGGTACTCTGCCCAGACATCATGGGGCCCTGTGTTCCTGTCACAGTGCACCGGTACAGAGCACATGGTACCCTGCCCAGACATCATGGGGCCCTGTGTTCCTGTCACAGTGCACCTGTACAGAGCACATGGTACCCTGCCCAGACATCATGGGGCCCTGTGTTCCTGTCACAGTGCATCTTCACAGAGCCTACAGTGCCACGTATAGACATCACATTGACCTGTGTCATGTCACAGGGCACGGGAACAGAGCTCACAATGTCATGTCTACACTTAACAGTGTGCTATGATCATGTCGCAGTTCTTCTACCCAGTGCTCACAGTACCATCTATACATCACAGTCCCTGGTGATCATGTCACAGTGCTCGCAGGTCAGTCTAGACATCATGTGCCCTGTGTTCCTGTCAAAGTGCACTTGCATATACCTCAGTGTCCCGTCTAGACAGCACAGTGCTAGGCATTCATTTCACTGTCACCTGCTCAGAGGACAGTGTCCAGTGTAGACATCACAGTGTTCAGTGTTCACTTCACAGTGCGTCTTTCTGAAGCACACAGTGTACTAGACATCAGAGTGCCTCATCTCCACATCACAGCACTTCACATTGTCACAATGCACCTGTGCCAAGCTCACAGGGCTCTCTCTAGACATCGCGGTGTCTTTATGTCTCAACATCACAGTGACCTGTCTTCACATCACCATGTACCTGCACAGAACTCACAGTATCTCATTTTGACATCACATTGCTCAGTATTCATGTCACAGTGTGCTGAGACAAAGCACCCACACCATCTAGAGAGCACGGTGCCTTGAGTTCATGCCCCAGTGAAACTTTACAGAGCATCATAGCGCCCTGTGTCCATGTCACCTGTACACCTGTGATACATGTGCACCTGTACAGAGCACACAGTAGCCCCACGTAGACATCACAGTACCCTGTGTTCATTTCACAGTGCACTGCAACGAAGCTCACGTCTTGACATCACATTTCTCTGCATTCATGTCACAGTTCACCTCTACAGAGCTCACAGTGCCCTATCTAGACATCACAGGGCCATGTCGCCTGTCACAGTGCACTTGTCACAGCCTCCTACAGAGTTCTTAGTGCCCCATCTAGACATCACAGTGCCTTGTGTTCGTGTCACAGTGCATCTGCAGATGCACCCCATTTAGACGTTAGAGTGTGCTGTCCTCCTGTCACAGCCCCCAGCCTCCTGCCTGTATTCCCAGTGCCTCTGTTCATGTCACAACATACCTGTTCAGAGCTCACGGCAGCATACAGACAGTAGTGTACGGGTGTATCTCAGAGTTCCTTGTACAGGGCTCACAGTGAGATGTGCTGAGGCCATAGTAAACTTCATAGAGACCATAGTGCCCTAGACAGAGCTCATTAAGACCCATAAAACACAGTGTCCTTTAGAGACTTCAAGTCACCCCACCCACACTCAGAGTACACAGTAGTAAGAGCATAGTGCACTTTCCCGAGCTCCCAGTGCTGTGTACAGAGTTCACAGTCCATCTCGTAGTGCCTCCTTTTCACTACACCCACATAGTGCTCACAGTAACCTACTTAGAGCTTGCTGTTCCTGCTACACATTTCACAGTGCGTTCAGTGTGTGTGTGTGTGTGTGTGTGTGTGTGTGTAGTGCCATATATATAACATATAACCCATAATGTAGCTCCCCTGACACATAATGCCATGTATCAAGTTCATTCCGCACACACATGCAGTTCCTAGTCATGTACACAGCACACAGAGATCATGGACCCCTGTGCTGAGTTCACATGATCCCTGCATTGCTATGGAATGGTCTGTATGTCAAATGTGTTGCTCTGATTGGCTAATAAATAAAACAGCGATTGGCCAGTAGCCAGGCAGGAAGTACAGGCGGGACTAACAGAGAGGAGAATTGAGAGAACAGGAAGGCAGAGGGAGAGACGCTGCCATGACAAGCAAGATGTAAGGTACCCACAAGCCATGAGCCACGTGGCAAAGTATAGACTAATAGAAATTGGTTAATTTAAGATAGAAGAACAGTCAGCAAGAAGCCATTAGGCCAAACAGTTTAAATAACATAAGCGTCTGTGTGTTTATTTTATAAGTGGGCTGTCGGACTGCCGGGGCTTGGCGGGAACCGGAGAGAAAACTCTCTTGCTACACTGCATGGGGCCTATAACGTGTTTGTATAGAGTTTGTAATGCCATGTGCAGCTCATAGCACCCTGCGTAGAAACCACAGACCTGTGTTGCATCAGAGTGCACCTGTGTAGAGCTCCTGACACTATATATAGTTCTAATGGACGTCTTTATAATTCATAGTGATTCTCAATAGAGCTCATAGTGGCTGGTTGGAGCATATAATGAAATTCCAGAGCTCATAGAAGCCTGTGAAGAACTCACAGTGCATATGTGTATGTGCGTGTATGGGTGTGTATGTGTATGGATGGATGTGAAGTACACAGATTGTAATGCATCAGAATAGAGCTCCTATTGCTGTGTGTAGGACTCAGTGCCCTGGCTACAGCTCTTCGTGTGTTTGTATATAGCACAGAACATGTACCCATACTCACAGTGCACTTTATAGGTCACAATGCCCGATATAGAACTTGGTGCCTTGTATAGTTGCAACAGGCTGTCTAGATCTCATGTTGCTCAGTATTGTGTGAACATTGCCTTTTACAGACTCATCATGTATGGAGCCCATCATGCTCCTGAACAGGGATCATTGCTCACTTGCTGAGAGCTTGAGTTAGTTTTACATATGGTGGGAGTCCAATTTCATTTTTGCATATGACTAATAGGTTCCTTGTATTAACAAGAATGTATTAGATCTCAAGCAATAGAAACTAATGGAAAAGGGAAAACGATGGGGGAAATGTGGTTCAAAGTGCTAAATAAGGCAGAATGCTTAAACCTCTGGTTGTAGAGGACGTAAGAAGGCTTGGGAAACTAAAAACAGGAACTCACAGGTTGCTTCTGTGGGACTGTATTCTGAGAAAGGTAGCTCTGCTGGAGAGCAGATGAAGTCCTGGGTGAATGTGCATTATTAACATGCAAGGCCATGTCAAGGACCCCAGTGTCTCAGACCCACAGAATGGCAAAGCCTCCCCGAGGCAGGCTCAGAGGATTGGAGAGGCCTTGGTCAAGTAACAATGTGGACAGTGTGTGTGGAAAGTAGTAACCAGAGCTTCCTCCTCGTGGATGACTGCAGCCCCAAATTGCTCCCTTACAGTCTACAGAGATGATCAATATCATGATACAGAGATTAGGCAGCCCACCTCCACACTCAGCTGTATGCACTGAAGGGCTGAGTTCCCTGGCTGTTGGCACATTTCCATCACAGTGTGTGGCCCACCTGACACCAGCGTTTCTATATGTGCGTCTGGTACTTCTTCATTCCTGTTGTCCCATCAGGTCAACCCCAAAGCCACGTGCAGGTCATGGCACAGCTCCAGAAATCCTCAGTGTATGCTTCTGCACCGGATGGACTAGCGGCCTGTAGGTGGAATGTGTGTGAGCGGCCAGGCCGTTTTGTCACTTAACGGTCTCAGCAAACAGGACCACGTGGAAGGCAGGGTTAGGAGAGTGGAAGGGGGCATGGCTTCTCAAAGGAAAACCTAAAACCAAAGGCAAAGGCAGGTCGAACAGCACACACCCACTGCTCTTCGCCACCATGGTTTCCCCTTCTGTTTTTCTTCTTCCTTCTCTTTTCTGCACTGCAGACCTTTTCAGAAGTTGAGGCTGCCTCCTGATTTGCAGGCACCAAGAAGAGAGGATGTACATTTTCCTGGAATTATTTTTCCAAAACCCTTAGGGGCATTGTATGGGAGAAAACACTCTCATATGTTAACAAAGCGAACACAAACTCTGTGTGCTCTTTATTTACTTTCCAACTTGGCACAAGCTGGGGTCATCTGGGAAGGGGGACCCTCAACTGATTAAATGCATTTGTCAGATTGGCCTGTAGGCAAGTCTGTGGGCATTTTCTTGATTAATGATTGATGTTCGAGGACTCAGCCCACTGTGGGCAGTGCCATCCCCAGACACCCGGATGGTCCTGGTTTCTATAAGAAAGCAGGCTGAGTGAGCCACGGAGAGCAAGCCAGTGAGCAACACTCCTCCACTGCCTCTGCATTAGGTCCAGTCTCCAGGTTCCTGGCCTGCCCCTCCTTCATGATGGATTACAAGCTGTAAGATGAAATAAGCCTTTCCATCCCCAAGGTGCTTTTGGTACTGGTGTTTGTCACATCACTAGAAAGCAAAGCTAAAGTCCTCCTTTAGGGGGAGTCTGGTAGATCAGTCTCCGAACACCGCTTTGGTGTCCTGCTCTAGACTTCCGGACAAAGGCCTGGTTTGACTCTGGAGGCAGAGAGAACTATCTTTCCAATGATAGCAGCTGACCTTCCAGCTTCCAAAAGATGTCAACAGCCTGCAACCAATCCAGTCCTCACAGAGCTGTGTTCAGAGGCTTCCGTAAACCAGAGGAGAGTCTGGAAGGCGTGGCCTGCCAACTGTCAGCCTGACTGTGGCTAGGCACCTGGTGTGCTAAGTCTGGAGTTGTCCCCCTGACTCGAAGGGGGTGAAGGTGGAAGAGGTGGACTGGGCAGGAACCTGAACTCCCAGGGAACGGCTGAGTGGCCCCATCTGCAGAGCTTGTGGCTTTCAGACTCAGTGCCTTTAGATTTTCTGTTGCAGCGTCCGCTCGTCAGCTTCTCTCCGGCAGGCGGCAGAACGTCCACCGTCTTACAGGTGCTGCCGCGCACACCGGGGAATGGTCTTCCACCAAGAGCAGCTCCCTCAGCCGAGGCAGACAAGCAGGGAATGGGATTGGTTCTAACCGTCAGCACCCAGTGACGCCCTGTGAATCGAGCTCTCTGGAGTCTCTTAGGGTCCAAGGCAGCTTTCGAAGTCTGTGATCTCCGGACTTACCTTGCTGTACAGAGATGCAGTCTGGGAGATTGCAGTCTACATACCAGTGAGAGCAGCTGGGCCCAGGACAAGTGAGAACCAAAGTCCTGGAAATGATGGTGCTATTCTCCAGGAAGTGGATCCGGAAGCCACACTGAAGGCCCCAGCTCAGCACCAGCTCTTCCGTAAGTGACTCATCACCTCTGTGCCACAGGACATTTGTCCCTATAAAAGTTAAGAGTTGGGCTAAATAAATGTATTCGCAACCAAACATTTACCAAGCTTTGATTCTGGGCCAGGCCCTGGGCTAATGGGACATAACATTAAATCAGGCTTGTCATGTGCCCTTGTGACATGCCTTCAGGGTCTATCTAAACCTGTAAAACTTAATGCCCAATGTGCAGAAGCCCTTGGTCCCGAGCGCTGTCAGACCACACTGAGAGGCAGGTTCTCCTTCCCACTGGCTGGAGGCTCAGCAGCTTGTGAAGGACACACGGCTATGAAGTAGGTCTGCACTGATCCCAGCCTTTTGAGTCTCGGGCCGGCCCGTTCTACTCTGTAGCTTGCGGTTACGCGTTCTATCCCCCCTCCTAGACTTTTCCACCCACGAAATCACAGCTATCATGTGCTGCCCACTTTGTGTCCTGTCACACGCATTGTGTCAAGAAGGCCTTAAAGCCACATCAGTAAGTGCCACTGTGTTGGTAGTTTATGGAGGAAGGAACAGGTCATCCAAGAGGTGGACTAGAGTCGCAGCTCTGATCTGAGGCCTGCGTGAGGTTGCTGTCAAACTGCCCTCTTGAGAAGAAGATGGGCAGGCTCTCTTCTGTCACAGAGGGAAGGCTCTCTTTGGTAGGATCCTTCTTGATCTTACACTGGAAGAAGAGGGCCAGTCCAGAGGAGTTCAGGCTTCTGGCTATGAAGAGACCTTGGTCAAGGCCGGTCCCTAGGTTAAAGGCCTAGAAAGTAGGGCCTTTATGGGAATGATCATGGGTGTTCAAGGTCCAGAAATCATTCCAGACCCCTTGATATTCCATAAGCCCAGAGACCTCTCCTAACAGCCAGCTGAAAGAGGGCATGCCCCTGCTTCTGAGAATGATAAAGTGAGGGAGGTGAGAAGGGGTTACAGCTCCCTTGCCTTTGAACCTCCAGTCTAGGCTCCTTCACCTTCAGGATCCAAAAGGCCTCTCTTCCTCCCCAAGCTTGGGGTTCTTGCTCCATCCTCTCTCAGACCTCTGAGAATGTAGTCAACTTCAGTGCAGCACCCTCAATGCCGGACTTCTGCTCAGCTCCACGCTGTCATACACAGCCCACGTGGCTCATGACTGCCCTGTGTTTTCAGACACTGTTTCATCAGCAGCACCCACTGAAGCAGCTGAAGACTCTTTTGCACAATGAGGAGCCTTGGGCTTGGAGTAGTGCATTAACTTAGCCGTGGATGCACCGGTAAGGCGATTAGATGATTCTGGGTCCCAAGGCAGAGAGCTCTCCTATGATGCCACACCGTCTCTTCCCACTTCCCCAACTCTGGATCTTTCTAGATTCATAGGGCTTAAAGTCAGGCTCTGTAGCTAGAGTTTTTCTGCCTTGCCCACAGTCAGGACAAATCTTTGTCACCCGCCAGTCCCACAGCCGCTCAGACCCAACTAAGTAAACACAGAGACTTATATTGCATACAAACTGTATGGTCGTGGCAGGCTTCTTGCTAACTGTTCTTATAGTTTAAATTAACCCATTTTTATAAATCTATACCTTGCCACATGGCTGGTGGCTTACTGGCATCTTTACATGCTGCTTGTCCTGGCCGTGGCTGCAGTGTCTCTCCCCCCTTCTTCCTGTTTCCCCTATTCTCCTCTCTCCTTGTTCCGCCTACACTTCCTGTCTGGTCACTGGCCATCAGTGTTTTATTTATATAGAGTGATATCCACAGCACTTAAAAAAATGGTTAAGAGATTTTTTTTTTAAAGATTTATTTATTTATTATGTATACAGTGTTCTGTTTGTATGTATCCCTGCAGGCCAGAAGAGGGAGCCAGATCTCATTATAGATGGTTTTTTCAGCCACCATGTGGGTGCTGGGAATTGAACTCAGGACCTCTGGAAGAACAGCCAGTGTTCTTAACCTCTGAGCCATCTCTCCAGCCCTGGTTAAGAGATTCTTGTGTCCCAAATCAGAAGAGCCCTCTGGTGTGGGACAGAGAAAAAACAATATTTTTATTTAAAACAGGTTGATTATAAATGTGATCTCTTTCTAAAAAAGAAAAGGGGATATGATATAGATATATAGGAGGATATAGAGATGATAAGATAAAAGGGTAGATTAATGAACCTATTTTTAAGGAACAACTTGTTTAAAATGTTTTACATTGGTATAGATTTTAGTTTATGTTTAAAATGTTTTACATTGGTATAAATTTTAGTTTATTGATACAAACTTGAAGTTAATTTTGTTATACTGTATATATATATATTCTTGTTTGAGGTATTATGTTTAACTCATTTAAAATTGTAATGGATAATTAAAAATAGATTAATAATTAGTCATCTATGATAATCATATTTGTAGCCATGTTAGTTAAGTCTTTTAGGTATACATAGATATATTTCAGATAGATAGGTAATCTTCAAACACTTCATAGACCTAGAGAATATGGCATTTAAATAACTTAGAATTCTGTTGACGTGAGACACAATTGCTCCTGGCTGCATCAATTGATCCCGAGAGAATGTTGGGCTTCTAAGACATTTCCATTTAAAAGTTTGTCTTCTTGGCACAAAATGGCCTACTGGGCAAAGAACTGCCCTTGCCTTGACGGCTGACAGTATGAATGCAATGCTGTCCTTTCTGGACAAGCGGGACACAAGGAAAGCGACCACTGTACTCTGCCAAGACAGGGTAAGATGGTCTTTCAGAATTCCTGCTTCTGAAAATGGTCTGTCAGATACTCTAGGCCTGTAGCCAATTTGAATACACCAACAATGCTGAGAAACATTAGGTGACTGTCCAGGCTGCCAGCTGTCTTGGTCTACTCTTGCAAGATTCCCGAAAGTTGCTTGCATCCATCTACCATTTCTCAGGTACCATTATGTTCCTTCTCAGGTCTTTGATATGGTTGAAAACTAGATAGTTGTAATTTCCTCAGTTATGATAAAAGATAAGTTAGATATAAAACCTTAAACTCCCAAATATAAGATAGATAGGACATCTTCTTTAATATTGTAACTATAATTCTTGCTCGGTAATTGTTTTGTTATATGTAATTTTACCATGTTAAAGTTAAAACCTTCCTTTTTAAAAAAAGAAGAAAGGGGAAGTGCTGTGGATATCACTCTATGTAAATAAAACACTGATGGCCAGTGACCAGACAGGAAGTGTAGGCAGGACAAAGAGAGAGGAGAATTGGGGAAACAGCAAGAAGGGAGGAGAGACACTGCAGCCACGGCCAGGACAGGCAGCATGTCAAGACGCCGCTGGTAAGCCACCAGCCACGTGGCAAGGTATAGATTTATAAAAATGGGTTAATTTAAGCTATAAGAACAGTTAGCAAGAAGCCTGCCACGACCATACAGTTTGTATGCAATATAAGTCTCTGTGTTTACTTGGTTGGGTCTGAGCGGCTGTGGGACTGGCGGGTGACAAAGATTTGTCCTGACTGTGGGCAAGGCAGAAAAACTCTAGCTACAAGGCTGCCTATGTGTTGGAAGTGAGGGAGCCCCCCACCTATGACCCTGGGTGAGTGTGGTGGCAATGATGGGTCTTAACTGTTGACTGAAAGTTGAACCTGGGTTTTCATCAGCTCCCAAGCAGCTGTGGTAAGCCTGTACCTTTTTTAGGCACAGGAAATGTGTGGGATACAGGGAGCCTCTGAAGGAACCTTTTAAGGTAGCCAGTGGCTAGCAAGAAGCTACGGTGGAGTAAACAGACCTGCCTAGAGACGAATCTGCTGGGCCTTTGATGGCTGTGAAGTCAGTCTCTCTGTGACAGATGCCAAGGGAGATCCCAGCTGCCACAGAGATGGGAATGAGGCCTGTGTCTGTGAGTCACCAGGCAAGGGACTCAGCCATACCTTGAAACCAAGCTGGCCCCACAGCCAGCTTCCACAAATGCAAGACTGATTCTCACACACGGGAGGCTGCAGACCAGGATTGCTGTCAGCCTGGGACTAAGGCAGCACATTCAATTAATCTTTACCTGCTTGGCCTGCTGAGCTGAGGGCAGGGCCCCCACCTCACGGTGAGAATCAAACTCTGCCAGGGCCTCAGGGACTGCAGCTCCATGCTGCAGCCTCCAAGCCACAGGAGAACGGATTTGAGAGCTTCATAAAAAAATGAGAAAGCCCAAGCAGCTGGGGAGCAGTGGGTGCCGTTACCATTCTGTCCTGGGAGACCCAGGGAGCCCAAATTGAGCCTGTTTTCTTAGACCATGAAAGAAAACTCAGGTGGCTTTTTAAAAGCCACCTCAAGAAACGTATTTTGAGGAGGCATTTCCAGCAGGAGAGAGGGGTGAGGACATAGTTTCCTGAGGCTGGCTGTGGCCACAGCATGTCGGGGCTTTTCTCCTCTCCTCACAGAGAACCAGGAATCACTCACCTCAGGTGAGGCTTGCTCTGAACTTAGAGAAAGCCTTCTCTGAGCAGGAAATGCTGGGGTGTTCTCACCATTCCATTGCTTCTGAGTTGAAGACAGCGATGCCAGGTGAGGGCAGGGCAGACGAGTTGGACGGCACAGAAGCAGAAGCCCTGGGTCTCGTCACAGGTGGTGTAGAAGGGGCCTGGGAAGCCACTATGTCATTCACAGAGGGCTAGTTTGGCTGGGAGGGTCAGTTCCAGGGATGTGGGGTCGCGCTCTTCAGGGTATAGGCAGGCCTGGAGTATGGAGTTTTGAGAATAAGGTTCAGAACTTGGAGCACCAGCTAGATACTGCCTGGACTTTCGATGGACACAAACCTGACTTCACCTGTCTTGGAGCAGCTGCTGGAACCCAGATTGCATGCTATCAGGATGATGGGGGTCTCCACTGGAGTTGGTGTGAGGGCAGATGAAATGAGATTGGATTATTGGTCTGGGGCTGCTGCAGACAGGTTTCGGAGCCTCTCAGCCTATCAGAATCATCCTTGCCTTTAGCATGTCTCTATGGACCTACCAAAGGTCCCTTCCGGGTACCGTGGCCTGCTCATCCCACTCCTTCAGGCTCTTGCAGGAGAGGGGTGTCTTTTTCTTGGTTGCTTCTGCATACCTCTCTGGACCCTCTGTTCTGCCCTCCACCCCATTTCTTAAGCCCCTGATTTTTTACTTTCTTCAGCAAGGAAAGCATCAGCAAGCAAGGTGTTTACTAAAGATCTGAACCTCTTTGGGGATGGTTCAAGCCATTCACAGCACAGAGCAGATGACAATCTAAAACTGAGTACTTGACACTGTCCCCAGCCACCTTTTCAATCTGTTTTCATCACAAATCACCCCCAGATTCCATGGTCACAGCTCTGGGTATTAGCCCTTTGCAGTCTGCTGGGTGGATTCTGGTTTCAGCTGAGGGTTCCCCCAGGTCTTCAGTGAACCATGGGCTGTGTGCTGTTCTTGCTGGAACTCATCTGTGAGACTCTGAGACAATACATTAAAAACTGTGTATCCACTGACCTCAGAACAGACGGCTCACTGCCTGCAGTGGTGAGCAGGACTGTCTCTATGGTATGGTTAAAATCTAAAAGCTAAAAACTAAAGGAAGATGCTGAGTTAAAAGGAAATCTCCCCTTCATGAGAAGCAGCATGTCTGCATCTCAGTTCACTTTCTCAGTAGATCCCTAATGATGTCCTGTGATCTCAAAGTAGCTACGTAATTAGAACACAGGGTAGTGGAGTGGTGAGGCTTTTTGCCTTGAGAGTCAAACTTCCTGGCCAGAGCAGGCCACTGGCGGAATTCCTTGGTGTGAGTTTGTTCCAGCTCCTGGGTCTGCGGCTCCTTATCTAGAAGACTGTGAGAATGACAGCATGTTCCTCAGAGCCTGCCATTCTCAGACCCGGATGAGTTAATGCATCATAATTCTTGTTCCTGGTGCAAGATTCTCTTCCCACGAGTCCTCACACGATTACTGCTTTGTTGCTGGTGATGTGGTTTTAGAATTGAAGTGCCCCTCTTCTGCTCTCTATTCATTACTTTTACATCTAAGGGCCCGGGACTCTTCTCTGTGGCTCTGATTTAGTACCAGCACAGCTGCCCTGGCAGAGGTTTATCTCCTGCACTGTTTTCAGCTCAGCTGGGGTGTTCAGAGTGTTGGCAACTGTTCACTGCCTGGCTGAGGAAGGCAGGCAGGCATCTCTCCCACCCAACTCTCCCTGAGGGATGCTGTGCAGAATCGGTCATCCCTCACCCACTCTAGTTGATTTCCATTCCATGGGCTGATGGTTGCCCGTCATAGCTGTATCTGGGTTCTCTGCCAGGCACTCAGCCTCTCCTCCAGGCCCCTGCCTACTGAAGATCAGCTGCAAAATAGAGGAGGCAAAGGATTCAGTTCACCTCTTGATGTACCAGGCTACTGACAGGTGACAGACCTGTAGTGAGATAGCCTTCCCAGTCCAGATCCCAGCAGCAGTCTTCAAGACGACAGCACCAGTGCTTCCATGACAATCAACCCCTTGATGTTTCCACCTCTGAGAAGCAGCCAGGAACGGGAGCACATCTGAGGCAGGCCCGAGGACACAGGCTTCTAAGGGGCACCGCCACTGCTTCCTGCCCTGCCTGGAACCAGCTGGAGGCCATGGAGCAGCTGTGCCCATGACTGGCTGCGTCTCAGCAGCTCTTTGGAAACCTCTTCGATGTTGACGGCAGCACCCATTACCTAAGTTCAGATGGGCAGTAATGAGAGCCTTGAAACTGGCTGTGTGGTGGCCTTTCCGGGGTTACGGGTAGAAGCCCCAACAGAAGACAACAGTCAAGGGTGTTAGGACACACGGGCATGCCTTTCTACCAGAAGCATCCTCAAGACTCTTTATAAGGGTTGCTCTAGCTTGCATAGGCTTGATGTACAACCAGCCAAGCACTCCTTCTCACAGTGAGCTCAACCAGAGATGAACCTATGGGTCTGCAGACTATCAGATCCCCACTTTACTTTCGAAGACAAAAGACGGCACATGCCATTTCTTACCAGTCTAGTATAATATGGTCACAACAGCAGTTACTCATGCATAGTCAGGCCCCTTGAATGTGTTATCTCTCTCTCTCTCTCTCTCTCTCTCTCTCTCTCTCTCTCTCTCTCTCTCTCTCTGTGCATATGGAGGGTGGGGGCCAGAGGTCAACCTTGGGTGCTGTTCCTTAGGAGCTGTCCACCATTTATTTTTTAGACAGGGTCTCTCCCTGGCCTGTAGCTCACCAAATAGGTTAGGCTGGCTGGCGGTGAGCCCAGGGATATGTTCATCTTGCCTCCCAATGCTGGACTTACACACGTGTGCCACCATGCTTGGCTTTTTATGTGGGTTCTGGAGATTGTAGTCAGGTCCTCATGCCTGCAAGGCAAACACTTTACCAGGTGAACTGCCCCCTTAGCCCTGCATGAAGGATTTCTTAACCATAAAATCTCTAGATGCCAAGTGCTCCCTGACTCGGTGAGCACTGCTGTGGCACTGCTGTGGCACTGCTGTGGCTCCGGCCTGTCCTGCTGCACTTCTTCCTAGCAGCAGTGCGGTGTCAGGGAAAGTCTGTCTTCCACTCATCCAATCGCACAGTCTGTCCAGTCCAGCTCTACGTCTGATTCTTCACAATCCAGGAGATGGTGTGTGCGTGTGATGACCCTGTTTAGATCCAGTGTCAGAAAAGTCAACGTGGTCAAGGGATGTGGCATTCTGGGTGCTCAGGTGATCCGTTTCTGTGGCTGTCACGTAACCACTGCTGCTGAGCAGTTTGTCAGATTAATTTGGTGAGAAGCATTTACCATTCTGTCTCTTTGGATATAATTGCTTTGTGATGATGAGTCACAAGCCTCTTAAGAGAGCATGCTGCCTTTGGGTCATTGGCCATCAAATTCTCACTGTATTCTGTCACTGCTTTCTTGTCAATAGGGTGCTAAGTGCATTATCTCTTATTGCATTACCTGCCACAGGGGGAAGAGGGGCTACACTTGTCTAGAGTATTGTTCACGATCTGCTTAAAAGTGATACAAGGAACGGAGCTGGCAAGCTCCCTCCTCCTCCCTCCTCCCTCCCCGCACCTGTCCAGCTCCTTGAATGCTCTCACCTGCCCTTGCTCTGACGCATGGACTGCTCTGGGCTGTGAGCTGTCTTCTGACTCACTGGCCTTTCCAGATGGCGAGGGTGCCTTTTCGTTCAAGGATGACAATGGTTATCAGAAACTCCTCTGTGTGTGACCTTTATGCAGCGACACTAATCAGTGGTGTCTGTAGATCACTGTCCCATGGCAGCAAAGGGAATTTCCAGGCAAGATCATCTTCCTGGGGTGCATGAGCCTGAACAAGTTACCAACTTCTTTTATCTAATGTCTTGTATTAACATCTTTCTTATTTAGAAAACCATGCTGCTACCCTGTCATGGCAGAGGAGAAGGCCACGTGGTCTACAGTCCTAACTCACAGGCTATAGTTACAAAGGTTTGTAACTCTGTTGTGGGGTCACATTTTCCAAGCAGAGATTCAGACAAAGCTTTCTATAGCCCCAGACATCCATTGGTTCTGGCAAACACCCATGCCTAGCCTGAAGAGGATGTCACCTTGAGTTTCCATTCCCCTCTGACTGCTCAGGCCCCAGCTTCTGTCCCTGCCGCACTGACGGGGTGGGACCCAGCTCAGCTGAGGGGCCACACAGTCACAGGATGCCTGGAAAATCTGCCTCATGTTTCAGGGTCCTAATTCATCAAGCTTTCTGTGTGTCACAGAAGTGCACATGACACACGTAGAGTGAACAACCACCCCACACCCTCTGCCCCAGAGAAGTTAGTGGTGAAAAGAAAAACTCACCCCATAGCCCTCTGTGAACCCAGGAGAGAGGGAGGTGGGAGGGGCAGGCTTGCATTTTTATGTTTCAATGTTCTTATTTTTAAATCTAAAATCCAAGGTAGAATGTTCTAGTGTATCCTCATCCACCCTCCTCCTCCTCATCATCCGTTTTGGCCTGACCTTTCACCTCTGCTTACCCTCCCCCGCTGCACCCACCAGAGGCAGATCCAGGACTAAAACCCATTTCATCCACAGCTCTTCTATGTCTATTTGGAAATCAGTGTTTGAAAGCCCACCTACCACCATCAGTTTCTGGGGACACAGGAAGCGGTGGCTTGGGTGTGGCTTTGTCTTCAAGGGTTGGTGAGCATGAGCCTGTCCTGTGGAGTCAGAGTGGGAGGAGCCTAGTGGAAGGGGGCTGTAGAGTGGGGTCACGACTGCCTTTGGAATTTTGGTTTTTGGAGTGAATCCTAACAGAAGTAGGATGTTCCATGTTCCAAGGCAGGACTACCTTAAGAGCTTGGTCTCTTTTATATATGCCACTTGTTTTAAAACATTTTTTATATTCTCTCTCTCTCTCTCTCTCTCTCTCTCTCTCTCTCTCTCTCTCTCTCTCGTGTGTGTGTGTGTGTGTGTGTGTGTGTGTGTGTGTGTGTGTACACACACGTCTCTCTGGACCATGCATGGCACATGTATGGAGGCCAGAGGACAACCTATGAGAATCAGTTTTCTCCTTCCACTATATGGGTTCTGGGTCTTGAACATGGGCCAACAGTTTCAGCAGCAGGCTTCCTTACCTCCTGAGCTGTCTCTCGGCTCATTTTCTTTTCTTTTACTCTGCTAAGAGGCAACACATCTCGGGGCTCTTGCTAGGACAAGGTCATCCTCCAGTCACCAGAATTCTGTACCAAATAGACCTCCTTGCTTTATAAAGCAACTGGGGGAAGGTATTTAGCTATACAACACAAAAATGGACCAGTACAATCCATTGTGCCAGTAATGGTTATAAAGCAATATTTCATAATTTCTTCATGTGTTAGCTAGAAGAGTCCCGTAAAGAATAACTTGATTAAGCACTGTTTGGTGGCTGAGTAAGTGAATCCGTGGTTGAGAGCTGGCTTAGCAGTACGAGGCCCTCCGATCTACCTACAGGATGTCACAAGCTAAAAAAAAAACCTGTCTAGTTACCCGAGACAGTATATTAGCCAGCACGCTTGAATTCTTGATTCTGATCTCTATTTATGCTTATAGAATAAGAAGTTGGTTGCCTAGCATTCTCCAGTGGCGTTTAAGTGGCATATATTATTGAATACAATTGTGATTTCATGGATGCTTAACATATTCAATGTGTTGAATTCATTGACATTACTCATACCCCACCCCCCATTTTCTTGAGGTAAGGCCTTTCTACATCGCCCAGGCTAGCCTGGAACTCTAGATTTTCATGCTTTGATGCCCGAGTGCTGGACATTTGTGGGCCATCAGTTCTGGCTTGGAATCATTTCCTGCTTCTCTAGCTTTCCACATGCTTCGCCAGGGAGTGCAACTTCTGGCAGGCTTCTGAGTGCTTGATCCGCCCAGGTTTGAAAGCTTGATGTGGTATTAACAAATGCCACAGTACATCTTGTGTGCTTCCCATCCTGGACCAGTAGCCATCAACTTCTTTAAATATCTGTAAATATTTTTTTTGCATAGAAGATTTATTTCTTTAAATATCTTTTAAAATGAGATTCAAAAATTATCAGCTGGTGGAAGGACAGCTCATTGCTGAAGAGTTGTTCATCATTTCTGCCCACCTTCTTCCTTCCTTCCTTCCTTCCTTCCTTCCTTCCTTCCTTCCTTCCTTCCTTCCTTCCTTCCTTCCTTCCTTCCTTCCTTCCTTCCTTCTTTCCTCTCTCCCTCTCTTCCTTCCTTTCTCTCTCTCTCTCTCTCTCTCTCTCTCTCTCTCTCTCTCTCTCTCTCTCTCTCTCTCTCTCTGTGTGTGTGTGTGTGTTATGAGAGAGAGTATGTATGCATGTGTGTTTGCATGTGTGCATGCGGAGGCCAGGCTCAATGTTAGATGTCTTTCTTTTTTCTCCTTTGGGACATGGTCTCTCAATGAACTCCTTGCCCACCAGTTGGCTAGCAAGACTCCTAGCAAGCTATGGACATGCTCCTTGTCTCCACCCCACCGGGGCTAGGGCTGTAGACACGTGCAACCAAGCCTGGCTGTTATGTGAGTGCTAGGGACCCCCGCTCAGGTCCTCAGGCTAGCGTGGCTGGCCCCTCACCTGCTGAACCATCTCCCCGCCCCTGCTGAGCATTTCCAGTCTTTTTCAGGGGGAGGAACTAATGACAATACTAAAGATTAAACATATCCTGAGTTCACACTAATATTGTGAATTTAGTTTTGCAGGCCTTTTATTTCTCATCGATTTTATAATCATCTTTTTTTTTTTAACCTACAATCTTGTTTCTGAACAAGAGTAACAGTTATTTACCCATTTTTATACTCCACGTTTCAGAATGGTAGATCAGTTCCTTGGTGACAGTATGATTTCTGAAAACAGCTTAAGAGTTTGTAAAGTTGTATTTTGTTCTTAAGATCTTCCTCATGGAGTATATAGTCAGATAACCATTTTGTATTTCAATTAGATTAATTCTTGAGCAATTAGACTTCCAGCTCATACAGTAAAGCTCATTTGTCTAGGTTTAACGTCAGTTCTTAGGAACTGATCCTTTCCATGTTAACATTTTATAATTATATAAGTCATTGGTACTGATATAATGACAGATCTGTACAGTACATTATTACATTCAGAGACAGTCCAGCTTCTAGCCCTTTCCACTTGGTCCCTCTCTTGCTGTGGTATTCCAAAAAAGCAGTTTATCTTTCTGTTTCTTAAGGTAGACGCCAAGGCACACATGACTATTCCCATGCACACATGTACTGTTTATGCTTTGTTTCTCACCCCTTGTAGGTGACAGCATATTTGTATGCATATCTAGGGGATATTAAGGATCAAACCCTGGGCCTCACACTTGCTAAGCACAGGCTACTGCTGAGTTGCATAATTTTTCTGCTGTTTTTTCACGTAAAAGCCTAGAAATTGGTCTATAATTGTAAATAGAGGTCATCCTCACTATATAGCTCAGGTTGGCTTCACACACGTTAGTCCTCCTGCCTCAGCTTTCCTTGTGCTGAAATTACAGGCTTGCTTGACTTTAGTGTGGCATTTCAGTCCATGTATATAATGTGTAATGATCATGTCAGGGATCATATCCACCATCAGACCATGTTTATAGTGTACAATGAGACACCCATTACCTCAAATTCTCATTTCTTTGTGCTGAGAGCTTTACGAATCCTCTTTACTACTTATTAAAACATTCTATACCGTCATACCTTACTGTGATGCAGAATGCTAGAGTCTATTTCTTTACAAATCCTCTTTACTAGTTATTAAAGCATTCTATACCGTCATACCTTACTGTGCTGTAGAATGCTAGAGTCTATTACTTCTGCTCAAGAACACCTGCTAACCATCCTCTTTATTCTCCATCCCCTACCACTTCCAGGCTCTGGTGGCCACTATTTTACCTGCTACATCTATATGGTTAGTATTTTGTCTGTTTTTTGCTTTTCAAGACAGGGTTTCTCCATGTAGCTTTGGGTGTACTGGAACTTGCTCTGTCAGCCAGACTGGCTTTGAACTTAGAGATCCACCTATCTCTGCCTTTTGAGTGCTGGGATTAAAGGCATGTACCACCACACCCAGGTTATGGTTACTCTTTTTATATTTTACATATAAGTGAGAACATGCAGTATTAATCTTTTTGTGCTGGGTTATTTCACTGAGCATAGTTCCATCTATAAACAACAGGGTTTCAATTTTTTTAATAACCGAATGATATTCAACTGCACACATAAGCCACATTTTCTTTATTCATCTGTCTATCAATGGACAGCTAGGTAAGATCCATATCTTGGCTAACTGTAAAGAGTATTGCAATAAATGTGGGATATAGGTATGTTTTCAGCATACCAAGATTTCCTTTTCTTTGAATATATGCTCAGCAGTGGGTGGTGGGTCACATGGTCTGCTGTTTGCACTATAGTGGCTCTACTCAATACCCCCACCATCAGAGCTTTCTTTCTCCACATCCTCATAGCACTGGATCCCACCTCCCCCACCCCCCATGATGTTACTTCCAGACAGAGCTGCTGTGCTTTGCTTTGTTTTTTTCTAAGAGGTCAGTCTGGATGCTTTGGTGGAGGGAGGGGATGGCTACAACAGGGAACAAGCTGAGCATTGCTGACCTCAGGTGATTGATTGTACATAGGGTTCATGATATTTTCTGATTCTGTTTGGAATATCCCACAGTCTGAGGTCCCATCACTGCTGCCTCAGGAGCCATGCCCTCCTCTGGGTCTAGAACTGCAATGTTTGGAGAAGAGCACATTTCTTGGAGATGAGGTACTCATGAAATCACAAACAGCCGTAAGTAGTGTTGCCTGGCCATGCCTGGGATAGCTCAGCTACAGTGAAGGCAACCACTTCTTCCTTATGGTGGGACATGACCTTCCAGCTGAGAGTGCTCCTAATAACCAGTTGTTCCATGGCAATGGAGGTCTGGAGGAAAGACAAAGGGTGTCCACTGGAGAGAGGATGGAGGAGACCCCTCCCCACACACCTCAGGCCACAATGGCTGGGCCACCTCTGAGTGGGAGAGCCACCTGGGTAACTGCAAACTCCTAGAACAGAACAAAGTAAGAGAGACAGTTGGAGAGAATGTCATTGGGGTAGACACATTGATATTCTTTATAATTATTGTTTTATTACTTTTGTTCAGGTGTTTTGCCTACATGTATGTCTGTGCACCATGTGAGTTCCTGGTACTCACAGAGGCCAGGTGTTGGAACTGGACTTGTAGATAGTTGTGAGGTGTCATGTGGGAGCTGATAATTGCATCTGGGTTTTTTGGAAGAGCAGCCAGTGCTCTTAACTGCTGAGCCATCTCTCCAGCCCCCACATTAATTCCTATGATCTTTAAGTTGGTCAATCTTTTTAGTAGACTTGGGGAGCTCCCATAGCATTACCCTTCTTCATATGAAGGCAGAAGAGGATGAGATTTCACCAAAATCCAGAACAGCCAGAACTCCCATGATTGCATGCAGCCAAGGTTCAGAAACTCTGAATGAAAGTCATTATGTCTATGAAGCAAACTACTCACAGGTGTAGGAAAGGCAGGTGTCATTCAGTCCATGTCCTGTTAACTGCTGTTGGTGTTCTTTGGTCTACTATGGTTATTTAGAAAAGGTGCAGCCACCTGTCTTGTAGGTCTGGTTGGGTATAATCCTGGTTCTATGAAATTGTGTTTCTCATGACTAGAGGAACAGAATTGGAAAGATTCCATTATAAAAGGCTTTTCTCTGAAGTATGCCTGAAGCATGAATCTAATTAATCTTAATAATAACAACCCAGAGTCAGATATTGGGGTAAAAGCTGAAAGATCAGAGAAGCAAAGGAGCAGCCACAGTCACCTCTTACCTCTCTGACTCCTCAGACCAAAAAGGCTGAGCTCCTGTCTCCACCCCACCTTATCACTTCCTCTCTGCCCAGCCATATCACTTTCTGTTTCCTGTTTGTAAAGACCTCCAGACCTCTATGGTTAACTAGTGGCTCTGATCTTCAGGCAAGCTTTATTTGTTAGAACACAAACAAAATATTTCAACATTTCCCCCCATTTGTCTAAAATAAAAAGAGAAGGTTATAACTAACATAGAAAAACTATATACAATAAGTACAATAACTATATACAAATATATGCAGTCAATAATTACATTAGCAATGTCTAGTCTATTAACATTTGACAAATTCAGAGAAAATACTCTATTACCTAGCCTATCTTGGTGAGTCCAAAGTGTTGTACCTAATTCACTTTCTATCCTAACTTGTATTACCAACCCCAAACTATCTTTTAATGTCTCTCAACCCTATACACTTTACACCTCTTTAGTGAGTTTCTTTTTTGAATTTGTTAACAAGGAAAACTATAATTATAACTATTTAGTCTTTAACTCCATCAGATACCTGAGAAGGAAATAATATTACCTGAGTAAGCATGAAGTACAAACAAGTGACTTCCAAAAAACTTGAAAACTTACAGAAACAGCTGGCTGCCTTGACAATCACCCAAGGTTCCTCTGCAACATTGGGGTATCTGTATTTGGCCTACAGACCTAGAATATCTGACAGACTTATCTGTGAAGCAGGGTATTCTGAAGGGCTGTCCTACCTTGTCTTGGCAAAGTTTGGCACTCACCTTCTTTTGTGTCCTGCTTGTCCAATTTGAACACCATACTGCCAGCAGTTGAGGAAAGAGCATTTCCTTGCCCAGTGGCTAACTTTTGCCACAAAGAAAGTAAAGTCCATAAGGAGTTTCTTCGATGCCCATCATCTTCTCTTAAATAGATTGGTGCTGCCAGGAACAAACATGTCTTATTGTCATAAAAAAAAGAATCTATATTATTAAAACATCTTAAATGTCATATTCTGCAGATCTCTGAAGTGTTTGAAGACTACTTGTCTACCTAAAAATATATGTTTGGCCTTGAAAACATACCTAATATCACTACAAGTTTGATTGTAATAGGTGGCTAACTACTAACCTGAATTTCTTTATTATCCTAAATAGTGTGCAATAATAACTTTCAAGGACTAGGAATTTGCATTATATTGTTAAATGAGCTGTATAGGTATAATACATTGAACAAGAGTAGAAAGGTATATACAGTATGTTCTAAGAAAAATAACCTCAAATTTTTATCAATATACAAAAGCCCAAGGCAATGTAAAATATTTAAAACTAGTAGTTGCTTTTTTGGTTTAAAAGTAGATTCAACAATGTACCTTTTTCCCTATCGTTTCTATAACATATATGTAGTATAACAAAAATAACTTCAATTTTGTATCAATATACAAAAATCCAAGCCAATGTAAAATATTTAAAACTAGTGTTTGTTTTTTTTTTTTGGTTTAAAAGTAGATTCAATAATCTACCCTTTTATCCTATCTTATCTATACCCCCCCCCCTTTTTTTTTGTTTTTTCGAGACAAGGTTTCTCTGTGTTGCTTTGCGCCTTTTCTGGAACTTGCTTTGGAGATCAGGCTGGCCTCAAACTCAGAGATCTGCCTCCCAAGTTCTGGAATTAAAGGTGTGTGCCACCACCACCTGGCCTCCCCTTTTTTATTTTTAAACAAGAACCCTGGATCTAATCTCTATTGTTCAGCTTTTTTCCTGATCATTACCAATAACAACTTGTAACCAACCACCTTAAACAATGTTAAATATCCATAACCCACTCAATGACCAAAAACTACCCACCTCACCTTTTGGGAATGTGGGCATCATGTTCTTAAAATTACTTCCTACTGTCTGGGGGTGATGGTATTTTTAGGGTACCCTGAAAAAATTGGCATAATTATCAAGTCCTGGGAGAGCTAGCTGTATCATTTGTTGTCCAGTCTCTGTGCAATGATAAAATGCAGGGCTTATCTCAAGTCCTGCTAAAGTAGTCTGTGAGACTGGACTGTCTCACTTTGAAATTGTCCTGAGCAGTTTGTAGTCCAAAGCTGATCTTTGGATATGCTTGTCAGCTTAATGGTATTATCATCATCTTTGTGGACTCATCATTGTGGAGTCTCATCCTCCTTTTGGAAACTTTAAAGGTCACTGTTAGGTATGGTCATGGTTCACTTCAGAAAACTTAAACATTTTAAATGTCATATACAGCAGATCTCAAATAAGTTAAAGGATCAATATTTGTTAGTACATCCAGAGTACAAAAATTTAATTCATATTTACCTGATAGAGACTCAGACTCAAAATCATGTACAGGAAGCTAGATGAAATCTTTTTCTAGAATTAGTTAGTACTCTATATGACCATTAATATCATGACAAAAAGTTCAATACAACTTTTGATATAAAATTTTTACCTTAAGAAAAGTATTAAAGAGTCAAAATAAAACCAAAGGATTATGAGATTAGTGGCAATAAAATAGTCCCTAGATTTTGGTTTGATTTTTCTTCTGTCCCATATTAGATGGCTCTTCTAATATGAGACAGAGATTTTGGATTTCACTTTAAGAAGCATGCTTGGGTTTAGAGGAGGAGAGAGCTACACTCCAATTCCAAAGCTAGCTTTAATTTTCAATTGAACTGGAGCTACAAAAATACCATTTGTATTATATGTCTATAGAGAACAGCAGAAACAAACATTTGGGAAGATTTATGAAATTTTTACCTGTTGGAGATGTGACATACTAATAGGCCAATGTACTCTTTTTCTTGGGACACTTTCTGGATGATTTGTCCTTTTTCTTCACATTTGTCTGAAGATTCCTTAGCTAGATGCCTTCATTCTCCTGAAAAGACAAAAACAAAATCCTTCTCCAACCCTAATTTTTGGGAAGTTCCCTTTGGGAAAGTTATATCTGATCAAATGAAAAGCATTTGTTAGTTTTATAGGTTAGTTTAGGTTGAACAGCCCTGCTGTTTGATGAACTATCATCTCTTCTAATCAAGAGGTCTCTCTTGCTAAAATCTAATCTTTATCAAGTTTGATGATACACATAGCTTTTCTTCTCCTGTGGAAAGAAAAACAAAACCTCTCCCCAAAATAACATGTATTCTGGTTTCCATTCTGAGCTCAACATGTCTTTAAAGTATACAGGCTGATTTAATTCAGTAGTTTTTTCTATTATCTAATGTCTCACCAAAGCTGTTGTTCCTTTCTCATTAGCATTTAGAAAATTTAAAGTTAATAAAGCACTATGCAATCTATTTCTGGGGGGTCTTTATTACTCCTTTTTATTAAGCATATCTTTTAGAGTTCAATTTGATCTTTCTATAACTGCTTGCCCTATAGGATTATGTGGTATACCTGTAGTATGATTTATATTGTAATATGCAAGAAATTGTTTCATTTTTTCTAGAAACATATGCTGGAGCACTGTCAATCTTAATCTGTACAGGTATAACCATTATGGCCATAACTTCTAACAAATGTATGATTAAAGAAGCAGCCTTTTCAGAACTCAAAGCAGTTGCCCATTGAAATCCCGAATATGTATCTATGGTATTGTGTACCTATTTTAATTTTCCAAATTCTGCAAAATGAAACATATTCATCTGCCATAAATTTATTGCTGTGTTAACCACATATGGCTTTAATTTTCCTCTCTGTCATTCTGGCCCTATACATTTGACCCATCTCATGCTCTGTTTTACCTGAGATGATGTTCCAGTCCCTAAAACTGAACATTTACCTCTTTTTTTTTTTTTTTTTTTTTTGGTTTTTTGAGACAGGGTTTCTCTGCATAGCTTTGCACCTTTCCTGGAGCTCACTTGGTAGCCCAGGCTGGCCTCAAACTCACAGAGATCTGCCTGCCTCTGCCTCCCGAGTGCTGGGATTAAAGGCGTGCGCCACCAACGCCCGGCTACATTTACCTCTTGAAGAGGCCAATTTGGATGCTTTATTGTTACATCTGCACCTGTGTCTACAAGACCTTAACTGACAATGTCCTTTATTTGTATTTTTAATTTGGTTTTTGATCATTTATAGAAGTTTGCCAAAATATTTGCTTTATGATTTCTCTTAAAACTTTTGTTTTATCTTCTATAGCTGTTCTATCATCTAGAGCAGTATGGTTTCTTACAAGAGGCATTGGGTCCTTTAATTGCTCTGGGAAGGAGTTTCCTCCATGGTGACAGGAAACAACTGAATGAAATATGACATGGGGGCCTTTGAGAGGTCCCCCACAGGGCATTTCCCAATGGCAAAGGGTTATCTTGTCTGTCCCTTGTTGATCTATATTCATTGATCCAATGTCAGCCTTTGCCACATCTTCTGCATACTCCATAAAGGAGTGGCACTTTGTTTGGATTAGTCCTAGAAAAAACATTGTTTCTAGGAACACCCTGTCTACAATCCCTTTTCCGGTGACCTTGTTAGCCACAATGAAAACACCTAACATTTTGATTTTT
The DNA here is from genome assembly GCF_004664715.2 of Peromyscus leucopus. Taxonomy (NCBI): domain Eukaryota; kingdom Metazoa; phylum Chordata; class Mammalia; order Rodentia; family Cricetidae; genus Peromyscus; species Peromyscus leucopus. The sequence continues at coordinate 18,920,943 of NC_051064.1, read as the reverse complement.
CTTTAAGTCTCTGGAAATCACCTCTCCTATCCAAGCATCATTATGAATATGAGATTCAATATTGACTGTATCTTGGATCCATTCCTCTATGGGTGTTAATCTTGCTTTTAACAGCCTAATTACCCTTTTCATTGTGAATTAGCATTTTCAAAAGCCAGAGATTCAAATATTATTTGTGTAGCTTCTAAATTTGGTATTATTCTATTTACTGTTGACATCAATCTTTGTTAAAAAAAATCAGTGAAGGTTTCTTTTGGGCCCTGTATAACTTTAGTAAATAACTCAGTTTTCTTTCTGACTTTTTCAATTTTGTCCCAAGCATTCAAAGCTGCTGCATGGCATAGAGACAGAGTATGACCATCATATAGAGACTATTTTTGTACATAAGCATGATTGCCTTCTCCAAGAAGTTGGTTTTGGGAGATTTCCAGACCTCTAGCCTTACTTCATTGCACAACCATTTTAGCCTCATCTTTCCACCAGGTCCTCCACTGTAATTGAGGACCAGGCTACAAGACTGTTGTAACCAAGTCTCTCCAGTCTTGTGGGATAATTCTGTTACAAGTTGACCATGAGTTTAACATTTGCTTCACAAAAAGTGAATGCATACCATACGAGACTGTTGCTTCCTTAAATCTCCTCACATCTAACATTTCCACAGGAGTCCCTTTAGCTCTTACACAGCTTTGGGGATACTCTGTCATTTGGCAGTTCCTGCAAGGTGACTGGATAAATTAAGTTTGGCCACTTGAAAACCTTGGTTTGTTCATCTCTAACCTTATAATGCAATGCTGAGATTGGTTCTATTTTAAATTTCTCTGTCTGAGTCTGATTATCTCTATGGTCTGTTTTAATAATTTTTTTTTTTTTTAAAACTTGTATCTTGGCACTCATATTAACCAACTTTTCTAGGGATAAAACAAGAATGATCAAACTGATAATGTTTACAACTGACATTACATAAATCCCATCTAAGTTAATTATCCTCTCATTTTATTGTTCCATTTTTAAAACATCCATTGTGTAATCATACAGAGACCTAACTTCCTCCATTGTAATAGTGTTTCTCATTTTTTAACGTGGGAAAAAACTCTCTCTCTCTCTCTGTCTTTTTTTTTTTTAAACTAATTCCCCCTTTAAAGAAATCCCAGTTGTCTCACCAAATAGGCTGAGGATGATGGTGAAGATGTGAGGCTGACTGCTACTGCATAGAACAGTAGAATACTGAGCAGGTTTTCAAGGCAGCTCCTTAGTTTGGCAGCAGCCTGAGGAAGGTGTCCAGGGAAAACCCACAACCCACTGGGAGAAGGAACCTGCTGTCTGAAAAATGCACACAGGGGATTGTGAGGAAGAAGCACACGCAGCAGAGGCTGCCTGAAGGTAGAGCTGGCCGGTGATGGGGGGCGAACTCCGGCAGTGTTTGGAGCCCAAGTGCCTGTGGAGTTTGCTGCAGAGAGGCTTGGGGAAAAGAAAGGAACCTAGCCTGCAGGGCGGTGACTCCCGGCAGGCAGGAGTGCACTTCCGGCTTATGCTGGTGGCTACAAAGCCACAGGCAAGAGGCTTTTTCATGAATTTGCGCTCCAAAAGTTGTACCCCACATGAAGCTCAAGTCTAATTAATCAATAACAAAAACCCAGAGTCAAATATATATAGGGGTAAAAGCTGAAAGATCAGAGAAGCAAAGGAGCGGCCATAGTCACCTCTTACCTCTCCAGCTCCTCAGCCCGAAAAGTGCTGATCTCCTGTCTCAGCCCCACCTTATCACTTCCTCCCTCGGCCCACTCATATCACTTCCTGTCTCCTGTCTGTACAGACTTCCAGACCGCTATGGTTAACAGTGGCTAGCTCCACCCTCTGATCTTCAGGCAAGTTTTATTTGTCAGAACACAAACGAAATATCACAACATATACCTGCCTAATCCAGGATAAACCGGGTGGGGTTTACTGGGGCTCAGCGTGTGCCCAGGTGGTGCGGTAGGAATCTGGGCCAGCAATGTACTTCCTTCTTCCTTTAGTGGAGGGCCGGTGGGCCTCCTTTACCCGGAACCCCGAGTAGGGGAAAGTCGTGATGTTTCAGTTCCTGTCAGGTAGCGTCTGGAAATTTGGTTGTAAGGTAGACTGGCTCTTTGGAAGTTCTCCTGTGTTGATGTGGGTCCTGGGCTTACTGAACTAGAAGGCAAAACGGAGGACAGTTTGTTTTCTTGGTCTCCTGAGTTATTAGGTTTAGTGACACAGAAGGGAAATAGCCCTGTGAGGGGCAAGAGTAATGGCCAGTTATAGCATGTGGTCTGGCTAAGCATGAGCCAGGAGGGCTGCCGGGACCATCATGAAGGGGTAGCATGCAAGAAGGGACGTGTTTTAGAGGAATTAGTAAGGCTGGGGCTGGAGAGATGTTTTGGTGGTTATTAGTGTTTGGAAGGAGTCTGGTGGAAGATCCACCTCAGCTCCCTTCCCATCTCTTTCCCTAAACCCGCCCCTTCAAAGTCTGCCAAACACAGCTGCTCCCCCAGAAAGGCTCAGGAGGACTCCCACAGGGGATATGTAAGCGGCATCCCAGGAAACATGCTCGTGGTTCTTCCAGTCTTGTTCTTTTCTCCTCTCTGCAGGGAATTACCCAGGAGCACTTTACCCATTAAACCTGGGAATTTCCTGATTCGGTCTAATTCGGTTTGTTGCTGCAACAGAGAGGCCTTCAGGAGGCCTAAAACTTATCAATGAGCACTTGCTGCTCTTGCAGAGGACTAGAGTTTGGTGCCCAGCACATACATGGAAGAGTTCACAATTGCCTTTAACTCCAGCTCTAGGGGATCTAATGTCCTTTTCTGGTCTCTGTAGGCCCCCACACACATGTGTGTATGCACACACAAATGCATACACACACACACACACACACACACATAATGCAATAAGACAAATCTTAAAAAATGTTAACTGTGGATTATGGAGTTTGTTGTGATTATGGGATGTAGGTATAGCTGTGGGTAAATAGATGGTCAGACCTCTGATCAGAGAAGAGACCTGAGCTGGAGAGAGAAATTTGATACACCTAATCTCCCAGAGTGCGGTACAAAGTAAGATAATCTGGGCTTGGACCCAAGGAGCCCAACATACACAGTGGCAAGGGATTGCCTCCACAGGCAGAAGAAAACCAGGACAGTTCTGGTGAGGACACCCTGGGACAAGGGTGACTTATCGAGAGCTAGTGATGGTGTTGAATGCTATCAGAGGTCACAACGGCACAGACCAAGAGTGCCATTCTGATTTTCACAGGACAGTGGTTGGTCATCTTAGCAAGTGCTGTTTCTGTGTGGTGACAGATGGATGTTTCTGTGTGGAGGATGCCAGACACACAGATATGACCACTTAACTAGATGTAAGCAAAAGCTTGTTTGGTGAAATCCAATGAGAGGTCTCAGAAAACCAAGATCACTATCAGCTCCTGGAATTTAAAGAACATGTAAGGTCAAATCAAGAGTTTATCTGACTGTGAGAAAAAATGTCTGTGGCTGACTGGGCATGCTGTGTCTGCCAGATCCGGCCTGATAGTTGTCAGAGATATCTCTGCAGAAATGGGTCCTGCCTGGTGGGAAAATATCTTAACAAGCACAGGCCTTGCTGAAGAGTGTTTACTGGTGACAGAGCACTAAGCTAGTGCTGTTCATGTGAGGACTCCTGCATCAGAAATCTAGAGTGTTGGTACAATGCCAGGTCCCTGGGGTTCCAGACCTACTGAGCCAGCACCTCAGGATGTAAGCTAGGCTTGGAAAAACTCTTCAGGTTTGGAAGGCCCAGCAGGCATCTGTCCGGTACACAGCTGGGAATATGAGTGCTTACTACCGGGGCCCTCCCCAGTTTCCTCAAGCGGTTAACAGGAGCCCGAGTAAGGAACAGCGTGGACTAGCAACTACAGATAATTCAAATATCCGTGGAATGAACAACTGCTGACTGGGTCTCTATCTGCCAGGTGGACATGGGGCTTGGGGTTTTGTTATTAGCTTCAAACTTCTTTTTTTTATTTTTTTTATTTTAAAGATTTGTTTTATTCATTTTTGATTATTTATCTGTATATGGATTTGTGCAGATGAGGCCCGAAGAGGTCAGCAGATCTCTCGGAGCTGGAGTTACAGGTAGTTGTGAATCGCCTGATGTGGGTGCTGGGATCTCCAATCCTCTAGAAGAGCAGTATGCATACTCAATTACTGAACCCTCTCTCCAGCCCTCAAAGTTCTCAACTGAATATTTTTAGCACCAGTATAAGGTGGCTGTCAGCTACAAGTATTTCAACAACAGTGTGGTGGTCTGAATAAGAACGGCCCCCACAGGCTCATAGATTTGAATGCTTAGTCACCAGGGTGTGGCACTATTTAAAAGGATGAAAAGTAACAGGAAGTGTGGCCTTGTTAGATGAAGCACGTCACTGGGGGTGGGCTTTGAGGTTTCAAAAGCCCATGCCAAGCCCCGAGTGCCTCTCTCTCTCTCTGCCTGCAGATCAGGATAAAGTTCTCAACTGCTTCTCCAGTACCGTGTCTGCCATGAAGATAATGGACTAAACCTCTGAAACTGTAAATCAGCCCCAATTAAATGCTATTATAAGAGTTGCCTTGATTATAGTGTCCCTTCACAGTAATAGAACAGTGACTAAGACAAGCAGTGCATATGGTTCAATGCTGTTAGCTCATAATTGATTTTATTATCTGAGTTCAAAATCCTTTAATGGTACCCTATAGTTAATCTGGTTTAGAAAATTCTAACAAACAAAACAAGAAAAACAACAACAAGAAAAAGAGCCTCGGAAGACACTCAGAACCAGGTATAAGAACTATGGGAAGGTGGAAACCATGCTGTTTGAATTAGTCACGGAACAGATCCTGGCCTGGGAGGGGAAAGGAATCAGGGAAGATTTGTTTTCAGCTGTAAGTACTGACTAGCAGGAAATTAGTTTTGCTTCATCCAACGGAAAACATGTGGAACAAAAATAATGTAAACTATTACTTGGAAGGCATGCAGAGTCGTTTGGTTGTCTGGGTTCCTGCCAGCTGGTTGAGTCTGTAGGTGAGTAAGCTTGACTGTTCAGAACTATTGAATTATGTAACCAAAGGGTGTTCAGGTGTAGAAAGTGATTCCTAAGAGATGGTGGATGGCACCATTGTCTTTTGTCATTAAGTTAACAGATTCAGGACAGAGAGTAAGTAATTAAAACATTTCCATACACGTCTATTAGGGAAGGTGAGTGTGGATAGGCTGATGTACAGTATGTAACTCATTATTTAGAGAAATAGTTCAAGTGCTTGCAAGTAGAAAATGTCAGCACTAATTGATTCCAGTTTCCTGAGTTTTAAAGGCTAAATCTAACAGAAATGTACCACACTTTAAATTTTAAGAGCGATTCTCAGTTTTCATATTTTTCTGCAAGTCTACCTGTACATTTTTTGCTAATTAACCTGATTGATAAATGTGACATTATTTGTGAAATTTCTATGGCTAATGTTAGAGGAGTGGCTAAAATATCAGCATGAATCCTAATTGGTCTTATTAATAAAAACCCGGAGTCAGATATCAGGGTGAAAGCTGAAAGATCAGAGAAGCAAAATAACCAGCCAATAATTCTTATCTCTACAAAATCCTCAGCCAAAAGGGCTTTGAGCTCCTGTCTCTTCCTGCCTTACATTCCTCTCTCTGCCCAGCCACATCACTTCCTGTCTCCACCTCCCTAGTGCTGGGATTAAAGATGTGAGATTCTAAGTGCTGGGATCAAAGGTGTGTGCTACCACTGCCTGGCTCTATTTTCTCTTTTAGACTGGATCAATCTTGTGTAGCCCAAGGGGGCCTTGAATACACAGAGATCCATCTGCCTCTGCCTCCCGAGTGCTGGTCTTAAAGGTGTGTGCCACCTCTACCTGGCCTTAATGGCTAACTATTGGCTTACTCTGCACTCTGATCTTCAGGCAAGCTTTATTTGTTAGATTATACACAAAATATCACCACAACAGACAAAAGTGCTAAAATGTTTCACCTTCATGAAGCTATCTACAAATAAAAGCATTTTTTGTTGTTTTATTTTTTTCCAGACAGGGGTTCTCTGTGTAGCTCTGGCTATCCTGTGTAGACCAGGCTAGCCTTGAACTTGGAGATCTGCCTTCCTCTGCCTTCCGAGTGCTGGGATTAAAGGCATGAGACACCACTGCCTGGCTAAAAGCATTTTCATACCCTCTTGTTTACTTGTCTTTAAAAATAAAATATTTTGCTGGGCGGTGGTGGCGTACCCATTTAATCCCAGCACTTGGGAGGCCGAGCCAGGCAGATCTCTGTGAGTTCCAGGCCAGTCTGGTCTAGAGAGCAAGATCCAGGACAGGCACCAGAACTACACAGACAAACTCTGTCTCAAAAAATCCAAAAAAAAATTTTAATTAGTATATTGGGAATTTCACATGTGTATACAATGTATTTTGATCATATGTGCCCCCACTCCTCCCATAACTCCTCTCAGATCCAGCTGACACTCCCCAGAGTATTGTCCTCCTTTTGTGTGTGTGTGAGTGTATGAGTGTGTGTGAGTATGTGTTGTGTGTGTGTATGTGTGTTGTAAGTGTGTGTGTATGTGTTGTGTGTGTGAATGTGTGTTGTAAGTGTGTGTGTATGTGTTGTGTGTGTGAGTGTGTGCTGTGTGCTGTGTGTGTGTGTGTGTGTGTGTGTGTGTGTGTGTGTAATTCATTGAATCCAGTTTGTGCTGCTCATATACTCATGGATGTGGGTCTGTCCGCTGGAGTGTAGGTCAACCTCCCAGGGACCACACCTTGAAAGAGACTCTTCCTTCTCCAGAAACCATCAACGGTCCACAAATCCTAGATTAGGGTTGGGGCTCCTAAGCCACTGCACCTCCATGCTGGGATGTTGCCTGGCTTGACCCTGTGGAGGTGGCCCCAGGGGCCGTGAGCTCATGAGTGCATCTTTCTTTTCATGTCGGGAAGACACTGTTCACTCCAGACCTCCCTGACCACTGGCACTTATGATCTCCCCATCCCCTTACCCCATAGTCCCTGAGCCTTAGGGCTGAGGGAGTGATGTAAATGTCCTGTTCATGGCTGAACACTCACACGGAGTCTCTGCACTTGGACTAGTTGTTAGTTTCTGAGTTAGCCTCTGTCCACTGCACAAATAAACTTCTTTGAGGTCTCAGAGCTGTACTAATCTATGGGTAAAGAGATAAAAATTTAGAAGGCAGTTTGATATTATGTTTATTTAGCAAAATAACAGTAGTAGATTTGTCCCTGGCCCCATGAGTCTCCCAACCTTGGGCTCTTGGCCTGATTTACAGCACCAGGTCCATGTTACCTCCTGTGGGGCAGGTCTGAAATACAATCAGAGAGTGGTTGGTTACTCTATCACATTTGTTCCACTCTTGCCCTGCTGGTTGTTATTGTAGCTCTCAGGAGTTACAGTGAGACCCTTGATGACTTTTCTCCCCCAGAAGCCTGCATGGCATCTTCTAGTACTATTAAAGCTAGCCAGCAGAGGGGAGCTTCCTGGTCAGTACCAGCTTGATTTTCTCCATGCCCTGTGATCAAGGTGTGTGGAGGTGTCAGTAAGAGGGTCTTAGCATAAAGTTCTGGTGAGCAGCTAAGTAATAGGCTGTATTGTTTGGGGGTCTCTAGGATACCCCTGACCAACAGCTTATCTTATACTTGTTGGGCTTTTTGTTTTGGTGACCTATGGCTTATGGGAGGAACATTAGGTACCTACAATTGAACTCTTTTATATAAACATTAATTTTTCATGTATTGTTTGCATGTTTTTTGTGTGTAGATATGTATGCATGTGTGTACCTCAGGAATTAGTTTATTTGAGACAAGGTCTCCGAGCTGGGACTGAGGGCCAACTGATTAGGTAAGACTGGTTGGCCAGCAAACTCCAAAGATGTTCCTGTGTCTTTAGTTCTGGGATTCCAAGTACATGCTGCATACCTGCTTGTCACGTGGGGTGGAGGGAGAGGGGGAAGAGGTCAAACTCTAGTCCTCAGCCTTGAACAATGGGCACTTCACTCAGCTCTTTCCTCACCCCTAGTCAATTGTTTATGTCGTAAAAACCCTACATTTTTGCTGTCAAGGAGGGAAACACTGCTTTTCATGGCCTGTATTGTCCTTGCTCCTGCTGCTACCAAGAAGGCTTTGCTCCATTGTCCCTGCATGGATGAATTTCTGAAACACAGTGGCATCCACCCTGACTCATGTAACATCAGTCTTTGGAGTTAGTCTGGGGGAATGACTGCTCTGATGAGTATTGACGTTGCTCTCAGAACCACATGGACCAGTTATTTCAGAGAACAAAGGAGTCCAGAAATTCAATCCCATGTTACTTGGAGGGCTGTTTTGGACTTTTCAGGGTTGACTCAACCAATTCTGAGTTGGGAGCCAAGGATTGAAGTAGCATAAAATAGGTCACACAAGCAGGATCATGGTCGCCTCCCAAGAAGAATGGCCATGGGAGAGTTTACTGTGGTATTCACATGGAGTTGGAAGAGTCCAGCCATGAATGCTGTTGGGGCTTTAAATCAGACAGACTAGGTAGGATAGAGGCCTAACTGTTTCACAGGCCGTGCGACTCCACCAGATTCAAAATCTCTTCCTGCTGTTTTCTCTGTCTAAGCTGGTATCTATTCATAGACTTGAGAAGACACCTTTAACTGAAATGCCCACACACCATGGGCGCAGCAGCATGGTATTATTACTGAAAACAACAATGATCTAGAAAGTTATCCATCTGTGCCTTTTCTTAAAAACCTTTGCAGACTAAATTTACGCACATTATTAAAAGACTATTATTGGGCAAGAAGCCGCTCCTTCCAGAGAAGTCCTGTGAGAAAAGGTCTAGCTAATTGATTCCAGGAAGTGAAACATCAGGCAGGCTGATGCTACTTGATTTTGTGGTCATTTTGACTAGCAGACCGGAGAGTAGAGAAGACAGAAACTTGAGAAGTTCTTGGCCATGTTAATCTTGCTTCTCTAAATTCAGTGAGACTGAAGAGGAAGGGCTGGCTGTTCCTGGATGCTCTGCTCCGCCACAGATGCTGACATCCATGTGCAATGGAGCTGTTTCACTTTTGGGATACCCAGTATGTAGGGTCTTTCCATCGGTGGTTTGGAGGACTCAGGAAAGCTGCTCCAGAGATCTTGGAGGGAGGGGGCTTCCATCAAGAGCAGGCCTGATCTTTCAGGGTCCTGAACCCAGCAATGGAGGGAAAAGACAATGGTGGCTTCAGAAGGTCCGCAGAAACAGGGCAAAGTTTGACATATGGGACCTCTGACTGTCATGGCTTCACATTTTCAGGATGGCTTCCCAGTGCCACTGAAGTGTGGGAATTAGCCATCAGTCAGAATGAAGCCTTGACTTAAGACCTAGATAGCATTAGCTTTTAAAAAATGCTATTCTATAGCATTTTGCCTGGAATACTTGGTAAGATTGGAATTATCTCAGGGAAGCCCACTCCCTGAATTGTGTGTGGGGTTGGTTTGTGTTTTGGGGAAGTTTTAGTTGTCTCACATAGTCTTTGAATGGAACCCTTGGCTTCAGAAGCCTACAGCCCTGTGTCTTTTAGCATGCCATCTGGGTCATCTCCAGGCTCTCTTGCCAGTGGCTGTCAGTGGACTGCCTTGTCACCAGACTTGGTGCCTTGTCTTTTCTATTTGCATGGAACTTATACAAGTACTTGTTGACAGGGTCTCCTTTGCAGACACTGCACTCAGTGTTGGCGGAAAATGTAAACAACTCTCTGGGATGCCACAAGGAGCACACTCCAGAGATAGCTGGATACACAGCCAACTTCATCATTCCAACTTCTTAACTTCTAATTTGCTCATATATTAGACAACAATAACAACCCAGCAACCAGTTTGAAAGCATGCTCAGTATGAAAGGAACTCTTTGGCATATAAAGCAACTTCTTTCCTGGATTGAATGTACCTTTTATGGTACCCAGTGGCTCTCCGGGATCAATAAAAATGTTAGTGGTTAATGTTTGACTCTTTCACTGGAGGTGAAGGGAGAGGCTAGAGGAAGAGAGCAGGTAGAGGAAGTGTCTCTGGGGTTCTCTAGCTGCAGCAGGTGTCTCCACAGCTGAATGGAAGACGACAAATTCTAAGCAGTGTTTTCTTACTTGCAGAAAGGTAAGGGTGGATTGTCCTCACCATTGGTTCAGTAACAACACTTCAGTTTTAGGTGGTGGGGTTGCAGGTGTGGGGGACTGAAGAAGGACTGGATAAATGTATTCTTCAAGGTGCAGTGTGCAGTATTGCCGGAAAAGGCACCTTTTCCTGGTGTCGTTAGCTTTTGGGGAGGACATAGATTCTTTCTCTAACAGTTCCGTCTCATGAGTCTGTATTTCAGACATTCACTGGATGAAGTGGCTTTGGTTGAACTGAGCTTTGAGTGGAATTAAAGGAAATATTGGGTTCTCTGAAGTGTAAATGAATATTAACAGCTGTTATTTGTAATTAGCATCTACAACTGGGTTGACGACACTCTAGAACTCCGTTGTAGAAATTGGAGTTAGAATCTTATTCTTATAAACTGAACATCTCTCAGATGTCTTTAAAGAGTGTTCTGTCTACTTTTCAGAGAAGACGAATCCAGTGTCTGATTCTTAGGACTAACTGGGACATGGTGGGAAGGGGTGGCACAGAGGAGAACGGAGACTTTTAAAGAAAATACTAGAATAAGAATTAAAGAGAGAGAACTAGTCCTGCCTCTCAGTCTGGAAAGGGAGGCTAGTGTGTGTGTGTGTGTGCGTGTGTGTGTGTGTGTGTGTGTGTGTGTGTGTGTAACCTTCTGGTTTCCCTCATGGCTGATGAGCTGTTTGCTTATGAGGGATTCTTAAGATGTCATATGTCACTTGGAATCTTTGTAGTTGTGGTCTTTGCCTGTGTCTCTTGATTACAGATGACTTTGTAGGGATGAAGCAGAGGCTCCCTGTAGTAGGCTGCGCCAAGCCAAGCAGACTGTTCGGAAATGCCTTCTCTGATACTTTTCTCTCTTTATTTTTCTATAAGAATGCAAGTTCAAGCAGGGTTTGTTTAAGAGAAGAGAGCATACATTCAGATGACAAGGAGAAGGGCACCGTTGAGGTTTTCTAAAGAAGTAAGAGGAATCCTTTTCCTGAGAGTCTTCAGTTGACTGTGGGGCATATACTTCATGAGTCTCCGGGGTTAGTCAGTTGGGTTGGGCCAGTTTCATCTGTGACTGGCTAGAGTACATGAGGCAGAGCACTTACGCCCTCTGAACCCTAATCTTTTCCATTTAGATAACAGATAACCTGCCTAAATGGGGGACCATGAGGAGCACACGCACAGATAAAGTGTTTACTGCAAGGGTAGACCCTCCATGAATGTTGACTTCTTTTCCCGGAGAAAGCAGGTGACTGAGCCAGGTAGGGCTGAGGTGTTGCTGTTTGCTCTGTAGGGAATACAAGACAAGCCCAATGATGCACAGGAAAGAGTCTTTCTAGATGGGCACTGCTATTTAGTGCAGTTTGTGGTTCTCCTGCATGCTGGGATGATAGGCGTGTAACACCACAACCTTCTAGAAAGATCACACACACACACACACACACACACACACACACACACACACACACACCCCTATGCTAAGAACCCATGTTCTACTGTCAAAGGAAGGATCTAGAAAGAAAACATGATCCACTTCCATGTCTAGAGAGGTGAGTCTGGGAAGAGATGCTGAGCATTGTGTTGTTTCTTTCTCACAAGGTCCACAAATAAACATGCACATAGGAGTGGAAACATTTGTTTATTTGTTGGCATAAAATTGTGTTCATTCAGAAATCTCTGGTGTTTAATTTAGAATGGGTTTAGTCTTTCTGTGGCCTGCCCACCTCAGCTTGACCTGGCTCAGTTACCCGGACTTTCTCCTGGAAAAGAAGTCAACATTCACTGAGTGACTACCCTCGCAGTAAACAAGGAAAGAAGTAGACAATTTTCTTGGGGGCAGATCCATCTGCCATTTGTAAGTTGTGAGAACAAACAGGAACATTTACTTCACTTTGACATATGTTAACTTAATGCAATTATTAATTATATTACAACAGATACTTTTGTGTAAGCCATATGTAACAGATTAATCTATGCTTGGTAGTGGCATGGGTGGTGAAAGAAAACCTTAATTTTTCTTCAAAGTATTCTGTAATGATGACAATTTGAATTTTATCCAAGCTATTCAGATTCAATAATTTCTTACCATATTTCAAAGATTATGACTTGTAGGTATGTTTTTTTTTTTCTCTGATGCTAGGGATTAACTCCAGGGCCACATGCAGGTAGGCAAGTGTTGCAGGCAGCTCTTGAGTTGGAAAATCAGAATGCCTGATCTCTGTCCTGGAAGATGTTTAAAGATGAGCATCTTTCTCTCATGCATGCTGCTTAGTTAATGGTTCCTTCCCCTATCTCCGCATTCAGTCAATAAAACCTTTCCTCAACTTCTCTGAGTTTAGTTAACTGCCTTGTATGATAGTGGGACCCATATCACAGGGTTGTTGTATTTAAACAAATAGATTTTCCAAAGTGCTTAGCTTTAGCAAAAGTTTGTAAACGCAAGCTTTAAAAGACACTCAAGTCATTATAAAGCTTTTAGGGTTAGATACCCTTCATTAGGCAGAATGAAGTTAAATTCACTTTTGATTCCTCTCTTCTGCATAGTCATCAGTTAAGATTAACTACCAAAGGGAGACTGTCAGCCTCCTGCACGTGAGCATGACTACCTGTTTGCTTGCCTATATATGTATGTTGTACTTGTCTCAAGGTCATTTTGCAAATTAACTAGTACAATAGCAAACGGTGACTTTTTTTTTACATCCTCCAATGTCTCCATCCTGTGGTATAGAATGGAATTTAGATGAACTCCTATTGAGTTTTGGAGGCCAACATGTGTAATCTTAGGCTTTATCCACACGAAGAAATGCTGCTTACCACAAAAGAAACCTTCATAAAAAAAAATCAAGCCATCTTTTATGAGATATAGCAATCCCTACCTCTGTCTTTAGGTCAGAGATGACCCTCATTGTAGTGGCCTACTATGTATGGAGTCTTTCTGCACCCCCTCCCAGGGAACCTGGGCTGTAACCTGCTCACATCAGGGAATACAGGGCTAAATCCTGTCTCCTGGAGTAAGATAGGTGAAAAGTATATTGTTATGCCCACATCAAAGTCCTCATCCCTCTGATGACTTGGGACACCTTTCCTGGGGGCTAGAGTATTAGATGCTTTCTCCAATAGTTACATTTCTGTTGCTGTGGTAAAATATCAAGACAGCTTAGAAGGAAGTGTTTATTTGGGTTTATGGTTTCAGAGAGAGTGAGTCCATAATGAGATGGGTAGGTGGGACTTGGCAACAGGCAGTAGGTAGGCATGGCAGCAGGAGCAAGGATCAGAAAGATCACATCTTCAACTGCAATATGAAGCAAAGAGTCAGCTGGAAAGCAGGAAACGGCTGTGAACCTCAAGGCTCCCCCTGAATGATTCACTTCCTCTATTAAGGCTGTACCGTCTCCCCAAATAGTGAGCAGCTTGGGATCAAGTGTTCCCTTAACTTCGGGTTTCTCCCTCAAGCCTCCACAGCTAGTGTGTCTTGGGAGACTTGGAGTGGAGAGCCTTTTTTTCTTCACAGCTGGCCCGATCCTTGTCTAGTTTGTGGGCATGCTAGGTGGAAAGAAAGCCAACTAGGAGACCATGAAAATGTTCCTCAAAATATTCCTGAGAGCTCTGTTATTTATCTAACAAAGGTAATTACATTAGTAATTCTATTATAATTAATCATGTAAATTTAAATTATTTTAACTTCTCCAGGGGAACTATCTGTCCTCTTGTGAATTCATGTATTACATGCCTCCAATTTTGGATACCTAAGTCCAGATTCTCATATTCAGAGAACAGCTTATCCACACTGTGAGGCTTAGTGAGACCAAACAGCTTGGTTTTTTAATGGGGTCTGGGGTAGATGTGGGGGTGTCTGCGCCCCTTCCCTTTCCTTCTTTTCTTTTCCTTCAGCTCTAAGCAGACCACACTGCCGCTTCCCACCTCAGGAGTCATTAGTCAGCAGACCTCATTTTATGCCTGGGTGCTTGTTTCTAGCTTATTAAGAATTGCTTTAATTGGGTCTCTAATTTGTCAAGAGTGCAAATTGGTCAGCTCCTACTTAAGCGATGTAATTGGTGCCAGTGATTTGTGAGCCAGAGCAGGAAGATGGGCTTGGGCGACCTCGGCATGGCTTGGTGAACAATAGTGTAAGCCAGCTTTTAATCTGATCTTTATTCATATCTGGCCTTGCCTTACATTTATGCTGCTCTTAGCAATATACAACGCGGCTGTAAAACAAATGACACACGGGCTCTCGGCGCTGCTCGGTTGTGGAGGCGCACGAGTCCAGTCACATCCTTTCCTGCCCACACCGCCCTGTGATAAACGAATCCGGTGTCCTTCTCCCACACCTTCCTTGCTTTTTGCATGGCTCATTCCTCAGTGTTGGATGAGTTACTTCAGAGCTCATTGGTGTCACTCTCTTCCCTCAAAAACCCAAATGAAAAGGACCACAGATGATCGACCTTATTTAGGATTTGCCTCGCACTTAGCTTTTCACCAGGTGTGTGTGTGTGTGTGTGTGTGTGTGTGTGTGTGTGTGTGTGTGTGTGTGTATCAGTGTTCGCATGTTGAGTTTCTGTAGGTTTGGAAATCAGAGACCTAGAAAGTCCCTGTAATTATGCAGAGAAGTAGAGAAGTGGAGAGAGTGTCTTCAGCTGGTGGAGAGCCTTTGAGAAGCATTAGAGACCAGCAGGAGACGTGCTCAGACTTGTGCTTCCAATGTCACCTTGGGGATGCCCTGAGATGTGTGATAACATATTAGCACTGAGAAGTCTCCTTGGAGGCCACCTCTGTCATAGGATGGCAGCACCGTGTTCAATAAAGGTCAAGAATGAGTGGCTGAAGCAGAATTCACCATCTCATGGTTCTGGAGCTCATGTCTAAGACCTAGGTGTCTGCAGGGTTCCTTCTGAGGTCCATGGAGGAAATTCTGTTCCAGGCTCTCCTACAGATGGCTGCCTTTATGTTCAAGAGGTCTTCTTTCTTGTTTATGAATCTGTGTTCCAATTTCCCGTTTTTATAGGGATAGCAGCCATCTTGGGTTAAGGCCCATCCTGATGTCCTCATTTTAACTCAGTTTTCTCTCTTCCTTCCTTCCTTCCTTCCTTCCTTCCTTCCTTCCTTCCTTCCTTCCTTCCTTCCTTCCTTCCCTCCCTCCCTCCCTCCCTCCCTCCCTCCCTCCCTCCCTCCCTCCTTTCTTTCTTTCTTTCTTTCTTTCTTTCTTTCTTTCTTTCTTTCTTTCTTTCTTGGTTGTTTGAGACAGGATTTTTCTCTGTAGCTTTGCGCCTTTCCTGGAACTCACTCTGTAGCCCAGACTGGTCTCGAACTCACAGAGATCCGTCTACCTCTGCCTCCCGAGTACTGGGATTAAAGGCGTGCACCACCACCGCCTGGTTTAACTCCGTTTTCTATGAAGAATCTGAAATGAGGTGACATGTTGAGGAAGTTGGGAGTTAGCACTCTGACATATGAACTTGGGAGGAAGACACATTATTCCACCAATCCCACTGGGGCTTGGTTAAAGATTGGGAGGCTCCGGGGTGAGGCTCAGAGGGGATGTGAGGAAAGAACAATAAAAAAAAAAATACATTCTATACGAGAGCAAAATCTCTCAGACTGACACAGCTTTGGCCTTGGCATGGTGTGAGGTGTACGCGTTAGGGCAGGCGAGTCACGTCAGCGCAGGAAGAGGAGGAGCAGACATAAAGCACAAGCAAATCTTTTCAAACGTGTGGAAGTGTATATAATGGGTGGAAGTGATGCTTTCAGGGTAGACAGCCTGGAAGGGATCCTGGCAGTGTGACCTCGGCCAAGTCTCTTAATCTCTCAGACTTTTGCTGTTTGATGTTTTCATCTTCAATGCATGTGGTATCTGCTTCATAGGGTTCCTCAGGAAAAAAAATCATAAGATAATTCATAGGAAAGTCTCAGCACCATGTGGCTTGTTGTGATCCTACACAGTCTGCAGGGATGTCTGTGGCTTCCGGGCTATGGTGGACTCTGGGAAGGCACCTCCCTGAGAGAGGTCCACATTCAAGGTCAAGCCCTGATAAGCCACCTGCTGGGGGAGGTGACTGAGGTCTTCTGTTCGAAACTCATTACGAGCCCAGAGCCTTTGATCTTTGTTACTGCAGGTACGCTAGACCTTCAGATAGTCACCATAGCAACTGTCTGACTTGGTCTTTGCACCTGAGGGAGACCCTGACAACAGCAAAATTTCCAAGCAGATGGCTGGGTCAGCCCTTCAGAGGAGACGCCACTGAGTTATGGAAAAGTCAGCTAAGCTTTGTCCAGGTGATATCTCCCTCTGAGTTGTCCTATGATGTGGGTGTCAGTGGCTTTAGACAGCTTCAGTGGTTTCCTGTCAGGGTCTGATATTCACCTAGTGAGTCATGCTCCGCAAAGAGGAAGTAAAATCAAGACCCGTCTGAGAGAACAAAGTTCTTAGACATAATTCTAGCATTGGTGTAGTTTGCTCTGAGTCATTTGGGGAAAGGCTTCAACTTGCCGTTCCATTTGCCTATTTGGAGGCTGCTTGGCAACCGTTGCTTGAGGAGTGGGCCTGTCAGGAAGTGGGCTGTGAGAGGAGATGTCTGGGCCAGTGGTGTTTCAAGTGCTGGCGGAGAAGTGCAGATGGCAGGATGTCACACCCTGTCCCAGCATTAACCCTTGACTCCCAGCATTCTCAAAGGTGGATACTCTCACTGCCTTTTGCTTTAAGATGAGTGACCAGGGCCATAAGTCAGGGCAGAAGCCTGGCCCCAAACCAATCAGTCTCTAGAGTTCACAGTTCTTACAACTTCGTGGTGTGGAGGATTGTCCTCAGATATGCCATGACGCCTTTCCAAAGACAGGGCAAGTGGTCATTTCTATTTCCCGCAGGAAACCGTCCTGTGAGTGGTAATACTATATGCAAATGATGAATAGGTGTCTTTTCATCACTACCTGTCTGAACACCCTGGCAATGATGAGACATTCATTTTATTCATGTTTTTATTTAATTATTACTTATCAATAAAATAACAAAATTAATATTTATTAATGATTTTTCTCTCATCCAACTTGTATTTCTTTGCAAAATTCAAGAGTCCCCCCCCAAAAAAATCAGTTAAGTGAAAGAGGATATATTCTAACTGTTTCTCAACCATTTATTGGAGCAAAAATCTTATTGCATTTAAAAGAGAAATAACCCCTTTCATCAATAAAAAAAATGAATTGCTGTACTATGCATTAAGATTAGGCTTTAAATCTCAAATTAGTGAATAGTTATTTTTATGAGAGTAATATTTATTCTGAAAGCTTAGAGATGAGAACAAATTAATAGGCTTTCCATGTTAGACAATGATGGATGTTATAGAATTTAACAAACATCTGTTGAGATCTTAATATATGTGAGTTATGGTATGAAGCACTCTGGGAGGTTAAAAAAGATCTCTGCTCCACTGAATTTTATTTTTTTAGTAGAGGCAGTAACACCAATAACTAAAGGATAGATAAATCAATCAATCAATAAATGATAAATAATGAGAGTAGGAAATTCGAAAGGAAGAGGCCTCTGCCAGGAGTCAAGGATAATTTCCTGAAGGAAGGAGGAGCAGGGCCCAGCTTCTTGTTTTGGGAGCCCAGTTCCTAGTATCCTAAGGAACATTTAAGAAGTCTGACTCAACATCTCTAAGTAAATGAGTGAGCTAGAACTTCACCCTGCTGATGGTGAGAAGCAGAAGAAGTGTGAGAAAAGTGTGAGAAAGGAGCTCACAACCAGGCTTTGTTAAGCAAATTCCTGCTGTTCTTTGTCTATGCCCTGGGCTTGTGGCAGGTGGGAGAGCAGCGAGTGCAGGGCACCGATCTAGTGATCTGGGCAAAGTGCACAGTGGCCAGGGCGTGGGGAGGGAGCGGTAGATAAGCCCGGGCGAGCTGGTGAGCTTGTGGGGATCCCTGATCAGGAGGAATTTGAGAACTAAGGCCCAATGCCTCAGCACTGTTGTTTTCCTGGTATCAAGAAACCGGAGGTTGATAACTGGTCGTGTGGCTTTTGTTCATGTTAAAAAGGTAGTAAAGCTTAAGAACACACATCCCTCAGTAGCCACGAGGGTCCCTTTGGTATCTAGGGCATCTACACCTACCAGATCCAGGTCCTTAGGTAAAGGGAGTGATGTTATGTGTAACCACCCACCTCCTCCCATACACTCCAAACCAGCCTAATGTTACCTAAATGCATAATTGGTTTTAATTGAAAAAAATTAACTTTTAAGGCTACTCCAGCTGTTTTCCTGTCAGTCTTGTTGACTGTGTCCCTTTGCTCTATTGCCCACACCCCTTAAAATCTCTCCCTTCCCTTTTACAACTGCCTTCCTAATCTCATGACTTCTAATTTCAAACACAAATACACGAGCACATATACATAGACTGTTTGTTTGTTGTTTTGAGACAGAGTTTCTTTGTGTAGTTTTGGAGTCTGTCCTGGAACTCTCTCAGAAGACTAGGCTAGCCTCAAACTCACAGAGATCCGTCTGCCTCTGCCTCCCGAGTGCTGGATTTAAAGGAATGCACCGCCACAGCATTTAAGGCTAGGTTTTTGCATGTAAGAGAAAACATGCAGCATTTGTCTTCCAAGTCTGCTGTACTTGGCTTGACATAATGATTTCTAGTCACCCACTCATGGCAATCTTATTTTTCAGTACCACACTTTCCTTCTGGGATGTTTCACCAGGCTGAATGCCTCATTCATTAAAAATGCTATCGGAATAATTATCATCTTGTCTTGTTTTGGGAATGATGGGAATGATAAACAACTTTCTTATATGTTTAATGCTGACACATGCCCCCTGTCCGTCTCCAATATGTTTTTTTTTATCTGTGGCTACTTGAATCTGCAAATTAGGAATTTGTGGATATATGGACTGCTTGTATTTCTATTCATACTATTCTAGAATATGGAAGACTCATAATTTGTTTCATTGATTTCCCAAATCAAATAAGCAGTCCTCAATAGTTAAAAAACATGACTTGTTCATATTTAATTATAATGAATTTAATTTAAAATATTTGGCATGTCTACCAAATTTATTCTGTTACAAAAACTAAATTTTAAACAGTCAAGGAATTAATGAATCTAAGAGTCTAGAAGGACTTTAATTCTAGCTTTTTCTTAAAATAGTCATGGAAACTTTAGAATGGGTTATTTAATTTAGATGGTATGTGAGAACTGTACATTTATGTGACTACATGTGTGTCTTTGTTGCTGTCACATCAATCACATAGACGTAAAAGAAGGGATGGAAAGAGGTTTTGGAGTTTGGAGTTCACCTTCCTTGTGAGATGTCCGCCCATGCCATTTCTCAGCTAAGGGGCTTCAGGCAAATTGCTCAACTTCGAGTCCAATTTCCCCATCCATCACATTCCAGCAACAATTCCTTACTATTCCTTACTTCATGCCTATGATTATGTAATCACTAGGTATTTTCCACATGAGGAAACTGGGGTACAGAGCAGTGAAACTGTTTGCTTATGGTTGAAATAGGGCGGGCTGCATCCTGGGCGGCTTGGCCCTGTGCCAGTGTCTGCCCCGCTCCATGCCAGCTTTAAGGACTTGCCACCAGCAGGTCTGAAGGTGACGACACATGTTTTCATCTCCCAGGACTTTTGTGAGGCTAAAGTGGGATAACATGTTCCTCTTCTGAAGGGTATTTACACGTTTTGTAATGATTGAAGTTTTCATCACTTTTCTATGCTATTGATATTAGTAATACATATTCAATGTAGAAAACCTGTAACAAACGAAAGGATGAACTAACCTGGCATCATTCATAATCCCCAGGTATAATAATAAACTGGCTTGGAATTTTAGTGAAATGAATACATGCTTTGGTTCCTTGTTTGTTCTTTTAAATTTTATTTATTTTGACTTTGGCAGTCCGGTATTATAATAGGCAGCCATGCTCCCTAGCAGGCCAAGGGGGAATTTTATTTATATACTGGAATCAGTTAGTCATGACACATGTCAGGATGAAAGTTAAAATTTCTGTTAAATGTGAAGCTTTAAGGCGGGCTGGGAAAATGGTATGAGTTCTTTTGGGGCAATCAAAAGCACAGGCTGTAATAATATCCAGAAGACCAAGGAGGCAGCTGGCGAGGTCTCCGAGGGTTGTAGACGGTTCTGGCTTCCTTGCACTTGAGGAATCTCATGCATTTTGCAGCTTTGAACTATGAAAATTCTCTGACCTAGCTCTCCTGGCATCTGCCACAGAGCAGCTCCTCATCTATGGGAACGAATAAAAATCATACAAAACAAACAAAACGCAGAGCAAAACTGAGTGAAGGAGGTATGTTATGCCCACGACTTCGGATTCTCAGGGGAAATGAGGCAATTACAGAAGTGAAGTTACAGAGTCATTTGGAAACATTGACTGTTGCACTGCCAGAGATGGGGATGAGAAGCTTCTGGAAGACTGGCCATTCCACACAGGAGAAAGCTGGCCTCTAAGGACCCTATTTTGCTAGGTTTGTGACAGGATGTCATCCAAAGATTCTGACTGTTGGAAAGACGTGACTTGACAGTCTGGTGACTAAATACCCTTTATCTCTGGTTCCCTCCCAGGAGTCCAAGTGAAGATAGCAAGATGGCCTCCGCCCTGCTTCCCTGCCTGTGTCTCCTCACACTTTATTTGGTAAGCGCAGAGGGAGTTTGTGGGATGTGTTCTGATCCTTCTACTCCATGCCATGGAAAGAATGGTTATCACCCCCTTTTTTTAAAGGTAGCCTATCAAAATTAAGTCATTGTATAGAATGGATGTGCTATGTTCTCATGTGATGTAGCCATTGAAGTGACTACCATACCCGTGTTACCCATCAGTTGAAGGAGACACGTGTTTTAGAAGGCAGTAAACCATGTAACGGGCCAGGCTTAGCTCGACGTTTGTAGCTTTATTTGTTTATTTTTATGAGACTGGGCCCAAACCCAGGCCCTTGGACACAGACAGGAGTTAGAGCACTGAGCGGCAGCCTTGGGTTTACACTCTACCCACCCTCCACCTGCGGCCTCTGGCTGAAGAGAGGCATTGTGGCGGTGTGCCTATTCTTTATCACTTAATCTTAACTTTAAAGTAATCATGAAAACCAGCCACAAAAGCACACCAGGAGACAATTCTTCCCTGTTTTTACCTTTCTGTACTCTGTATTGTTATTTTCGTAACGGCTCGGAGGTTCTTAGTTACATTTGTCTTCAGGCACTGTCTTCTGTTGTATTGGCTGATGGGCTTTGAGCGTGGAATGGACAGGAAACTGGGCCCCAGATGTTGAGCTTGGGTAGACAGCGGGGTACCCGCCCTGCTTTGCTCACACGGCTTCTGAAGTGCAGAAGACCAAGTTTCACTGTCTTATGAAGCAAGATTTTAGGAGTATTGTTGCTTATTTTCCATAAAAGGAAGTGTTTAGATCTCTGCACCTAAAATCCTGCTTCTTTTTTTCTGGTACCTCAAAGCAGTACACCAAAAAGCCCCAAAAGCTTCCTTGGGCCCGTAGAGTTTAAATTTTTTTTAATGATTTTATCCACATACATTACACATAATGCATATGTACATTTTAGCACAAATACATAATGTCTTTTGATCACTCCCCCATGCCTAATTTTTTTGTGAAACAGAAGCAAACCAAGCCTTCCAAACCCTCGTTCAAGACTGAGTTGGGGACTGCTGCTCAGTTCTAGGAGAAATCACAGCCTGGGAGCTGAATGAGGACCACACCACACATCCTTAGCTGACCCTTGTTCTTCCCAGCTTCTCAGACATCCTTTTCTACCTATGTTATCATAGGGAAACAGTAAAGTCTGAGCCAGGTTCAAATCTGTGGCTGCCACTTGCCCACAATAGGAAATGGACTGACTGAGTTGCTTTAGGCCGTAACTCTGTTTTCTGTCCTTTGGGATGGGTTTTTGTCCTTTTGGATTAAGGAGTAGCACAGCCTAGGCACTGAATAGACAAGAGCCGTGAGTATCACGGCATTTCAAATGTCTGGCACCTATAACCACATGGACCCTGACCTCCATGATGAAGGAGGTCATTTTAGCAGGCCTTGCAGCCTCAGCACCCAGCACAGAGCTAGGAGATGGGGTAGAAATGAATGATGTGACTGTGAATTCAGAAGCAGCATCGAGATTTAAGAGAGAATGAAGACTTGGCTGTAGGACTTTGCTAATGGTGTCTGAGAAGGTGACTTCTTTTCTCTTTCTGGATGAGAGTTGTCCTGTCTTTTTGCCGCTCTACCGTGCCATTCATCTCAGCCCCAGCGGTGTGGTTTGGTGACTCACATTGCACACATTCATTCTGAAATCTTTATAGCCCCAATAGTCATATTAATGGGAGGGAAGGCAGATTTGCTGCCCCGATACGAGGATGCAACTTTGAACCTTGGAACTGCCTCTCCTTTCCTGTAGTGTGCTGGCTTGCCTGTTTGTGCAAAGTGAAGCCTTGCTTGTGAGGCCTGTGGGCTAAGGAAGTTTCCACTGGTGTGGGCAATTGCAAGGCTGCTTGCTGGGTGGGTGGGTGGTCTCAGAGCCGAGCCTCGGAGCTCACTGGTGGACTCTGCCCTCGTCTCAGACCCACCGTAGTGACACCGGACGGATGCCTAGGCCAGTTCTCCCTCCTCCCCTTTCATGAGTAATGAGCTGGAGAAGATGTGAAGAGAAGGAAGGGAAGGTTCCCAAAGGAAGGACGCTCCGAGAGGAGGCGGCCAAAAGTCTAGAAAATTATTGTGGAAGTTAGAAATACTTTCAGCTGCAAATAACAGGAAACTGGGCTTTGGATCAGCTTAAGTAAATGGAGTGTTATTTCGCACAGATAACAGGAAGTCCAAGCGATGAGTTCAGCGCAGAGTCAACCATAGCATGGTATATCAGAGGTGGAAGTGCTTTTCTCTGCTATCGTTTTAGCTCATTTGTCTCCTCACAGCTCAGGGTGATGGCTCCAGTTGCCGATACAAACCCAATTGCCCTTCAGAGAACCACAGGGAAGGGTAAAATGCCAGCCATGCCTGTCTTTTCCCACCAGGAGACACGCGCCTCTTCATCTCCCTCCCCACCTCCCCACTCCTGTCGGGAACAAGAAGTTTGGGGCTCAGCCTCCATCTGCAAGGGAGCCTGGGAGGGAACCCTTGACTCTCCTACCTCTGTGGTGGGAGGCAGCAAAGAGGCTGGCGGGGGCTCAGGGCAGCTCACCGGAGGCACTGCCACACGGAGGGGCGAGGCGACCACAATTCAAGCTCTCTGTTTCTGTTTGCCGCTGTCTTTTATCAGACGAGTAGGGTCAACTAGTCAAGATTGGGTGGCTGAGATGCAGTTTAGGACCTCTCCCTGTCCCTTGGGCACTGTTTGGGTTGTTCCCAGGAGGAAGTAGCTTGGTGGCAAGCACCGACCTGTTCTCTCCGAAGACGGGGCAACAAATCGTCTTCCCTTCAAAACTTACCATTAGTGTGTCTGACCCTAACTTAACCCAGCCCACACCACCACACGATGGAGGCCCAGAGAGCGCCTATTAGGAGGAGATGCCTGCATCCTGAAAATGACCAGACTGAGTTCTGGTCTTGGGTGTAAGGCTGGGTCCCTCTCCACCCACTCAGCTCTGCCCCCTCTCCCTTCAGGAGCTGCGGTGATGGGCAGTAGTGATGGCAGCCATTGGCTGTGAAATATTTATTCTCCAGGGGTTGGGATGCCACACCTCCAGGCACGCCCCCACTACAGCCGGCTTTCCTTCCATCACTTCTTCACCCCCTGGTGGGCCGTAATGCCTGTGGGTTGAGACGGCTGGTTCCAGAGTTGCAGGTTCAAATCTTACTCTGTGGGCAAACAATTTTTCTGCTCCCCAGTCTCAGCAGGACTCTTTGCACAATCCTTCCCCAGCAGGTAGGGTCATTGCTAGGATGAGATGTGCTTAGGAGGGACTCCCATGAACACCAGCTCAGCAACTCTACACTTCCCTTGCCATCCCAGCCTGGACTCCAGTGGCTGTGGAGGCTGCCTAGATGTCTAAGGTCTTTGGACTTTAGAACCATGTGGGATCACTGAAGTAAACACTTCATGACTTTTTTATTTTTAAATGAGCATAAAGTGCTGGTCAATTGTGAGCTTGCTTTAGGCTTTTAACACTGCAGATCAGTTTGACTAGAATTTACCGTGTGACTATGGGCCGAGTGAGCATTATGCTAAACTATCCACATAGTCCGTCCCCCCCCAAATCCGACTGCCTTTGAGGCGACTATAGACTTCAGGATGCTGGGCATGTGTCCCAAATGTTTTCAGAGAGTGTTAGAAGGATGGGAGGTGCAGCCATGTACAATTGAGAGGCAGAGTGGCTCCTGGGAGGCCGCAAACTTGCTAAGTTAGGTTGCAGCATTAGGTCCCTGCTTGTCACACCCATGTTTCACCTCGGGCTTCATTTTTGGAAATCTCCTGTGTACCATGGGAGTTGAATTCTCCCCGTGGGCTGGCAGCTTTCATGGTTAAATGGGAAAAGGCAACGCGAAGCTCACGGCAGACTACTTTGACAGGGAACCCCTTAACGAAACCAGACCACTTTCCGCCCTGACCCGGTTTACATTGTTTTCAGCCATTATGGAACCCTCTGCTCCACACACTGTTTCTGGAAAGTCAAATAATAAAACCATAAGTGACACCCATGCACTCACAGTAAGTGCTCATCTTCTCTTTCTTTATTAACAGGCAAGTGGATATGGCCAAGAAGGGAAGTTCAGCGGTCCCCTGAAACCCATGACGTTCTCCATTTTTGAAGGTCAAGAACCAGGTCAGATCATATTCCAGGTAAAGGCTGCCTTTGATCTTTGGCATCTTGACTTCTGCCGCCCACAGTGGACCTTTGTTCCCGACTCTGCTGAACCTCAGGGAGTAACATGGAGGCTGGCAGTTCTTATCATCTATGACTCCGGGAGCTGAGTTGTGGAGGTGGGTGGGTGTAGTACCCATGAGTTGCATCTGGCATCCTTAACACAGGCTCCTTAATTGTACCTGTGGCCAGTGCTTCTGTTCCTTCCACAGGGAGTTGGCCTTATGGATTCTGCCTCCGCCCAGAGTGGAAAAGGTACTGATTTGGGGCAGTACTGGCCTCGTGACCATTAAGACATCTGCTCAATGAGCCTGGCCCGTGAGATGTTTGAAGGCGGGGCTTCACCGTGTGGCACAGCCTGACCTCCCCACTGCCTCTTCTGTCCCTAGGATGATGTCCTTGCTGTGGGTTGCTCAAGGCATGCTGGACATGTTAGTCATCTTTTCCGTCACAGTGACAGTTTTCGTTTCATTTTCTGCTTCTGTGACAAATACAACTTAAGGCAGAAAGGGTCTGTTTTGGCTCACAGTGCCAGAGAGGATGTCGCCCGTCAGGGTATGGAAGACGTGGCAGGAGAAGTGAGAGACCAGCTGGTCACATCACTTCACTCCATAAGCGGAGGAGAGAAGACAGAAGTGAGGTCGGACTATAAAACCTCAAAGCCTCATTCTAGTGACCCAGTGAGCTCTACCTCTAGAAGTTCCCATACACTTCCAGAACAGGACCGCCATCGTGTATCTGATACATGACCCTGTGGGTGGCATTTCACATTCAAATCACAATAATGAGCAACTACTGGGGGTAGAGGGTGAATGACATCAGGAGAATGGATTTTGACTCACGGTTTCAGTCCGTGGTACTTGGCTCCATTTTCTGGACCTGTGACAAGTAGGACATGGTGGAGGAAAGCTGCTTGGCCTGTGGTGGCAGGAAGCAGAGACAGCAGGAAGGGTCCAGAGGTGAGCTACACACTCTAGAGGTACTTGCCCAGTGGCCCATTCCTGTAAGTCCCCACTTCCTGAGTTAGTCTACTGATGATGCTCAGACCCTTACAGCCCAATCCCCTCAACAGCATCACCAGCTGGGGGCCAGGCCTTCCGCACGTGAGCCTTTGGGGACAGGTGGTTCATATTCAAGCCATAATCCTGGGAGGGGTTAGGTGCCCATGAAAAGCAGTAGGGGCTGGGAAGAGGGCTCAGCTGGTAAAGTGCTTGCCGCAGAAGCCTGAGGACCCGAGTTTGGAGCCTCAGCGTGCACACATGTAAGAAGTCAGATAAAGTGCCCATACTTAGAACGCTGTCACTGGAGAGACAGAGGTGGGACAATCCAGGGGTTTGCTGGCCCAGCTGGTCTTGCCAAGTCAGTGAGCTCTAGGTTCAGTGAGAGACTCTGTCTTGAAAAATAGAGTGTAGAGGGCCTAGGAAGGTGGCTCAGTGGGTAAGGGCACTTGCTCTGCAAGCACAAAGACCTGAGTTTGAATTCTGAGCACCCACATAAAAAGCTGGACATGGCTGCATGTGCTTGTAACTCTAGCGTTGGGGGAAGAGGTAGGCAGATCCCGAGACTGCACTGGCTGGCCAGCCTGCCACAAATAGCAAGTTCTGGATCAGTGAGAGACTCTGGCCCAAGGCAGTAAGGCAGACAGTATTAGGCAAAGGCACCCAATGTGCTGCCCTGGCTTCCTTGTATATGTGCAGGGACATGGACACTGTGTACACACACACTCATGTACATGTACCACATACAATTGCATCATTGAAATAATGTGGAGAATAAGAGACTCCTGATGTTGAACTCTTACCACACACACACACACACACACACACACACACACACACACACACACAATCATATACACATGCATTCACCATACATCAGAACGAGGAGTGAGGAACTTCGGCTCCCGAGAGCACTGAAACGCCCTGGGAATGCGTCAGGAGGTCCTGGCAGAGCATTCTCTCTACAGATGGGCTTGTCTTCTCTTCCTGCTGCAAGCATCTTTGTAACGTGGGACAAACAGTAATGACCTTGGGTGGGAATAGTTTGGTTCTTAGCTGTTCTCAAGGACACAGTGTTTTTACTCTTGTGCTATTTTGCTCTCCTTCTCCCTCCTTGCTGCAGAGTCAAGGAGGCCAGCTCATTTCCGACAATCTTAGAGGACACTTGAAATAAACATGTTGGAATCTGGGACAGGAACCCCCTTGCTCTCAGAGTCCGTGTTCAGCAAGCTTAAACAGCATTGACAATTCTGTGTCCTGTACATCACAAACGGGCTTGACTCAGGTTTCTGGCCAGAAAGATCGCTCCTCTGGTTGCAAGCTGGTCAGGACCGGGGAGAATGCAGACTAGGCATCTCTAGCACAAGTCTTCTTCCTTCCCAGCCCTGTCAGGGAGCACATGTCAGAGTCTCCCTGACATTCTTTACTCATTTCCTTCACATACAAGACTTCACAATCTGATAAGACATTTCCACACCAGGCATTTCATTCGGTTTAAAAAATTAAGCATAAGCAGAATGTCTGCTGAATACAAAGCACCATTCCAGGTGACGGGAGCATCAGTAATCCCCTACCCTGGTCAGCTCAGTGGTTAGAAGCAAACCCAGGCATGGAAGAGTCTAGTGAGAGGCTGGCAGTCAAAGGGAGGTAGAGGAAAGAGTGCTGAGTTTTATTTAGTTTTGAAATGGACAAATGACACTTTTATGTATTTGCTATGCACAAGTTTATATATATACATATATATATACATGCATTGAATCGATTACTATATGTATCAGCTCAAATATCATTTTTTGTGATTAAAAACTGTAAAAGCAGAATTGATTTCTAAGGAAGGTAGTAGTGGATGAAGAGGCAGGTTTCAGCATCTCTGAACTGAGTATTGGGGTGAGACGGTACAGAAGGAAGTAGTCACTGGGACATCAGGGAGCAGGTGGTAGACCTGTTTAGCAAGAAGGTGATGGACAGTCCAGAGCTGAGGGTGGGAGCTGGGGTGGACAGTCCAGAGCTGAGGGTGGGAGCTGGGGTGGACAGTCCAGAGCTGAGGGTGGGAGCTGGGGTGGACAGTCCAGAGCTGAGGGTGGGAGCTGGGATGGACAGTCCAGAGCTGAGGGTGGGAGCTGGGGTGAACAGTCAACAGCTGGGGTGGACAGTCCAGAGCTGAGGGTGGGAGCTGGGATAGACAGTCCAGAACTGAGGCTGGGAGCTAGGGTGGACAGTCCAGAGCTGAGGGTGGGAGCTGGGGTGGACAGTCCAGAGCTGAGGGTGGGAGCTGGGGTGAACAGTCAACAGCTGGGATGGACAGTCCAGAGCTGAGGGTGGGAGGTGGTGAACATCAAAAGTCCGCGAGCGGCTGACTCAGCATAGACTAGGTTGGCCCCTCCTTCTCTGTGTTCACTACTAGGTACTACTGTGGCTTTCGGAAAGACATTCCCTACCTAGAGTTGTGATTGTCCAAGCTAACTCGGTGATCCAGATGAACACAGGCTGAAGGGTCTTGGGTGACGGCGATAGTCCAGTGGGAAGCAACAGGATACTGCTTAAGGGCAAAAATGTTGATGTTTCTCCAAATCCATCCACTGAAACTTGTTCCCATGCGATGCTACCAAGAGTTAGTTTTCCTTAAGATTTTTTTGATGTTTATTTGCGTGTGAGTGTACATGTGATGTAGGACAGGCATGGTGACCCAAGTTGATCCCTGGAACCCACGTAAAGGTGGAAGGAGGGAATCAGCTCCACGAAGTTGTCCTCTGACCCACACATGCATGTTGTTGCACACTTATCCCATCTCATCACACAGATACATATGCACAAATAATAAAATTAAAAATAAAATTATAATTCAGTGGTTTTCAGTGTGTCACAAAGCCATACCACTATGTACCATTAAATATCAAGATATTTCACTAGCGCCAGGGAAAACCTTGTGCCATGAGCAATCCTTCTTCATCATTCCCCTGCCTCAGCTCCTGAAACCATGAATCAGCTTTCAGTCTCTATAGATTTGCCTCCTGGGGCCTTCCATGTAATGAAACCATGCTACACATGGTCCTCTGTGCCTGGCTTCTCTTACATACCATATTTCCAATGTTTATTCAAGCTATAGCATGTTTCTGAACTTCACTCTTGAGTGGCTGAGTATTGCAGTTATACCACATTTTGAGTACTCATATATCAGTCGACAAACATGTGGGTGGCTTTTTCTTACAGCTGTAAAGGACAAGCTGCTATGGACAATCATTCATGTACAACTTTTTGTGAGAACAAGTTTTCTATCCTTTTGGAGAAACATCAAATTTCAGGGTCATCATTTTTTCCTTTTATTAAAAATAGATTTTTTTCTCACATAATATATCCTTATTAGGTTCCCCTCTCTTTACTCCTCCAAGTTCCTCCCCATCTCCCCTCTTGATACATCCACACCCTTTCTGTCCCTCATTAGAAAACAAACAGGGCCAGGTGGCGGTGGCGCACGCCTTTAATCCCAGCACTCGGGAGGCAGAGCCAGGCAGATCTCTGTGAGTTCGAGGCCAGCCTGGTCTACAGAGTGAGTTCCAGGAAAGGCCCAAAGCTACACAGAGAAACCCTGTCTCGAAAAACAAAAACAAACAAAAAAAAAAGAAAGAAAGAAAAGAAAAAAGAAAGAAAGAAAACCAACAGGAGGGCCAGGCAGTCGCCTCTAATCTCAGCACCCTGGAGGCAGAGGGAGGCAGATCTCTGTGAGTTCCAGGACAGCCAGGGCTATACACAGAGAAACCGTGTCTTGAAAAATCAGTCGTCTAAGAGATAATAATAAAATGAAATAAGATAAAAAAAACCTAACACATTAGAGTTGAGAAAAACAAACAGAAGGAGAAGAGCCTGAGAGAGGGCACAAACAAGAGACCCACTCACTCGCACACCAAGGAGTCCCCTGAGACCGCATCTGTGGGGCAGACAGGACAACACTATAGAGCAGCCCTGACATGACACCGTGAGACAAGGAACCTCCAAAGACGCCACTGAGTCAGTTTTCGGTTGGCCATCTGCTGCTGGGCATGCAGCCTACAGGTTCATCATTTTATGTTTAACTTTTTGATGATCTTCAAAATTTCCCTCGGTTACCTGAGTCATTTCGCATTTCTGTTAGCGTCGCCTGTCTGTGTCTGCTGAGTTTCTATTATCTTTCTTTTTTATTATAGCTTTCCACGTGTTCGTGATTTTGTGATGTCTTATTTCTTTGTAGTTAAGGTTTGCTTTTCCCACTGTGCTGGCTGGCTAGTTTTTTTTTTTTTTTTTTTTTTTTTTTTTTATTTTATTTCAATTTGACAAGAGCTAGGGTCATCTGGGAAGAAGGAAGAACAGAGAATATGCACCCCCAGTGTCAGCCTTTAGGCAAGTGTGTGGGGGCATTTTCTCGATTGATGACTGACGTGGGAGAGCCCAGCTCGCTGTGGCCAGTACCACTCCTGGCCAAAGGTCCTGGATGCTATAAGAAGGTAGGCTGAGCAAGCCACTCGGAACACGCCAGTGGGCAGCTCTCTTCCGTGGCCTCTGCTTCAGTCCCCACTTCCAAGTTCCTGCCTTGAGTTTCTACCTACTGTGATACAAAAATATAGGCTAAATAAACCCTTTCCTCCCCAAGTAATGGTGCTTTATTATAGCAACAGAACTTTAGACACCCCAAGGCTAGTGGTAACTGAATGTGTTTTCACGGCTTTTTGTTTTCCTTGGTGAAATGTCTATTCAAATCTTTGCCCCTTTATTAAAGAGCATTGCCCTATTTTTATTGTGATAGTTGGTATATTTCTTTCTGGGAACCCTCTCTCCTCATCTCGGTCTCCCCACATTCTGTAGGCTCTGCTTTTGTTTTCGAAATAGTGCCCTTTTAACTTAAGTCCGTGGTTTTAATTGGTCTAATTGATTTCTTCTTCTGTTCATGCCTTTGCTGAGACATCTCAGAAACCGCGGCCTCCTTCAAGGCAAAGGCATTCTGTGTGGTTTTTCTCAGTGCTCTAGAGTTTTACTTCCTACATTTAAGGCTTTGTGCATTTTCAGTTTGTTTTGGTGGAGGCTGTGAGCTTGAAGTTGAGGCTGGGATCTGGTCACTCCAGCACAAGTTTTGCAAACACTATTCTTGTTTTTTTTCATTGTTAAAGTTTATTCTAATGTAAGAAGAGTACCTGTAAACGATCGAAGTCGACAGCATACATCACTTATCTCTCCTTTAAAGTTCAGTTTGACAACCCCCAATGGGCATTATTGTTAGTCACTACATTATACACTTAAATTTATCTTCAAATAATTCAAAGTATGAAACTATTTAACAGGCACTTTTTAAATAATTTCAATTCATTCCAAAGTCAATTATGCCTTATTTTTAGTCTTTTATAGAACCAGACTCTAATAACCGTCTTTTTGTGCAATTTAACCATTTGCATGAATTCTCTGACTTTTTTTTGGAGATTCTAACTACATCATTTCCATCTTCCCTCTCCTCCCTCCAAACCCTCTCACATACCCTTCCCCACTCTCCTGCAAATTCATGGTTTCTTTTTCCACTAACTGTTATCCCACACATATATGTATGTATGCACACACACACACACACACACACACACACACACACACACACACACACACATTCTAAATAAAATCTATTCATTACGTTGACATCAGTAGAGGACACAATCACACAGTAAACTCCCTCCTGATCTTACAATCTTACAATCTTTCCATGCCATCTTCCACATGTTCCAGCTTTAGGCATGAGAGTGGCCAACTCTGTTCTTAACCAAATAAAATTACCCTGTCATCCAGTTATGCAGCTCCTGGAAATACGTCCGAAGGACTCTGTCCCACCAGAGAACCTTGTGCATCCATGTTTATGCTGTTCTATTTATAATGGCTGGGAAATGGACATCTAGGCTAGGTCCATTTCCACTTAGATTTAATCTTTAGCCTGTGGGTTATGAGAGCATATTGTTACTTCACTTATTTGCAAATCCCCTAATTCTCCTTATTATTGATTTTTAATTTCATCCCATTGTGGAAGTGAAAATATTTTTTGTATGACTTGTATCCTTTAACATTTTTCAAGATTTTGTCACCTGGCATAGGATTTATCCTGGAGAACACTCTGCATGATTTGTTTTTGTTGGATGGAGTACTCTGTTGGTGTCAGTTAGCTTCAAGTTTGTCTGTGGTGTTATTCAAGGCTCTTTCCTTGTTGATCCCTGTTTGTTCTATACATTATTGAAAGTGAAGTCTTGAAATTGTCAATGATGACAGTGTAATTACCCTTAATCTTTCTGTCAACTCAGTCTTCAATGCATTTCAGGGACCATCATCAGGTACATAAATGTTTAAAATAGCTATAGTTTCCTGGTATATTAACCCTCTATCTTGTCTTTCCTTTTGAACAGGATCTCATTCTGTAGCTCAGGCTATCCTTAACTCACTATGTAGCTCAGGTTAGCAAGTTCATGGCAATCATTTTTGCCTTAACTTCTTAAGTGCTGAGATTATACGAATGAGTCATCCTGCCTAGCTCTCACTTTTTATCTAGATATCTTAAGCTCTACTTTGTCTGATTTCATAGCTTAACTTTACCCTCATTCTGCAGAATTATTTTATTGGAGTAGAAGCCTTACTCATCCATCTTCTTGTAGTGTAGGAGTCCAGCTCTGACAGGATAGTTTCGAGTGGGTCCTGGGTCAACAACCAATCACCTCGAGATTTATTCTAATGGGCTTTTTACACACTGCCAAGGGCAGAGGCAAAGGACGTTCCCCTTTCAAGATCAAAGGACAGGGTACAGCTAAGTGTAGACCCTTCAAAACACCTGATAGCTAAGTGTAGACCCTTCAAAACACCTGATAACCATGCCCCTGGCCAAATCATTCCATTATGCAGCCCTGGTAAAGCAAGCTCAGATTCTCTGACCTTGAGTAAGGTCTTACTAGAGAGCCTCTCTGGGCCCCCACACTGTAGCACTTGGGATGTGTTATTTCACTGCCTTTGACCTTATGGAGAATTCCCTTCATTTCATGGAGAAGTTCTTGTGGGTCATGAGCCCTCAATTCACTAGAGTCCTTCCTGCTGGTTTCAAGCTCCTTTGTCTTTCACATTATTTGATTGCGGTGCATCTAGGACCACATGGCTTTGAGTTCATCCTTCCAGAGTTCACTGGGCTGCTTAGATGTGTCTGTGAATGTTTTAGGTAGCCTATCTTCAAACAATCTGTGTCTCCTTTGCCTCTCCCTCCTCTCTTGGGACTTTTTCAGCATAGGTGTGCATTTGCTCAATGGTGCCCTCTGGCCTTTCCAGGCATTCATTTATGTTGATACTCTTGTTTTCTTTTTGTATTTTAAGGTAGATAATCCATTTTGGAATTTTCTACTTTTTCTACTAGGTCAAATATTTTTTTCAATATCCTTCAAATTTTTATATTGACTAGTATACTTTCAATTCCAGAATTCCTAATTTTTTTTTAAAACAAACTTTCTATGTCTGTATTCTCTATTTGGTAAGATGTTGTTTTCATACTTTCCCTAGTCCTCTAGAGATGGCTTCCCTTGGCTCTGGATCTATTTAAAATAGACCATTTAAGATCTTTAGTAAGTTCAACATCAGGGCTTCTCCAGGAACAGTTTTTATATTTACAAAGTACAATAGTTGTTATTTAGTTGTATGTCACACAGTCATTTGTTGAAGATTAGACATTTTAAATATATAATGTGGCAATCTAGACATCCTCCCTCTTCCTTTCCCAGAGCATATTGCTGCTTCTTCTTCTTCAGTGGCCTTCGTGAGCTACATCTGCAAAGTCAGTATTCATTGTCATACTTGGCCACTGAAGTTCCTGCTCAGCTTGGTGCCCAGTTAATGACTGGACAAAGATTATTTTAGGTGCCCTGGACCAGTAAATCTCAGCCCTTACCAACAGGCACTTTGAGCATGTTGGAGTACACCTTCAGCAGTGTGGCTGGTGGTTTACAGCTCTGCCTTTCCCTTCACTTCCTGCCTGTGCGAGCCTCAAAGTCAGCCAGAGGGGAGAGGTTAGGGCCTTCTCAGGCCTTTTCTGGCCACGCTGGCAACTCTGCTACCAAGAGGTAAGGACAGGTCATTCTCCTGTGGACAACTCATTCCCCAGTTTTTCCTTTAAATGTTTGATCAGTTTCTCATCTTCTTCAGCTAAAGTTCCTTCCTCAACTTCAAAGAAGCCATTGCTGACCATTCTTAAGATTATTTATTTTTAAAATATTTTTTTATTTATTCTTTGAATTTTTACATGTACAATGTATCTTGTAAGCAATGTATCTTAATCATATCTATCCCTCACTCCCTACTTCAATCCCAGGACTTTCCCAACATATTTTCCAAACAATCCCATGTCCTCTTTTTAAATGTTTATTTTTATTGATATTATTTTTAATCCCTGAATCCCATTAGTAATGCCCTTATATGTGTGCATAGGATGAGGTCCCCCACTAGGGCATAGGCGAGTTACCAGGGCCTCTCCTAAGATTAGTAATTCCCTCCCCACAGCAGTGATCAACTGCCAATATTTCCTAAACTAGGGATGGGCTCTAGTAGCCCCCCCCCACGATAGAATTTCAGCTCAGTTCATGTGACCAACACCACGCCATGTCTAGAGACAGCATTTTCCTTTTATCCCTCAGTACTTACACTTTGTGTTTGCCTCTCTTCGGGGTTGTCCCCTAAACCTCTGAGGGATATTTATTTATTCATGGCGGGGCCTTGCTATGTAGCCCTGGGTTGGCAAATGCTCACTGTATATCCTAAGCTGGCCTAAAACTTGCAGCAATCCTCCTGCCTCAGCCTCCTGAGTGCTGAGACTGCAAGTGTGAATTACTGTGCCCACCAATTGCAGACCAGTCTTTTCAATAAATGGTGAGGGGATGTTCCAGTGAGGGAGCGCCGACGCTGATTAAATAAGACACCCGAGGCTAGATAAGGATGGTTCCCTGGGAGTGGCTTTGGGGGAGCCTGCCCCCTCTGTCCTCTGCCACACTGTCCCCTCTGTCCTCTGTCACACTGTCCCTCTGTCCTCTGCCACACTGTCCCTTTGTCCTCTGTCACACTGCACTGTCCCCTCTGTCCTCTGTCACACTGTCTCTCTGTCCTCTGTCACACTGCACTGTCCCCTCTGTCCTCTGTCACACTGTCCCCTCTGTCCTCTGTCACACTGCACTGTCCCTCTGTCCTCTGTCCCTCTGTCCTCTGTCCTCTGTCCCTCTGTCCTCTGTCACACTGTCCCTCTGTCCTCTGTCACACTGTCCCATCTGTCCTCTGTCACACTGTCCCTCTGTCACACTGTCCCTCTGTCCTCTGTCCCTCTGTCCTCTGTCACACTGTCCCTCTGTCCTCTGTCCCTCTGTCCTCTGTCACACTGTCCCTCTGTCCCTCTGTCACACTGTCCCTCTGTCCTCTGTCACACTGTCCCTCTGTCACACTGTCCCTCTGTCCTCTGCCACACTGTCCTCTGTCCTCTGTCACACTGTCCCTCTGTTCTCTGTCACACTGTCCCTCTGTCACACTGTCCCTCTGTCCTCTGTCACACTGTCCCATCTGTCCTCTGTCACACTGTCCCTCTGTCCTCTGTCACACTGTCCCTCTGTCCTCTGTCACACTGTCCCCTCTGTCCTCTGTCACACTGTCCCTCTGTCACACTGTCCCCTCTGTCCTCTGTCACACTGTCCCTCTGTCACACTGTCCCTCTGTCCTCTGTCACACTGCACTGGTGAGGTCGTTGGTTCCCATGACTACTTCTGGTGTCAGGAAGGTCACTGGGGTGCGGAAGTCAAACAGCACAGTTTGGTGCTGCTGACATCTAGTCAGTTCTAGTTGGTTCTGGTTAATTCCCGATGTTCTGACAAAGTCGATAGGTTGATGCTGGCAACTGTCTACAACATTTCATTGCTCTTACGGAGGAACATCAGTCTCACTCCATCTTTCCCACTGACATCAGACTCGTTTTAAAACACTCACACTGACGGGTCTAGGTTTTAATAAACCATGTAATATCAACAAGAAAATTTGTAAAGCCTGCTTATCCACGCTGTCCTCACTTCGTTCGCACACCAGTTGTTGTTGTATTTTTTAAATGTACTGTCTTGTTTGCTGACATGCACACTTTTGGCCCTGTGACAACCACAGCCTGCCTTTATTCTTCAGTACTTTTGTTATTTACACAGTAACTCTACTGTCCCTTGTCCTTCGTAATGAACCTTTTGCTTTAAGAATTCACAGATTTGTAGATATCTGAGTTTTCAACTTCGCTAGTACAGGAAATAGTTCCCCTTATACCTAATCATGTAATTCATGTTTAAAAATTCCTTGACAAATTTTGTATAACATTGTTTACTATCAAAGACTACTTTATGCTTCAAGTCATTTCCAGAGAGGTCATATAAATTACACCCCATCAATAATATATGTATATCTTTATAACCTAACTTCTGTGAGATATATTTAAAATTATTAATAAAGTTGAACAACTTTTTTATATGTTTTATGTAAAATTTCTTTTTTTTTTTTGCTGTTTTCCTAAAAGGAGCTCCAACTACCTCAGGAACAGTGGCTGATTAGTTTTTCCACATCCTAAAAAGTCACCATGGGATTATCACTCAGGAGTCTGTCCATTGCAGGCACTTACAGGTTGTTTCTCTTAACACTAACTTGCATCTTCATCCTCGTCACAGATTTTAAAGGACCGAGTGGCATCTTTTTGTTCTAGCAACAAAGCTAGAATTTCTAATGTTTCTTAGATGCTGGTGACGTCATAACTCTCAGATAGTCAGTGAAAAGTATCTTCAGCCTCAGATACAGGATCCAGCATCGCAACCTTCCCTCAGCATGTTGGATATTGCAATACTTTATTGGGAGAAACGTGTTCTGAACGCGCCATAAAGAATGCACAAACAAGCTTTTAGCATACACCACGGTAAAGGGCTCAAGGTTTCTTACTCAGCGTTTGTATAAATAAAAAACTGAAATTGGCGACTTTCTGCAGGTTCTGCCACCCATGTTTCCTCAGAGCCTAACCTGTTTGCTTTTTCTCAGTTTAAGGCCAACAGTCCAGCTGTGAGTTTTGAACTAACGGGGGAGACAGATGATATCTTCATGATAGAAGGGGATGGACTTCTGTATTACACCAGAGCCCTGGACAGGGAAACAAGGGCAGTTCATCATCTCCAGGTGAGCCGAGGCCAGTGGGGTGCAACTCCAGCCTCTGCAGCACCCTTGCTCCTGGGGTCCCCCAGCACCTCCTGAAGTTCACGCTCCCAGTATAATCCTCATATGACCTCCCTCCCTCCCTCCCTCTCTCCCTCCCTTTCTCTCTCTTTCCCTCCCTCCCTCCCTCCCTCCCTCTCCCCCTCCCCCGACACTCCCCTCTAAAACCAGCTACAGAGTGGTGTGGCTTTTTGACCAGGGTAATTAGTCCACTTTACGTGGCCAAAGTCCTCAGCCGGCTGTGCTCATTCAGGTGCTGGGGCTGAACCCCAGCAATAAGCCTCTGGTGTGCACGGGTGCTTGGCCTGTGTCTGCTGTGTGGACTCCACACTCACAATGCAGGCAGCATCGATGCTGGGCAGAGCCACTGGTGCCCCAGAACGCAGAAGGAACAGACAGTCAGAGTTCTACAGGAAATGCCCTTCCCTTTTCATTTCCCCTTAGCTTCCCAGTGGGTGTCTGAATAGCTAGAAAGGCAGAGAGCTAACTGAAAAAGAGCAAGCGGGCACTTGTCTGTCGCTTTCTGCCATGGGCTCTGTAGACTGACCACTGTGCCAGCTCTGAGGAGTCGTGGCACAGCATCATCTGCAGCAGGGTGTGCCCTGGGTCCAGTAGCCTTCATGATGGGAAAGCCGTGCCCATCATCGTCAGGCTGGCTTAACTAATTGGACTCCCATTTTAGCAGCACACAAATTTGGGCTTTGGTGGGTTCTTCTGCAGTCACCAGGCCATTGATCTTTTGAGTTTTAAGTTCCTTTAAGTGACTTTTGGGCATATGAGCTGAAGTCCAGGGACACTAAGGCAGTTTTCTTTTCTTCAACAACAGCTTGCAGCACTGGATTCTCATGGAAGTATAGTGGAGGGCCCAGTCCCCATCACCATAGAAGTCAAGGACATCAATGAC
Source organism: Peromyscus leucopus (assembly GCF_004664715.2). Classification (NCBI taxonomy): domain Eukaryota; kingdom Metazoa; phylum Chordata; class Mammalia; order Rodentia; family Cricetidae; genus Peromyscus; species Peromyscus leucopus. The sequence goes on along the minus strand of NC_051064.1, from coordinate 18,882,833 downwards.
AATCGACCCATGTTTCTCCAGTCAAGATATGAAGGCTCAGTGAGGCAGAACTCTCGCCCAGGTAATAGGCAGGAGCCTGATTATGTCTGTGACTAACGACAGGTGTATGATAGAAGAGTGGCAGTGTGTGGCTGACAGTTGTCACACCCACTCCTTAAGAACTTACTTTCTTGTGTAAATTTCATAGTGATCTGAATATTGTTTGATATTACCTATTGCTCTGGTCCAGAATCCCCCATCCTTGGCCCTGTTGCGTCTTGTGTACTGTAGGATGCTGGAAACACTCCCCACTCTAAGCTGTGACAATAAAAATGTCTGTAGGAGGGCTGGAGAGATGGCTCAGTAAGAGCCCTTGCTGCTCTTCAGAGAACCCAAGTTGAGTTCCGAGCACTCATGCTGGGTGGCTCACAATCACCTCTAATTAGCTTCAGGGGACCCAGTGCCTTCTGGCCTCTGTGGGCACATACTCATCCTCCCTACATGATCAAAAACAAAGTAAATCTTTACAAGAGTCTTGAGAGCTTGCCAAATGTACCGTGAGAGGCAAAACTATGCTTCTTTAGCGAACCTTCAAATACCATATAGCTCTAGAACACTCAGGAATTGTCTGGAAAGACGAGCTTGCTCCCCCAAAGCTTGTGGGGAGCTTAGAGCCACCATGGTTCCCTTTCCCATGGCTGTCCCGAGCTGCGGTCCACCCCTTCTCTTGATATTCCCATCCACTCCTATCGAGAGGGCATTTGTGTTACTTGACCTTTCCTTTCCCTGTCTCCAGTCACCATTCAGAAAGAGCTGCACTGTCTGTCCCCTGTCCCTGGGAGGCATACCAAGACTCACTGATGCAGACTTGGCTACATCAGAATCTTCCAGACAGTAACATCTTTTCTTTTCATGAATCAAATCTTCTAGAGAAGTGATTTTCAAAATTTGGGGGCTCAGGACTTCTGTGTTAACTTACAAGTTGGGGGGAACCTACACAAAATTTTAAACCTGTGAATTTTACCTCGTGGTTTCCTAGCTGGTGTTTAATAGCTGATTCTCCTGGGGTGAGTGAGAAGAAGAATGATTCGTGGCATTTGCAAGTTTTCATGGTACAAATACTCTACCATGGCCTATTTCAAATTACCAGTGCTGTTGATAAGTGAGTTTTATAGACCTTGGGTCTGGTTAGTTTTAGTGCATGGTGTTTTTATTTGCAACATTTTTTTATAATCCATTTTATAAAAAAATTTAAAAGTAATTGACTCAAAAATCTCCGAAACTTCAAAACTGTGCTCTCACAAGGGGAGTCCAGTGCAGCACTGGTTAACATCTACCAGCATGTATGTCTTAGAAATTAAAACAGTTTATTAAATAATTTAAAAGAACACAGAGGGTTTAATGAAAAGTGTATTTTTCAAGATGAAAATAATTTTGTCATAGTGGGAAAATGACATTGTTTTAATCTTAGCAAATTTCTTCAGTGTCTGGAGGGATAAAAAAACAATTGGGTTAATAGTCTATTTCTACATTCTTGCTGCTATCAGATACTATTTTGGTTGAAGTAGCATGTGACAAAAATTAGCCTCATACAGATCTGTAGTTTAGGAAAAGAATATCTTAATGGTGATTTCAGATATTGTGGAATTCTTTGATATAATATCAAAACTTGAAATATGGATGTTTCTTACAGATAAGTAGCAGTTGTTAATGGTGTATTTTGTACTATTTTTTACATTAAAATCCATCAAATTATCTTGGTCTTAAATGGATCTTTCTCACATGTGATTTCTAACATCATAAACTTCTTGAAATATGCCCAGGGACTCTCATAGGCTCCCAGACCATACTTTGAAGAAACCCTACTGCAGGGAGATGGAGCAAAATAAAGATTCATTTCTCCACTTAGGAACTTGGAACTTTCACATTTCATTTCTGCGTCTCAGGAAGCAAACATGGATATAGATGGCTGAAGCTTTAATTCTCCTTTTCTGTGTATTGTTACCAGGAAAGCCTTTCATGTACGTCAATGCTACAGACCTGGATGATCCAGCTACTCCCAATGGCCAGCTTTTTTACCAAATTGTCATCCAGCTTCCCACAGTCAACAATGTTATGTACTTTCAGATCAACAATAAAACTGGGGCAATATCGCTTACCCAAGAAGGTAAGTCAGGGCCAGTCCTTCATGAATCTCAGTCAGTGGAAGGGCTGTCACCTTTGGAGACATTCCATTTCTTCTCCTCCCCTACTCACTTCAGGATCCCAGGAACTGGATCCAGTTAGGAATCCCTCCTACAATCTGGTGGTCTCAGTGAAGGACATGGGGGGCCAGAGTGAGAATTCCTTCAGTGACACCACATCTGTGGATATTACTGTGAGGGAGAACATCTGGAAAGCGCCAGAGCCTGTGGAGATCACAGAAAACTCAACTGATCCTCATCCCATCAGAATCACCCAGGTAGTGTCACGTGATGTCTACAGCGAACTAAGATCCGTACCTTGTGGTGTAGAGACCTATCCACATTGTCTTCAGTCATTGTTCTACTAGATACCTTTTGCATTGTGTAATTAGCAAATTAAGTAACTAAGGCCCTACATCTCTGCTGTTTATCATCACCAGCAGAAAACTTGCACACACACACACACACACACACACACACACACGCACAGAGTCAGAGAGGAGACTTCACTCACACTCACTTTAGGAGGAGATGCTGTGGTGTTTTATTGTTCACATCAAGCAGGGTGAACATGGCTGCTTTATAGCGGGTTATGTGACATGTGGTAAACCCTCAGTCCATGTTGTTAGTAGCAATATCAGGGAAGCAGGCTCTATCGATGTATCACGTCTTACTATAGAGTACTTTCTGTTGTTGTTTGTAAAATAACTCTAGGGATTGGCAGTTATTTTTAGCTCTGAAATCTTCCAGACTTAAGTATTTGAGGGCGGGCACCTCATGTATGCACCTCATGTCTCTACAGAATGAATGGAGAAAAGTCTAAGGTAGTGGTTCTCAACCTGTGGGTCGAGACCCCTTTTGAGGTTGACTGACTTTCACCAGGGGTTGAGTATCAGATATCATGCTTATCAGATATTTACATTACAATTCATAACAGTAGCAAAATTACAGTTTTGAGATAGCAATGAAAATAATTTTATGTCCGGGGGTCACCACGACATGAGGAACTGTATTGAAGGGTCGAAGCATTAGGAAGGTTGAGGACCACTGGTCTAAATAATCTTCTGTTGATCTTAATTCATCTTAATTGTGGGTTCTAGAAGCACATCATACATCATGGTTTAGTCTTAGAGTATTTCAGCTATGAAGTACACTTTGCTTCATAAATGAATGTTACATCCAGTCAAAGTTCTGGAAGAAAACAACCCACAGACTCTTCCATGTGTTTGTAAGGATTGATTTAGGGAAGGAAGAATTCCCTTGTCTGCTTTTTTAAAAAATTAGTTTAGGTTGAAAATTAAAAAAAAACGTTAGTCAGTTGTCCTAAGAAATCACCGGCAGGCAGGGTTGTGAGAAATCGTGAAGTGAGAGGCAAGAACTGGTTCCTCGTCAGTCTGTTTGTCCATCTCTTCTCAGCAGTCCCTTTGGCCACACAGGTGCAGTGGAATGACCCAGGGGCTCACTATTCCTTAATCAACAAGGAGAAGCTGCCACAGTTCCCATTCTCAATTGACCAGGAAGGAAATATTTATGTCACGCAGCCCTTGGACCGAGAGGAAAAGGATTCAGTAAGTAAAAGGGAAAGTTTCACAGGTTATCGCCTGTGACAGATCCTATGTCTGCTTATAGTTGAGGACGAAATTAACTGTGCATTGAAAAACCTGTGTTCTAGATTCTATGGGTTCTCGAAGACACAATAATTTAATAGCTTTCCCACAAGCCCAACCCATTTTATTCCCCTCCCCCATTTCTCAGTACTAAGTACATTGACACTAAGGCCAGAGACGGTAAGCGAAACTGTTATTTCTCTACCTATTAAGGTGGATGGTGAAGGAGTCTTAACACTGATCTTGTTATTGCAGCATGTTTTCTTTGCATCTGCCAAGGATGAGAATGGAAGACCACTTGCATTCCCACTGGAGATTCATGTGAAAGTTATCGACATTAATGACAACCCACCGACATGTCCATCTCAAATGACTGTATTTGAAGTCCAGGAGAATGAAATAGTGGGTAAGAAATGAGAGCTGTCCGATGCTGTGAGCCTGCCTTCCTTAGTGCTTCTGGACCCCTTTCTAGCCTGGAGCATCAGGCAGCTCTATTCTGCAGCCCCTGTCCACGTCTAGTGCGGCATAGAGATGGACGGTACCTGAGAGTCACACAGGCACAGTGTTTTGGAATAAACAGTGTCTCTAGTCCTTCAAGGTGGGACTTTTATAACTGCACCAGCACCATAGTTACCCTCAGAACTACCATCACTGAACAACAGCAGCCTATGTACATCTCCAGGAGTGTCTCCCTTGCAAGATTTCCCTTCAGTTATCTTATTTGACTGCTAAACAACTTACTGTAAAGAGATAAAACCTCATTCAACTTGCTAAAGGACTTGATCATTTATGTCCACAGTCAGACACCCCACAATGAGTAGGCAACACCACGTTCAGCTTACCCCCGAGCTTCCCTTTCTAGGAAGCCAAGGGTAACTTGGGAAGCTGGCCAGTGAAGCTGAGCCCCAGGCTTAGTTGTCCTCTTGATCTTCCAACATTTGAGAAGACTGTCTCTCCTGACAGCTTTAAGTTTGTATGGGAACACTGTAAGAATGTTAGAGGTTTCAGAGTTTTTTGTCCCTTCCCTGGATTTGGGACTTTGGTCTGTTGCCTTCTTGGAGCTGAGCCATTGAGTAGGCTGGTGTTTCTCGTGTGTTTGAGTGGTGCACTTTCTAGGTTTGCGAGACTGGCAACTTTGCTCTCCTTGTGGGCGGAGCCTACCTGTCTAGGGATGGATGTTCTCACCTGTGTCCTTGGATGCTTCTGCTCTGGCTGCACACAGCTTTGACACAGCAGCTGCTTTCCTGGTGGCCCGGCTGGTTTTCCTGCCTCATGGTCCTTCTCTTCCTTTGGGGGTTGGATGTCACACAGAGGTTGCTATCCATGTGTCCTGGGGAGGTCTTCTTTGTTTCATTTATTGCAATTCTTGCTTCAACAGGAAGGGTTAAATCGTAGCTTGAAAGATTTCAGTAGATATAAAGAATAAAGTGGCAATTGTATAATGGTGTAGTACATAACAGCCAACAAACGCTTTAATGAAATCAGGGATGGCCTGTGGTGCTGAGGAAAGGTGGGAAAACCTGTACAGACCTGTGTAGATGATACCCGGTGTCTCTTTATATGGGGCTGCACATAGGTTATATTTGTTATCTATTGCCACATAACAAATTGTCCCCAAATTTAGCAGTTTAAAATGACAGACACTCATTACGTCAGTTTCTGAGTCATAAACCTGATTGAAGCTCAGTTTGGGCCTCTGACTCAGAAGGACAGGAAGAGGGAGGGAGACAGAGAGAAGCGATATGGAAGTCACAGCATTTCTCTAACCTGATCTTGGAGGTGACATCCCAACACTTGGGCCACATGCATCTCATCAGGATCAAGTATTGGGCTCCACTCACAATGGGAAGGTGGAAGTCATGGAGATGAGGAGTGTTGGGGCCGTTTGAGGCTGCCTAACTCATAGGGGAAGAGGATAGCGTAGTTTTCTTAGACTGGTGATGTCATTGTTAGTAACATAAATTGTTCAGGAGCTCAGTATGCTACCTGTTTCTTGAGAAGTAAGAATTTATTTTGTAAAAGTGCT